>NC_081439.1:45812325-46184825 GCF_949786415.1 Peromyscus eremicus
ATGTATGTTCTACCTCTGTTTAGCACATTTTGTATGTTGATACATATTTAGGATTATTGTCATATTGCATATTGGACTACACATCCCTAACTCTGTTTAAGCTATTTTGTGTATGAACTTACAAATATTTTGAAGATGTATTTGATGAAATCAATTGCTTATATAAGTTGTATTTTTAGTGTTGGTTGGAATAATTCTCTATATACTATGGTTATAAGTTTATTTTCCAGTAAATAATATTTATTTATGTGTTTCTTTCTCCTATATAGCAATCATTAGAGTTTTCTTTCACTGTGGCTTGTCTGTTATTACTTTCCTTTGAGGAAGAAGGGATGTATTTATATGTGATACAATATTATCTAGTCTGTTTTATTCCTGGAGCAAATCTTTTTCTGTGTTTTACATTTTTCTTTTCATAGTGTTTGGAGATGAGGATTTGCAAATACTAAGCAAGCACTGTACCACAATGAAGTCAAAGACCCATTTCAAACACATTTGTATCTAAACATTTGTCAGTAAATTTTTCATAAACATTCTGAAATAATCTAATGGAATAAAGATGACTTGTTGTCAATCTTGGTCATTTAGCTGTTAGAGTACTTGTGTCAACTACTCATCTTTTTCCCATTGGATTATTTCATCATGTTTGTCAAAATGTTGTATTGATGACATTTTCAGATTTTGTGTTCTACTTAGTTTTTCCTTATACCAAGAGTATATATATTCCTGAGTAATGAAGATATCTAGAAATTCCTGAACATATGTAGTAAGGATCTTTCAAATGTTTGTATTGTTTTTTATTTTTTTTTAATTTTGGCTTCGACTATCCTTTGCACATATATATTAAATTTATAATAATTTTGAATGTTTTAATGTCAAATGCCTGTTAATATTTTTTTTAATTTTTATTTTGCAATACAATTCAGTTCTACATATCAGCCACAGATTCCCTTGTTCTCCCCCCTCCCGCCCCCCTCACCTTCCCCCCAGCCCGCCCCCCATTCCAATCTCCTCCAGGGCAAAGCCTTCCCCACAGACTGAGATCAACCAGGTGGACTCAGTCCAGGTAGGTCCAGTCCCCTCCTCCCAGGCCGAGCCAAGGGACCCTGCATAGGCCCCAGGTTTCAAACAGCCGACTCATGCAGTGAGCACAGGACCCGGTGCCACTGCCTGGATGCCTCCCAAACAGATCAGGCCAATCAACTGTCTCACCCACTCAGAGGGCCTGATCCAGTTGGTGACCCCTCAGCCATTGGTTCATATTTCATGTGTTTCCGTTTGTTTGGCTATTTGTCTCTGTGCTTTATCCGACCTTGGTCTCAACAATTCTCGCACATATAAACCCTCCTCATTCTCGTTAATTGGACTCCCAGAGATCCACCTGGGGCCTAGTCATGGATCTCTGCATCCAGATCCCTCAGTAGTTGGATGAGGTTTCTAGCATGACAATTAGGGTGTTTGGCCATCCCATCACCAGAGTAGGTCAGTTCGGACTGTCTCTCGACCATTGCCAGCAGTCTGTTGTGGGGGTATCTTTGTGGATTTCTGTGGGCCTCTCTAGCACTTTGTTTCTTCCTATTCTCATGTGGTCTTCATTTACCATGGTCTCCTATTCCTTGTTCTCCCTCTCTGTTGTTGATCCAGCTGGGATCTCCCACTCACCCAAGCTCTCTTTCCCTCGACCCTCGCCCTTCACTACCCCCACTCATGTCCAGGCTGTTCATGTAGATATCATTCCATTTCTCTGTCATTGGGCGATCCCTGTGTCTTTCTTGGGGTCCTGTTTTCCAGGTAGCCTGCCTGGTGATGTGAGTAGCAGTCCAGTCATCCTTGTTCCACATCTAGTATCCTGTTATGAGTGAGTACATACCTTGTTTGTCTTTCTGAGTCTGGGATACCTCACTCAGGATGATTTTTTCTAGATCCATCCATTTGTCTGCAAACCTCATGATGTCATTGTTTTTCTCTGCTGAGTAGTATTCCATTGTGTATATGTACCACATTTTGTTTATCCATTCTTCAGTTGAAGGGCATCTAGGTTGTTTCCATGTTCTGGCTATTACAAACAACGCTGATATGAACATAGCTGAACAAGTGCTCTTGTGGTGTGGTTGAGCATTCCTTGGGTATATGCCCAAGAGTGGTATAGCTGGATCTTGGGGGAGATGGATTCCCAATTTTCTAAGAAATCGCCATATTGATTTCCAAAGTGGTTGTACAAGCTTGCATTCCCACCAGCAGTGGAGGAGAGTTCCCCTAGCTCCACATCCTCTCCAGCATAAGGTGTCTTCAGTGTTTTTGATCTTAGCCATTGTGACAGGCATAAGGTGGTATCTGAGAGTTGTTTTGATTTGCATTTCCCTGATGATTAGGGATGTTGAGCAATTCCTTAAATGTCTTTCAGCCATTTGAGTTTCCTCTGTTGAGAATTCTCTGTTTAGTTCTATAGCCCATTTCTTAATTGGACTGTTGGGCATTTTGATGTCTAATTTCTTGAGTTCCTTATATATTCTGGATATCAGTCCTCTGTCAGATGTGGGATTGGTGAAGATCTTTTCCCATTCTGTAGGCTGTCGCTTTGCTTTGTTGACCGTATCCTTTGCCCTACAAAAGCTTCTCAGTTTCAAGAGGTCCCATTGATTGATTGTTTCTCTCAGTGTCTGTGCTACTGGTGTTCTATTTAGAAAGTGGTCTCCTATGCCAATGCGTTCAAGACTACTTCCTACTTTCTCTTCTAGCAGGTTCAGAGTAGCTGGATTTATGTTGAGGTCCTTGATCCACTTCGACTTAAGTTTTGTGCACGGTGATAGATATGGATCTATTTGCAGCCTTCTACATGTTGATATCCAGTTTTGCCAGCACCATTTGTTGAAGATGCTTTCTTTTTTCCATTGTGCACTTTTGGCTTCTTTGCCAAAAATTATTTGTTCATAGGTGCGCGGATTAATGTCAGGGTCTTCAATTCGATTCCATTGGTCCACATGTCGGTTTTTATGCCAGTACCAAGCTGTTTTTATTACTGTAGCTCTATAGTACAGCTTGAAGTCAGGGATCGTGATGCCTCCAGAGGTTGTTTTATTGTACAGGATTCTTTTGGCTATCCTGGGTTTTTTGTTTTTCCATATGAAGTTGAGTATTATTCTTTCCAGGTCTGTGAAGAATTGTGTTGGTATTTTGATGGGGATTGCATTGAATCTGTAGATTGCTTTTGGTAAGATTGCCATTTTTACTATGTTAGTTCTGCCTATCCATGAGCATGGGAGATCTTTCCATTTTCTGACATCTTCTTCAATTTCTTTTTTCAGGGACTTAAAGTTCTTGTCATATAGGTCCTTCACTTGCTTGGTTAGTATTACCCCAAGGTATTTTATGTCCTTTGTGGCTATAGTAAAGGGTGATGTATCTCTGATTTCCTTCTCTGCTTTTTTGTCCATTGTATATAGGAGGGCTACTGATTTTTTGGAGTTGATCTTGTATCCTGCTATGTTGCTGAAGGTGTTTATAAGCTGTATCAGTTCGTTGGTGGAATCTTTGGGGTTGCTCAAGTATACTATCATGTCATCTGCAAATAGGGAAAGCTTGACTTCTTCCTTTCCAATTTGTATCCCCTTAATATCCTTATGTTGTCTTATTGCTCTGGCTAGAACTTCAAGTACTATATTGAATAAGTATGGGGAGAGCGGACAGCCTTGCCTCGTTCCTGATTTTAGTGGAATTGCTTTGAGTTTCTCTCCATTTAATTTGATGTTGGCTGTTGGCTTGCTGTAAATTGCCTTTATTATGTTTAGGTATGTTCCCTGTATTCCTGATCGCTCCAAGACCTTTATCATGAAGGGGTGTTGGATTTTGTCAAATGCCTTTTCAGCATCTAGTGAGATGATCATGTGGTTTTTTTCTTTGAGTTTGTTTATATGGTGTATCACATTGACAGACTTTTGTATGTTGAACCATCCTTGCATCCCTGGAATGAATTCTACTTGATCATGGTGGATAATTGTTTTGATGTGGTCTTGGAGTCTGTTTGCCAGTATTTTATTGAGTATTTTTGCATCAATGTTCATGAGGGAGATTGGTCTGTAGTTCTCTTTCTTTGTTATATCCTTGTTTGGTTTGGGAATCAGGGTAATTGTAGCCTCATAGAAGGAGTTTGGTAATGTTCCTTCTGTTTCTATTGTATGGAACAATTTAGAGAGTATTGGTATTAACTCTTCTTTGAAGATCTGGTAGAATTCTGCACTGAAACCATCTGGTCCTGGGCTTTTTTTGGTTGGGAGACTTTTAATGACTGTTTCTATTTCGTTAGGGGTTATTGGACTATTTAAATAGTTTATCTGGTCTTGATTTAATTTAGGTATGTGGTACCTATCCAGAAAATTATCCATTTCTTTTAGGTTTTCCAGTTTTGTGGAATAGAGGTTTTTGAAGTATGACCTGATGATTCTCTGGATTTCCTCAATGTCTGTTGTTATGTCCCCCTTTTCATTTCTGATTTTGTTGATTTGGATGCTCTCTCTCTGTCTTTTGGTTAGTTTGGATAAGGGCTTGTCTATCTTGTTGATTTTCTCAAAGAACAAACTCTTTGTTTCATTAATTTTTTTGTATTGTTCTCTTTGTTTCTATTTTATTGATTTCAGCTCTCACTTTGATAATTTCCTGGCATCTATTTTTCCTGGGAGACTTTGCTTCTTCCTGTTCTAGAACTTTCAGGTGTGCTGTTAAGTCACTAGTGTGAGATTTCTCCAGCCTATTTATGTGGGCGTTTAGTGCTATGAATTTCCCTCTTAGTACTGCTTTCATAGTGTCCCATAGGTTTGGATATGTGGTGTCTTCATTTTCGTTGATCTCTAGGAAGTCTTTAATTTCTTTCTTTATTTCTTCCTTAACCCATTGGTGATTCAGGTGGGTATTGTTCAGTTTCCATGAGATTGTAGGTTTTCTGTAGTTTTTGTTGTTGTTGAAATCCAACTTTAGACCATGGTGGTCTGATAGAACACAGGAGGTTATTCCAATTGTTTTGTATCTGTTTAGATTTGTTTTGTGACCAAGTATGTGGTCGATTTTAGAGTAGGTTCCATGGGGTGCTGAGAAGAAGGTATATTCTTTTTTGTTAGGATGGAATGTTCTGTAGATGTCGATTAAGTCCATTTGAGTCATGACATCAGTTAAGTCCTTTATTTCTCTGTTAAGTTTCGATTTGGGGGATCTGTCCAGTGGTGAAAGTGGGGTGTTGAGGTCTCCCACTATTAATGTGTGGGGTTTTATATGTGATTTAAGCTTTAATAATGTTTCTTTTACATATGTGGATGCCCTTGTGTTTGAGGCATAAATGTTCAGAATTGAGACTTCATCTTGGTGGATCTTTCCTGTGATGAGTATGTAATGCCCTTCTTGATCTCTTTTGATTGATTTTAGTTTGAAGTCTATTTTGCTGGATATCAGGATGGCTACACCCGCTTGTTTCTTAAGACCGTTTGATTGGAAAGTCTTTTCCCAGCCTTTTATTTTTAGGTAGTGTCTATCTTTGAATTTGAGATGTGTTTCTGGTATGCAGCAGAAAGATGGGTCCTGCTTTCATATCCATTCTGTAAGCCTATGTCTTTTTATAGGTGAATTAAGTCCATTGATATTGAGGGATATTAATGTCCAGTGATTGTTCATTCCTGTTATTTTTTGGTGGTGATATGTGTGTACTTTTCTTCGTTGGGGTCTACTGCTGTGGCTTTATCTATTGCCTGTGTTTTCGAGGTTGTATCTGACTTCCTTAGGTTGGAATTTTCCTTCTAGTGCTTTCTGTAGGGCTGGGTTTGTGGATAAATATTGTTTAAATCTGGCTTTGTCATGGAATGTCTTGTTCACTCCATCTATGATGATTGAAAGTTTTGCTGGGTATATTAGTCTAGGCTGACATCCATGGTCTCTTAATGTCTGCATTACATCTGTCCAGGACCTTCTGGCTTTCAAAGTCTCCATTGAGAAATCGGGTGTTATTCTGATAGGTTTGCCTTTATATGTCACTTGGCCTTTTTCCTTTGCTGCTCTTAATATTCTTTCTTTATTCTGTACGTTTAATTGTTTAATTATTATGTGGTGAGGGGACTTTTTTGGGGGGTCTAGTCTGTTTGGTGTTCTATAGGCTTCCTGTATCTTCATAGGCATTTCCTTCTTTAAGTTGGGAAAGTTTTTTTCTATGATCTTGTTGAATATATTTTCTGTGCCCTTGAGTTGGTATTCTTCTCCTTCTTCTACCCCTATTATTCGTAGGTTTGGTCTTTTCATGGTGTCCCAAATTTCTTGGATATTTTGGTTCATGACTTTGTTGACTTTAGTGTTTTCTTTGACTGATGAATCTATTTCTTCTACTGTATCTTCAACGCTAGAGATCCTCTCTTCCATCTCTTGCATTCTGTTAATTATACTTGTATCTGAAGTTCCCAATCGTTTTCTCAGATTTTCTATTTCCAGCATTCCCTCTGTTTGTGTCTTCTTCATTTTTTCTATTTCCCTTTTCAGGTCTTGGACTGTTTTCTTCATTTGTTTCATTGATTTTTCTTGATTTTCTTTCAGTATTTTATTGTTCTCTTCCAGGACTTTTTTGATTTCTTCTAATTTGTTTGCCCTTTCCTCTAGTTGTTTACAGCATTCTTCACATTTTTTTGTCTTTTCCTCTACACGAGCCTCTAGCTTCTTCATGATGACATTCATAAGGCTATTTTCTTCTGCTTCTTCCAATTTCTGATGTTCAGGTCTAGGTGTTGGAGGAGGGGTAGGGCCTGGTGATGGTGTATTGCTATTCATTTTGTTGTATGTGTTTCTGCCTTGACGTCTGCCCATCTCCTTGTGGTTCGTTCTTGGCCTTATCCACACACTTGGTTCAGACAGAGCTGACAGATTCAGGAAGTCTCTCTCTCTTGTCCAGATGGGAGCTCTCTTGTCCAAATTGGAAGTCCGGAGCAGGATGGGAGCTCTTGTTCAGAAGGGAAGTCCGGGGGAGGATGGGTGCTCTCCTCTCTCTCTCTCTCTCTCTCTCTCTCTCTCTCTCTCTCTCTCTCTCCTCCAGATGGGAAATCCAGGGCAAGATGGGAGCTGGAGGCCAGCCTCTAAGTCTCAAGAAGAGGCTTGGGGCTCAGGCGGATGGGCTTGGGGGCAGGGCGTGGAGACTGCAGGGTCTGCCAGGGGTCTTGGAGAAGGGGATCCTTCCCGGTGGGGCTAGAAGGGAACCTGCCTGGGGACCAGAACCTGGGGCCAAGTTGGGCAGGTCTTCCCCAGAGTGGCTGGTGCCCAGGGATGGGGTCCGGGGCAAGCTAGGGCACTCACCTGTGCTTCAGAAGGGAAGTCAGGGGCAAGATGGGAGCTGGGGGGCCGGCCTCTAAGTCTCAGGAAGAAGCTTGGGGCTCAGGCGGATGGGCGTGGGGGCAGGGTGTGGGGACTGCAGGGTCTGCCAGGGGTCTTGGAGAAGGGGATCCTTCCCGGTGGGGCTAAAAGGGAACCTGCCCGGGGACCAGAACCTGGGGCCAAGTTGGGCAGGTCTTCCCCAGAGTGGCTGGTGCCCAGGGATGGGGTCCGGGGCAAGCTAGGGCACTCACCTGTGCTTCAGAAGGGAAGTCAGAGGCAAGATCGCCTGTTAATATTTTTAATTTAGTGTATGAATTGACTTAGAAAAGGTTATCTTTTTGCTTAAATTTGTTTCCAGTACAAAAAATAAATGTGTGACTCAATACTTTTTAGATTGTTTTCACTATTATTGACAATGTTTACATTTTCACTTATAGGTCTTACATGTATTTCCCTGATTTTTCCCCATGTAGTTTAGATTTATTGATGATATTCTGCATGATAATATTTTAATAGCATTTTATGCATATTGGCATCAGAAACATATAAATGAGTAATTTATTTAATATTTATTTTAAGCATTTAATTTTTTGAAATAAGATTTCACTGTATATATTTGGTTATTCTGGAAGTCATTTTACAGAATAGACTTCCTTAAAACTTTCATTGTAGAGCTGCCTCTTCCTCTTGAGTACTGTGATTATAAATGCATAGAAACATACTTAGCTTATTTATTTTAGTTAACAAATATCGTGTGTATTTGTCATTTATAGACTGTTGCTTACCTTCCCGTAACATCTCCAAACAGGATTACCTACTGGGGGTAGTTTTCACTCAAACAACTATAGACACTTTGCCCATTTTTAAGTCAGTTATTATTTCCCTACTAGTGAGGTATTTGGTGTCCTTATAGATTTTAGATGTAAACCTTTTTAATACATGTGATTTCAAAATAGTCCTTCATGTTTCTCAGGCTGTCACAGCACTCTGTTGACTATTAACTTAGCTATTCAGAAGCTTTTATTAGCTTTATGTAATATTGCTCATTTTTGCTTTAGATTCTTTCCTATGCTTTTGAGTCCTAACCAAAAAATAAAAATTACTACCTAGATGTGCTGGCTAATCTCATATCAACTGGATTTACAAACTAGTGTTATTGGAAAGGAGAGAAATTCAGTTGAGAAAATGTCTCCATAAGATCCAGCTATAAGGCATTTTCTTAATTAGTGATTGATGGGGGAGGGCTGTTATAATAGAGGGTGACTTAGTTATAGAATTTTGGACTCACAAAGATAGGATAAATAATGTGTATTTTCCCTGAAATTACAAAATAAATATGGACTGAAGATTATGAATGTAATTCTTACCTAATAATTGTTCTTATTATATATGGTTTTACTGTGTTAGAGTTAGCCCTTACCTTTTAATAATTTAGATAAAATGGGGGGAATGTTGTAGAATAATCTCTTTGTACACTGTAAAGATGTGCCATTCTGATTGGTTTAATAAAAAGCTGAACAGCCAATAGCTAGGCAGGATTTTCAGTCGCACAGGAGTCTGGG
Organism: Peromyscus eremicus; assembly: GCF_949786415.1. Taxonomy (NCBI): domain Eukaryota; kingdom Metazoa; phylum Chordata; class Mammalia; order Rodentia; family Cricetidae; genus Peromyscus; species Peromyscus eremicus. The sequence continues at coordinate 45,821,220 of NC_081439.1, forward strand.
AAGAAGAAGGGGGAAGTCACCAGCCAGATGGAGAGAAAGCAGCATGGTCAATAAAGAGTTAGGTAATAAAGCCATAATATAAAAAGTAGATTGACAAAAGAGGGTTAATTTAAGTTGTAAGAGCTAGTTAGTAGCAATCCTAAGCTATGGACAAGCTTTTTTAATTAATAATAAGTCTCTGTGTTATGATTTGATAGCTGGCAGGCAGGACAGAGAAATATCCACCTACAAATGGCACTCAACATCCAGGGCCATGTACATCTACATAAAGCCTGAGAAAGCTTAAAAAAAATGTCTAAGTGCACAAAATTGGAGCCAGATGTGACTTCCTATTCTTGTGTCTCTCATGCCTGCCATGGTACAGAGACACATCTCTGGGCACCTGCCAGCATACCATGAGCTAAGCTGCATGGTGAGTTCCTGCAGTCTCTCACACTGGCTCCAGTTGCCGGCCAACAAGCAAGGCTCCTGAGAGAAGGCTCCCTGTTTGCCAAGACCCCAGGCAGGGCTCCTGTGGGAAGGCTCCCTGTTCATCAAGACCCCTCAGGGGACCATGCAATCTACAAGCCCTGCCCCCATACCCATCCACCCAAGACCCCAGCTAATTCCTGAGGCTTGGAAACCAACCCCTAGCTCTATTCAGATATAGAGGTGAGTGACTGTGTTCATACCCATTGAGGCCTGCCCCTAGGACCCATCCCTGGGCCCCAGCCATTCCCTGGGAACACCCACCCAACCTACATATTTTAAAAATGTCTTGACTTCAAAATGGTAGTCAAAAGATATAACTTTGGGAAAGAAGTTCTGCTTTTATTTCCACAGAAAATAAAAGGCTATGAATTCATTCAAAGTTAAAGATGATCAGGTTTGATCAAGGAAGACTCACTGAAAATTCTCGCTAAAAACATAAAAAAATAAACATAGAATTGCTACAAGACACATTGCACATATTTTACCTGCTCAAACATAAAACAAAATGTTATCTTTGACTGACTTATGCACACCACATATTCCACACTTGTAATATATGTTACCTTTAAACGTTTATATATTTTCAGAACAATGGAACCAAACACCAATGAAAATGGATGGACCAGATGATCTAGAATCCAGAACAGCTTCCAGGCTGCTGCTTGAAATGATCCAGCCTCAGAGAATACCATAGCCAAGACTTGACAATTTTCTTAGGGTCCAAAGATTACCAGTACCCCCAAATAACATGAAGTAGTCTAGAGAACCACACCCGTATTCCCAAAATATTGATAATATATGCTTGTTATCATTTAAGGGATGTTGGTTAGAAGTTGTTGTTGGTCATAGGAAAAAAGCTAAACAAAGGAGTTAAATTCAATGATTTCTTTCAAAAGGAAGAAAATGGGATGGTTTACAGAAATGACAGGATAAAGAGGTAGATTATTGAATCTACTTTAATCCAAAAACAACTATTAATCTCAGGATATTTTACACTGGAAAGAATTTTGGTTTGTTGATGCAAATTTAAAGTTATTTCTGTTAAACCATATGTATGTTTCTACTCTTGTTTTGGGTATTGTGCTTATGCAGCTCATTGGAAGATACAGTATATAATTAAGAAGTATAGATTAATAGTCATCTATAATAATCAAACTTGTAGTCATGTTAGGTATGTTTTCAAGGTCATACACAGATATATTTAGATATATTGTCTTCAAACACTTCAAAAACCTACAAAATATGGCATTTAATATGTTTAATAACCTAAGTCTTTTTATGACAGTGAGACACATCTGCTCCTGGCAGCACCAATGTACTTCCACAAAGATGATGGTCATCGAAAAAACTCAATATGGAGTTTGTTTTTATCTATGTCAAAAGCTAACCAAGTGGTCAAAGAAACTGCCCTTGCTTCAATTGCTGACAGATACTGTCCAAACTGGACAAGTAGGATGCAAAAGAAAGTGACTGCCAAACTTTGCCAAGACAAGGTAGGACAGTCATTTACAATTCCCAGTGGTGATATTGTGTCCCCCAATATATTGTGCATCCTAATAAACTTATCTGGGGTCAAAGAACAGAACAGCCACTAGACAGACACAGAGGCCAGAAAATGGTGGCACAAACACCTTTAGTCCTATCACTTGGAAGGCAGAGATCTATCTGGATCATCTGTGAGTTCAAGGCCACAGTGGAAACTGCCAAGCATGGTGACACACATCTTTAATCTAAGGAAGTGATGGCAGGAAGCAGAAAGGTACATAAGGCATGAGGACTAGAAACTAAGTTTGTTAATCTTTTAGGCTTTTAGCAGCAGTTCAGTGGAGATCAATTTAGATGAGGACACAGAGGCTTCCAGTTTGAGGAAATAAGATCAGTTGAGGAATGGGAAAGGTGAGGTTGACTGTGGCTTACTCTGTTTCTCTGATCTTTCAGTGTTCACCCCAATATCTGGCTCCTGTATTTTTTATTAATAAGACCATTTAAGATTTGTGTTACAATTCCCTGCTTCTCACAGATGTCTGTCAGATATACTAGGCCTGTAGACTAGAGATGGATGCCCCAATGTTACAGAAGAACTTTGAGTGACTGTCCAGGCAGCCAGATGTCCCTGTCATTAGGTAATGTTTCACTGTTCTGGGTTCTTTAGTGGAGTTGAAGAATAGATAGTCATGGTTAAATTTTTCCTTAGTTTTGATAAAAGATAAATTAGGTATAAAACTCTAGACTCAAGAAGATAAAATATATGATAGAATACTTTCTCCAATTTTGCCAAATACAAATAGACTGGACATTGTAACTGTAATTCTTACCTGATAACTGCTTTTGTTGTATTTAATTTTACTAAGTTAAAGTTAAAACCTTTCTTTTTAATTTAAACAAAAAAGTGGAAATGCTGTGGAATATTTACACTGTGAATATATGTAACTGTGATTGGTTTAATAAACCAGCTAGCTGGCCAATAGTTAGGCAGGAAGAGATTGGGCAGGAAAGCCAGACTAGGAGGATGCTGGAAAGAAGGACAGAGTCAGTAGTCACCCGTAGATGCAGGAGAAACAAGATAGGCATGCCGTGCCAAGAGAAGGCACCAAGCCACATGGCAAAGCATAGATAAGAAGTATGTGTTAATTAAAATCTAATAGTTAGCTAGTAACAAGCCTGAGATATTGGCCAAGCACTTATAATTAATATTAAGACTCTGTGTGTTTATTTGGGAACAGCTGCCAGGACGGGAAACTTCCACCTACAGGACCCAGCCCATTATGGGTGGTACCTTTCCTGGTCTGATGGTCCTAAGTTCTATAAGAAAGTAGAGCAAGCCATGATAATCAAGTCAATAAGCAGCATTCCTCCATAGTTTCTGCATCAGCTCCTGCCTCCAGGAGTTCCTGTCCTGACTTTTCTTTGGTGATGAATAGCAATGTGGAAGTATAAGCTGAATAAACCTTTTTCTCCCCAACTTGCTTTTCAGTCATAGTGTTTCATCAAAGCAATAGTAACCCTGACTAAGACACTAGACAATGCCAAAGGATTTCTTCTGTTGTGGAGGAAGTACTCCCCTGAGGGCAGTAATCCACTGAGAGTTAAAAACCTGATGCCAATTCCATCATAGAAGCCAGGGAAGTATCTGTCAGATATTTGAAGCTGTGAATTCTGGGGTGTGTCAGAAGCCAAGGGCAACAAAGGCTACCTCTGACCTGATCATGACAAGGACTTAAAGTTTTAGGGGCTAGCCTATAGTTTAGTTCCACCAATGCCAACTTGGTGACTAAGGCAGTTATGCTATGCTGGCACATTCTATAACACAAGGCTACTGAAACCTGAACTGAGGGAGGAGGTCCAGTGCTACATCCAGCATGGCTCCAGGGATGGATCTGCCTGGGATTGTGTAGAATTGAAAAGAACACAAACACAGGTACACAGGGAAAATGCAGTTGGATGAACTGGGCTTTATGATGGAGAAACTGCAATACTACAGATGATCAGTGTGTTTATTAGATACAGTTGGACAGAGAGAAGGTGTTATTGCATATAGCTGGACAAGGAGGTGGGATAATTACATATAGATAAACAAGGAGGTAGAGTTATTTTATATATATATATATATATATATATATATATATATATATATATATATCAACCTCAACAAGCAGACAGATTTAGCTGATCTTGGTAGGAGCATTCTCTACAGGGGAGCAGTCATCAGATCATAAGTATCCAGGGGTAGAAAGCTATGAAGACCATTTTCTATACACACTATCAACATCAGCACATGGATTTTACTGAGTGAACTGGTTAGTTTTTATCAAATTGAAGCAAATTAGTATCACCTGGGAAGAGGGACCCTCAACTGAAGAATTCCCTCCATCAGACTGGCCTCTGAGCTTGTCTGTGGAACATTTTCTTAACTGATAATTAATGGAGGACCCAGCCTACTGTGGGCTGTGTCATTTTTCCCTAAGCAAGTGAGTCAGAGTTGTATAATAAAGTTAGCTGATCAAGCCAGAGGAGTCAAATTGGTAAGCAACATTCCTTTATGGTCTCTGTTTCAATTTCTTTCTCCAGGTTTCTGCCTTGGCTTTCCTTGATGATAGACTGTAAATTGTAAGATGAAATAAAACCTTTCTGTAGCTTGAGTTTTCCTGCCTGGCCCACAGTCAGGACAAATCTCTGTCACCCGCCAGTCCCACAGCCACTCAGACCCAACCAAGCAAACATAGAGACTTATATTGCTTACAAACTGTATGGCCGTGGCAGGCTTCTTGCTAACTGTTCTTACAGCTTAAATTAATCCATTTCCATTAATCTATGCCTTGCCACATGGCTCGTGGCTTACCGGCATCTTCACATGCTGGTTGTCATGGTGGCGGCTGGCAGTGTCTCTCTGACTCAGCCTTCCACTTCCCAGCTTTATTCTCCTCCTTGCCCCGCCTATACTTCCTGCCTAGCCAACAGCCAATCAGTGTTTTATTGATTAATTAGCAACACATTTGCCATACATCCCACAGCACTTCCCCCTTTTTTTTTCCCAAAAAGGAAGGTTTTAACCTTAACAAAGTAAAATTACATATAATTTGGGAATTTGGGCGTAGCTTCTCTTACTACTTCCTGCTGGAAGGGGGCGCTGTATCTTATGGGGAAACAAAGAAAATTTTAGAATTATGGAATAGTCCATGAGGCTGTATCGTCTGAGCCAGATGCCTTCAAACCATTCTGGATGTTGGATCATCTGGGCCATGGTGTCTGGAGACCTTCAGGGGGTCTTGGCTGGTCAAACCTGATGTATCTTAATCTTGAACAAATCCATAGCCTCTGGCTTTCTGTGGGAACAAAAGCAGAGTCTCCTTTCCAAAGTAACATATCCTTACATCCAAATTTTGAAGTCAAGGTATCTCTAAAATATACATTTTGCCATAACTCAACAGCTTTTACAATCAAATGTTTTTCTGCAGTTAAAAATCCCAAAGACAACACAATCCAGATTCTCTGTGTAATATCCATTTTTACGTGGCTTATTTTTTATACTACCTTTACTGTCTCTTTAATGACTTTATTTTTTTTAAAACTATGTATTTGTTTCTATAACTCTATATATCACCTTTTTTGTCTCTTTCAAGCCTACGTATCTTTTACAAACATTGTAAACTATTACATCTGAATCTGTCTTATTGTGAATCTCTTGCTTTAAACTGCAGCAGCTGTGGATGCTGGCTCCGCCCACCTCAGCTTCCCAACATGGCTACGTTTACCACCAGCTCTGGGAGCTATCGTGGGTCTATGCTTTTAACCACGCAGCGTGTAGCCCAGAAACCTCTTTTTTTGTTTTGTACCTGCAAAGGCTAAATCCACCACGCAGCTTAATGTGCCACTTGCAGAGGCCTCATTCCCGCTATACGGCAGGTCGAGCGCACACGATAGGAACCCACAAGTAGCTCAAACCGGCAGCTGCCGCTCATTTGAGAGAGACAATTAGGAACTGTTTTTAGCTCCGTTTTAGAATCTTTGTTCTCAGTTTTTAGGTGGAAACTCTTGCCACCACGTTGGACGCCATTTGTAGCTTGAGTTTTCCTGCCTGGCCCACAGTCAGGACAAATCTCTGTCACCCGCCAGTCCCACAGCCACTCAGACCCAACCAAGCAAACACAGAGACTTATATTGCTTACAAACTGTATGGCTGTGGCAGGCTTCTTGCTAACTGTTCTTACAGCTTAAATTAATCCATTTCCATTAATCTATGCCTTGCCACATGGCTCGTGGCTTACCGGCATCTTCACATGCTGGTTGTCATGGTGGCGGCTGGCAGTGTCTCTTTGACTCAGCCTTCCACTTCCCAGCTTTATTCTCCTCCTTGCCCCGCCTATACTTCCTGCCTAGCCAACAGCCAATCAGTGTTTTATTGATTAATTAGCAACACATTTGCCATACATCCCACAGCACCTTTCCTCCCCAGGTGTCTTTTAGTTAGTGTTGTATCACAGCTGTCCAATGACAGGGTCTGAGGCAAAGTCCATTCTGTATATGTAAACTCTCCACAGTATGATACCTACCATGGGTTGAGGAAAGTTGATGCTAGTGATTTTCAATGGCCTGTCCTATTTGTTTGGAATGCACCTTTTCTTATTTCTGTGCTATTTTCAGGAGGTAGAATCTTCCAATTCCACCCTCTGCCCTTAACTCTTGTGAAGGTTGTTTTATATGTGGATAATTGTTTGAATGTGTGTTTCTGTGGGAGCGTAAATTTTGGAGTATCCTTTTCTTCATTTTACTAACACCAGCCACCAGCCAATGAACTTTTGTGTACTGATTTGCATAAGTAAATCACATTCCATATTAATTGGAAAAGTTTGTCAATATTGTACCTTATTATCTATTGCGAAATGTTCCCAGAGTCCATGTAGAGTGGCTCACAACACCCTGAAACTCCAGTTATAGGGTGTCTGTCACCCTCTTGTGGTTTCTGTGGAAAACTACACTCACGAGCCCATTTGTCCCTTAGAAACATATATGAATACACATAATAAAGGTGGTTAAAAAGTAATCACTTTTTATATTAATTGAAAAATGCTTCTCATGTAGATTAATAATACAATGTTGTCAGTGTTCTCACTATCTGTATAGGGTAGTTCCCTACTTTCTCAAAGCCCAGCTCCATGGGAAATTTGTTGCCCTCTTGTGGCCACGGAGGGTTATTGTACTCACAAGCACATTCCCCAAAATGGACACATATGCATATACATAACAAAAATGTTTTTTTTAAACAGTAAATTACTTCCCACACTCATTGGCAACATTTTTTCATGTAGATACTAACACATGATACTGTCAACATCCCAGTACCAAAAAAGGTTGGATCACAACTACCTGAAACTCTAGCTCTAGGGGATCTACCACTCTCCTGTGGCCTCTGTAGTAGCTACACTCACATACACATTACTCCTCATAGACACACATGCATACACATAATAAATGTAGTTAAAAACAATAAATCACTTTAAATATTAATTGAGAATTTTTTCATACAGATAACACAATATTGGCAATGTTCTCAGCATCCATATAGGGCTATTCACAACTTCTTGAAACTGCAGCTCTAAAGGATCTGGTGCCCTCTTGTAGCCTCTGTGAGCAACTATACGCACATGATCAACCCCCCACCCAGAAAGAAATATGTATACATATACACTGGGAAATAAAGTCATTTTCTATATTTTAGTGGTTTGAATGAGAAATATTCTCCAAAGTTTTGGACATTTGAATACTTAGTCCCCAGTTGGTAGCAGTGTTTGAGAGGTTTAGGTCTGTGTGGCCTTGCTGGATAAAGTATGTCACTGGGGTCAGGCTTTGAAAGAAAAAAAGCCTTGCATACTTCCAGTTTGTTCTCTGCTTCATGCTTGAGGTTCAGAATGTGAACTCTCAACTCCCTACTTCTGTTAACATGTCTGCTACTTGCTGCTCTGCTGTTTCCACTATTTTGGACTCTAACCCTCTGTAACCTTTAGCAAAAATAAAGTCTTTCTTCTATAACTTGCCTTTGCCATAGTGTTTTATCATAGCAACAGAAAAGTGACTAATATACAAGTTAGTACCAGAGAATGAACTCTTGCTTTGGGGAACCTAACCATGTGGTTTGGGGCAGGAATGTGGATGACTGTGGATCTCTGAACTAGAAAAGTAATTGAATGCCATATACAGAGCTAAAGGGACTATTCTAGTAGGAGCTGGAAAGACAATAGACAGCAAAGTAAAATGGAGTCCTAACTCAATAGGTTTCTGTAATTAGCAGCTCGGGTAGGGTCTGTTCCTGAGACATTTTGGCAAAGAATCTGGCTGCTTTCTGCCTTTGTCCTAAAATCTTGCCTGAGACTTAACTAAAAAGTAGCACTGCTGGGCATGGTGGTACATTCCCTAATTATAGGCACTCAAGAGGCAGAGGTAGGTAGTCTCTTGAGTTCACTGCAACCTGGTCTACAAAGCAAGTTCAAGCCCAGACAACATTACAAAGTGAGATCCTGTCCCAAAATTAAGAAAAATTAATGGATTAAATTATATGGCAGAAGTAATTTCAATAGAGTTATTATTGATGACTTTCATATATGTCTACAAAGAAAAAGAGAAATTAAGTCAAAAAGACACTTCTACACTTAATGTTGCAGCTAAGGCTTGTGTGAAGAAAGATGAGATTAAGGTTTGGGCTCCTGCTTTGTTTTGTAATAAAGGGAAGGGTGACTTCAGGATTAGACTCCACCCAGTAAGCTACTAAGCTGTGAAAGGAAAAAACCCAAAGAGCTTTATGCTCTTTTAAAGCACCTGCAAACAAACAAACAAACAAACAAACAAATAAACAAACAACAAAAGGTTCAAGAGGGAGAGGCTCTGTCCCAAGCTGGCAGCAGAACTTACCAGTGTCATCCACAATGTTCTTTAGAGGCAAGAAGGATACAAGAGTAAAAGGTTATGAATTCTTCCTTCACAGTCTCAGGGAGCAAGGCAACATACAGCAGGGGAGACCCTGCATGAGGGCCCTGAGAGGAAGAGAGTCCCTGAGAGGCCGTTATAGATGTGAAGCATGGATTGTGGTGAAGACACCAAACGGTTGGAAATGCCCAAGTCATGAGATAACTGCCAAAGAGAGCTGCACATGTGGAGGGGAACTAGCCCAGGAGAGAGATGTATGTTGCAGACAGGAAAGCTGGAGGGGCAGAGCCTTCTAAGTCCTTTGACACTGGGCATGAAGATACAGAATTTAGTTTGCCCTGCTGGGATCTGGTCTTGTTTTCATCCAATATTTTGTTACTATTTCATACAATATTTCATCACATCTACTTTTTGAATGGTAATGTATATTCTTTGTATTATATATTAGAAGAATGTATTTTTTATTTTACAGAGGGTTACAATTAAGAGATTGTCTTGAGTATCAGGAGGGACTTTGGACTTTTGAAATGTTGGGATGGTGAAAGACTATGAATACTTTAGAAGTTGGACTAAATTTATTTTGCATTATGATATGGCCATGATAATATGGTGGGGGGCAGGAGTGAAATGTAGTGTTTTGGATGAGAATGGCCCCCATAAGTCTCAGACATTTGAATATTTGGTCCCTAGTTGGTGGTGTTTGGGTAGGTTAGATGGCTCAGCCTTGTTGGGGAAGTATATGACTGGGAATGGACTTTACACTCTCAGCTTTATGCCTGCAATTCAAGATGTGAACTTTTAGCTTCCTGCTCCTACAGCCATGTCTCCTCTGACATGAAGAACTCTTATCTCTCTGGAACCATATAGAAAAAATAAACTCTTCTATAAGTTGTCTTGGTTATGCTGTTTAATCATAGAAAAATAACTAATAGACATATTCACTGAGAATGCTTTTCATATATATCCTAACACACAATATTAACAATGTTCCCAATACCCATATAGGTTAGATCACACAACTGCCTACACTCACATGCACATAGACACATAGATACACATGCAGACACATTTATGCATAAAAACTAGTAAATAAATTTTCATCCTTACAGTGAATGGTTTTCATATAATAATAAACCAGAACACAGATAATGTTTCTACTGCACATATAGGGTGCCTCACAAGTGCCTGAAACTCCATCTCCATGGTAACCTATCATCAATTTGTGGCTTCTATGGTCCACTACTCTCACATGATTATATCCCGCACATGTACATTCACATAACATATGTGTTAAAACACTCAGTAAATAGTTTTCCATATTTACTGTGAATGTTTTTCAGATAGATTATAACAGAATATTGACCATATTCTCGAAACCTTTATAGGGTGGCTCAAAATCACCAGAAACTCCAGATCTAGGGGAATCAATTGCCCTCTTGTGGCCTATGAGGGTAATTGTACTCACACGCACGCACATGGCCCCACACAAGCATGCTTACATCTAATAGTTCCATATTAAAAAAAAACAAGGAAATCATTTTCAGTAGTCACTGTGAATGTTTTCCAAACAAAGCACAGAATATTGACAATGTTTCCAGCACCATTTATACTGCCTGAAACTCCAGCCCCAGGGGACCTCTCTCCATCTTGTGGCCTTTGTGAGCAAGTACACTCACATGAATAATTTCCCATGCAGATACACTTACACACACACACACACACACACACACACACACACACACACACCTGTACAGTAAATAATCTTTCATATACTCTGGGAATATCTTATGCAGATTATAATGGAGAATATTCACAATGTTCTTAACACCTGTGTAGGGTGGCTCACCACTACCTGTAACAGAGCCTGAGGCAGTCTGCGGCCCCCTTCTGGCCTCTATGCACATCTATATTCACATGTACATTCCACCAAATAAATATTGTATGTATATACACAAATTAGTATTTCTCTAATAAACTTCAACAATGTTACATTTTATCCTTTCTAAATTTTACCTATCTCTAATAGTTAACAATTATTTCATGGGCATTAATTCTAGGTTGTTGTTACTCAGTGACTACAAGCTTGTATCTTCATTTTACAATTTAATTCACAGGATTTGCACAAATGATTCCTTGTTAAATTGTAGAAAGAGAAGCAATATTTTAGCAAAGTGTGCTTTACTATTATTCAATGGGAATTTTGCCTGAGTAATGTACACTTTTTGTGTTTAGAAAATGGAAATTTGTTGAGTCACTGACTTATTCAATTTATAATTATGTTTTCAGTATAGACATACACACACAGAGAGAAACAAACACACAGACACACAACACACCTAAAGTAGATCTATAAAGGAAAATAATAGCACCACTGTGACATATGGTTCATCTGATTTGATTTGGCTTATTTCCCTAAAAGAAATGACTTCTGGGAACTGAATCTTTTCTGTTTGTTTTGGATAAATTAGAAGACCAATTATGAACGTTTGTACAACATTTAAAATTTGTGTTTATAAGTTTCCTTTTTATTTAATAAACCTGTTTTGTTTTGTAGTTTGGTAGATGTGTTGGGCTAGTGCCAATGGAATCACAGTTTAAAGGACCCAAACTTTGCTTGGATTGAAGCTTAATGAGTTCTTGAGTGAATAATTAAATTTCTAAAGTCTCAGCTAACTTTATTATCAAAATGAATGTAATTAGTTTTCATCAACCTAAAAAATATAAAAAATATACACAATGCTTCAAAAGAGAGATTATTGTAACTAATTATCCAACATTGAATGATCAATGTTTCCTTCCTAGGACATGTTTATCATCCTTCGGCTTTTCCTTTATTTTCATTATTTCTAACAATGAGGCTTTAGTCTTAATTCAAACATAACCATTATTTTTACCATCATATCAAATCTCTCACATTACCTGAACTGAATTTGTTAATTAAATAGAAATGTGTTTTAATCTTAAATACATATTTTAAAAGATTCTTTCTCTATAGATTTTATCATGATTTTTTTGCCCTACAGATTAAGTTTCTCTATATGTAATTTATACTATGTGTCTTATTCAGTGTTCCATTGCTGTAAAGAGACACTATAACCAAGGAAACTTTATAAAAGAAAGCAATTAACTGGGGGCTTGCTTACAGTTTCAGAGTGTTAGTCCACGGTCATCATGGCAGGAAACAGCCAGGCATAGTGCTAGTAATGAAAACTACATTCTGATCCACAGGCAGAGAGAGAGAGAGAGAGAGAGAGAGCACACGCTTGGGTCTGGTGTGGGCTTTCAAAACCTCAGCAACCCTCCTCCAGCTGGGCTTTCAAAACCTCAGCAACCCTCCTCCAGCAAGACCACTCTTCCTATTCTTTCTAATCTTTTGAAACAATTCTACTCCCTGGTGACTAAGTTTTCAAATATATGAATCTTTGGAGGCCATTCTTATTCAAACCACCATATGATGCAATTGCTTAAGAGCCAAAGTTTACTAAAGTATAGAATTTATTTTGATATATTCTGATTTTTTTGTTTTAGTTTCTTTGATAAAAAACTAAAATAAGGTAAGTAATTATTCATGATTTTGTTTTCTATTAGGGTTTTAAGTCATTTAAAATACTCATTTTCGCAACTAATGTTAATGTTATATACTTTTCCTACAAGGAATTATTTATTCCATTCTATTTTATAAATATTAAACCATATTGAACTAAATGTTTACACATGCTTTAAATATACACATGTGATCACTAGAATTTAATTTTTGCTTTACTCTTCCATTTTCTTAGTTTATTATATTATATTTACCATCTTTCATTTATATTAGAAAATGATTTTTATCAACTGTTAACCAAGGTTCCTAGCAATGTTAATTTGCAAACTTTTGTTAAACCTACATATTCTTCCCCGTGTACTTGAGAATCATTTTAGTTAGAAAGTATTTGTATTATGATAAACTAGTACATATTTCAAAAGAGATGTTTATAGAACAAATTTGGCATCAGAAGTACAGAAAAATTAATGCTATACACAGCATTCTGGTATGAACTTGTGGTTTTTTTTAACTACACCTTGACAGATGGTTTTCTTTTGGGATTGGTGAAATGGTATCATTTGAAGAGTGGAAAGAAAGTCACTGAGATGTGAAGATAGTACACATTCAGGAGATCAGGGTAATTAATTTTCCTCAGTTATTCTGTTCCAGCCAAAATAAAACAGTGGAGATAATTCTAGAAAGACAATTGAATGCCAGATGGCAGAATATCTTGAATTTTGTCTATTAGGTTTTTTTTTTTGTGTGTGTGTGTGTGTGTGTATGTGTGTGTGTGTTTAACCTTTGTGATTCAGATTCATAATGCAGCATATGTTTAAAGTCACTGGTAGCAGTGTTGTGCTTCAGAAAGTATTTTTAAATAATATTTTTTATTCCTTAAAAGTTTCATAAAATTATATAATGCATATTGATCATATCTATTCACCACTACCCACCTCCAACTCCCCTAAGTACCCTACCCAATTTTCCTTCCAACTTCATTCTTCTTTTCATTTTTTTTTGTTTTGGTTATTAATAACCCACAGTTCAGTTAGTACGGCTAGCCTCAGCAAGCCTCCTGTCAGTGTTTAGCCAGGTAGTCAAAGTTTAATTGAGAATCTAAGATTTATTATTGGAAATAAACAGGTTCAGAAAAGTCTACTAATGTTTTCTTAACCCATAATCAGAAAGGTTAATCAAGTATGACATTTATACCTTTGTTCTACAATGTTTAATGTGAAATTACTATTTCCTTGCTTAAACAAATATTAAACAGTAGCATGATTTTTTAACACCCTCTGAAAGGAAGCTACTAGGATATGCAATCATTGCCTTCAAGATTATTAAAATAAGCTATTAAAATATGCAATTGTTGCTATCAAGATTATTAAAATGACAACTGAGATGTAAAATATTTTTAAAAGCTCCAGTATAAAATTCAATAATGATGAAATCACATAGAATTTGAATATAAATTCAAACTAAAAGTTCTTCATTTATTTCTCCTCAATATAACTACAAATCAGTGTGTTTTCAATATAGCCTTGCTAATCTAAGATTAAGGAATTTAATTGTATTTATCTAATTTGGTCACTTGAATGAGATTATTAATGTTGTTTCATTTTTAAATAGAACATATACTTGCCAAATGAACTCAATTTTATGTATTATTAGCATTATTCATTGACTCATTGAAACACATAATTTATATTCATTCATTTTTGACAGACACTAAAAATGTAAATGAAGCCAACTCAATAATTAACTTGATAACTCACGCATTGCAAGAAGTGGCTAACGAAGTAGCAAAATATAATCATGACCACTGGTAGTGCTTTAAGTGTGTAAACCACACTAGTTTTTTGTGAATGGGATTCATTGTATTGCAATAGTAAAATATTTTTTAATTAAGATCCTAGTTTCTATAACAATTAATTATAAATTTTGTTCAGAAATTAACATAAATTCTACATGAAAGCCTGTAGCATAAGTATTTTAAAAAGCAATTCTCCAGATATCATCAGCTTTCTAAAGTTTAGTGTTCAACCATTTCATCTCTGTGAAGGTGTGTATTCAATACTTTATCATTATTGTTTCTTCAGTTCAGATATTATTACATAAAAATATATGGGAATCACACAATATATGATAATGTGGTGGATATAGTAGGTGAGACAGAAATGTAAAAGATGACCCCTAGATTTTGACTTGCAAGATGTAGTGACTTCCTGACTACAAATCACAGGAATAATAGAGACTGTATGTTGTGGATATCAATCTGTATTGCTCTTATTTGGTTAATAAATAAAACGCTGATTGGCCAGTAGCCAGGCAGGAAGTATAGTATAGGCAGGATAAGCAGAAGGGAGAATTCTGGGAAGAGGAAGGCTGAGTAAAGAGTCAACAACCAGACATAGAGGAAGCAAGATGTAAAAGTACTGGTAAGCCACAAGCCACGTGGCAACTTATAGATTAATAGAAATGGATTAATTTAAGATATAAGAACTAGATAACAAGAAGCCTGCCACTGCCATACAGTTTATAATTAATGTAAGTCTCTGTGTGTTTACTTGTGCCTGAGTGGCTGTGGGCCTGAGCCGCAGTGGAGAAAACACCAGCTACACCTATAAGAATATAAAGACAGAGATTTGTGCTAAATAGTATCTCAAATTAGTCCTTTACGTATGATTTTAAAATACCTCCTTTCTTAGTAAGGGGAAATGGTAGGACTATCACTCAGTGTCAAAATGTCATATTTATAAGAAAAATCTATGACAAAGGGATGCATTTTGGGAGTTAACAGTATTTTAATTGCCAATTGAAAGCATAGGGATAAATCAGAATTGTTTTCAAATGGCTGAAGGGAGGAGGGAGAGGTGACTCAACAGTTAACAGTGCTTGCTGTACAAGCATATGGAGCAGAATTCAACAGTTTAGAGTAATTGCCTATACAAGCATGAGGAACAGAGTTTAGGTCCCAGAACCCATGTAACAACCCTGGCATGCTCCTGAACATACCTGTATCTCTAGCATTGAATGGGGTGGGGAAGAGGAGGCTTTCTGGAGCTTGCTGGCCACAAGTCTACCCTTCTGCCCAAATGTAGCTCTTGACTCATGAAGAAACCCTGGCTCAAAAGGAACACAGTGAAGAAGAGTTACAAGGAATTCCAGACATCTTTTCCCTGGCTTCTCACTGCATGTAGATACAGACACAACCATCTGCACATACATGTACTTCTATACTACTCACACATAACACATACACACACAGACTGTGATGTGAAGAGGAAAAATTGAGTCATGTAATCATTTATTGACCTAATAAGGAAAATTGACATTGAAAATGAGAAATAGGAAGGACAATTAACATGAAGGTGCAAAATAATTCTATGTGCTACTAAGATTAATATGAGTACTTGCAGATAATAAAGATAATTAACATTTATTGAATGATTATTTTTTGTCTGGCATTAAGTACTTAACCAGAATTGAAACACCACAAGGATATATAGCATTATTTCATAGTATAGATAGAAAAACAGATATAGTGAAGGTAAGATGCACACCCAAATTATCACAAGTAGTAAGTAATATATATGGGATGAGAACGCAATATTTACATAGACACTGTATGCTTAGAATACATGGGACATTTCATTCACATGCTCTGAAGAATGCTTATTGAATTTTCTCTTAGCCACACATAACAAACAAGGATTTGTTGATGCAGAAAGGATCAAATGTTTGTTTACTTCTGCAAAAGCATTTGGATTTTTATTGTATGATACAGTGAAATGATCCTGACTTCCCTCGAGCCTGTGAATTGGGTAAATCAGGCAAGGATTGCTGAGTGACAAGGCAGCAAAGTAAACGATATCATAAAAGTGACAGTGGTTAGATGTGACAGTGTATAGAAAAACTGTAATTCATTATTCCAATAGGGAGTTAGACTTCCTGAGATCTCAGTTTAGGTGCTTTAAGTGAAGTTAATTCCATCCTCATCTACACTGGGGCTGCATAAACCAAGAATATGAAAAAAAAAGTGCCATGTTCAACTACTCAACACATTGATTGACATTGGCTTCCTTGATGTAGAAACTCCATTAGTGGAAAAATCTTTTCTAAATCTGTAGTCTTATCATATTCCAGACTATTGATTCTCTGCTGCTATCCTCTTGATCTGTAAAAATTACAATATTGTTCTTCTAAAATACTATGACATGTTGAAGTCTGGAGTTAATATGTTCATAGAGTTTGACATAGATTTCAGATGATCTTTTGGGGATTTTAAGCAATGCTTGAGTTATTTGAATTAGGAAAGCATTCTATATTCAACTGCTTATTTCTCAATATGCTGAAGATTTTCAAGAACACTCTTAGGGTATATATATTCTTACAAGTATTTAACCACACTGGGGAATATATTATTCTCAAAATTACAGTTTATTACAGGAAATAGAAACAATAAAAGGAGAACATACAAAGGGAGGATGTCTGGGGAACACAGACACATTCTCACTTATCCTTTTCCTATGGCATTACAGGGATTGTGATTAAAACTCCCAGCTCCTAAAAGTTCCCCAAACAGTCTATTCTCTGTGTATCCCAAACACATAGACTCTTAAAGATCTGATTTAATAGGTAGTGGGGATGTCTTAGTTAGGATTTCTATTCCTGTGAAGAGACACCATAACCATGACAAGTCTTTTAAAGAAAAACATTTAATTGAGTGGCTTACAATTTCAGAAGTTTAGTCCATATCATCATGGCAGGACATGGTGGTATGCAGGTAAACATGATGCTGGAGAAGGAGCTGAGAGTTCTACATCTTGATCCACAGGCAGCAGAAGGAGTCTGTCACACTGGGCATGGCTTGAGCATATATGAGACCTCAAAGCCCACTCCCACAGTGACATACTCCCTCCAACAAGGCCATACCTCCTAATAGTACCATTCCCTATGGCCAAGCACTAAAACACATGAGTCTGTGGGGGGGTCACACCTATTCAAACCACCACAGGGGACTTTGGGATGTATCTCTTGTTTAATGTGTTTACAAGTAACAACTCAATAAGTCACATTGGTAGATAAAAATGACAAAGTAACCCACTTTCAGGGCTCATTCTGTATTCTTTGTGTACAGATACTATGGACTTGTTACTGACCTCAAGAAATGTGGAAATTTTATTATCAAATTATTAAAAATAATGTTTAACGTTTTAAAGTAGACAGAGTAAACTTCAATCTTACTAGCAAGATGCAGCCATGAAAACTTAACTGAAGGATAGAAGTACCCTTGAGATGAAAAATTATTTTAAGACATTAATAATGAAACATAATTCCATTTATTCCAGGCTGAGTTGCCACTTTTTATTAAACACTTCCAAAGGTAAACAACACCTCTTTTTGGCATTATTGGACATCTTTGTTCCACTGAGATTGCATGCATGGACAATGATGATATACATGTTGTTCTCTTAACACTGTTAAATCAGGCTGTCTCAAAGGCAGTTCTCATGATATTTTGTACTCAGGTCTTCTCTGTTGAGGAGTCACATAACCATATTTGTAGACACTACTAAATTAGCAATTAGCATTAGCACTACTTATCCCCAGATATTATCCAAACCATCCTTACTTTAAAGCACATATGTGTGTATACATAATTAAAATATACATGTATTTTTTTAAAAAAAAATCTCAAAACAAAACTTTCCAGCAACAACACAAGCTCAGCACATGCAAAACTCTAACCTCAGTCATGTAAGAATAGGACATTTGCATCTTTGACCTTTCTACTCAATTCCAGCTCCTACAGAGATCAAAATGATAAAGCATACAGAAAGCCCTAGGCTTGATTATGTCTGAGTCTTACAGCCTAGCCAGTAGGATTTGTGCAGTCTGAGGAAGGAGTTGCACTCAGGTCCATTCCAACCATGTAGAACAAAACTATAAACTGTTTCACTGTTTTCTAGGTCTCCTGTTTTTGAAATGGTAAATTGTGGCCTATGTATCAAAGCTTTGGTTTTCTGCTGAGTGATGGCTACATGATAAGGATAAGTTTTTCCATTTTCCATTTTCAACCTATCTTTTATTTTGTTATACTAAAACTAAGCACTGGTCTTTTATCTGGTTTCCTTAGCTTCTGTAAAGGCAGTTTGGTGAATGGATAGGTACTCCACCTTGTCTGTGAGAAGAGATGAGCAGAGGACATTACTAAGCCACCATTTTGCTTTGCCTTTCTGAATTTAAATCAATTCAAACAATTCTATTTCAAAGGAAATCATCCAAAGGGAAGTAAAATTTCAAATGAAGCTTCATTTAAATGCATATATACTAAGTTACATTAACATGACCATTAAATTACTGAAATGATTACACAGACAAAGCATGCAAAAGATCCATATTAAGTTGCAAATAAGTGTCACTAAGGAAATGCAAAATTTTATTTTTAGATAAATTTGATGGAAACACATTAGTAAGACAGCAGTTTGTAGAAATATTTTTAGAGTTTTCAGAAAGAGCCAGGGATTTACTTGGTAACAATGAGTCTTACTGAATTTTATGATTAATATCTGGAAGCCAATTTATTAATTATGCATATGAGATTTTGAAAAATTGATTAGGTAGAAATAATTTCATTAATTGTGCTACATTTTGATTATTTTATGGTTCAAAAATCAAAAACATAGAAAACAAAAATTTTAAAAGAGTTAAGTATAAAAACATTGGTAATGATCATGGTGAAGAATATGTAATTCACAAAAATATTTCTTTTCAAGAAGTAGTGATAGATTTTAACAGTGATCCTGTAACCATTTTTAATACAGTTTTGCATTTGTTTTTTGGTTATTAGGGAACTTGCTGATTTGACAAAGTAGGTTTATTGACAATTTAATCAGTCAGTGAATTACAATACTCATTTGGGAAATCCAACTCTGTCACATTGATCTTCAGTCAGCTCACTTAAAGATGGAAGACATTGGGTATCTATAGTTTTTCCTGACCACAATTATTCTCAACACATTAGAAATTTGCACTGTAGGCTTTATTTAGCTTATTAACCTCCAGATGCTCTCAATTGATAAGATTTTCTGCTGGAGCCTTATCAACAAAGTTGTTTTAGATTTTTTTATAAGATTTATTTGTTTTCATTTTATGTGCATGGGTAGTTTTCCTTCATGTATGTCTGTGCACCATGTTCATGAAATGCCCAAGGATGCCAGAAGAGGGTAGAAGATCCCCTGGAACTGAAGCTACAAATGGTTGTTACCCATCATATAGGTACTAGGAATATAAGCCCTGTTCTCTGGAAGAGCATCAAGTTATTCATAATCACTGAGTTACCTCTCCAGCCTAACCAAATTTGTTCAAAAGACTGTCTGATGGGTTGATTGACATCAGGTTGCATAATGTATTAAACTCAAATGTTTTGAATCTTAACACTTCATATACTTGCTATTTATCAATAAAATGAAATTTGTAGAAAAATGGACAGAACTGAAAAATATGATATTGAGTGAAGTAACCCAGGCTCAGGATCACAAATACCTTGTTTTCTTTCATATAACAATATTAGATTTGACATTTTAGATTTCTGTGTTTAAGTTGGAATGATTTCAGTTCTCATCATTGATCAGAGAAGATTCTTCTAGCAGTGAATACAGAGATTCATGACTCCCAAAATGTTAAGAATAAATGATGGTTGTGTGCCCAGTTTTAAATAATATATTTGTAGCACTCTATATTATAGCTTGGGGAACACCATAGAAGAGAGAATGTAAAGAATGTCAGAGTCCTATGATGAGAAAAGAACTCTGTATTTTCTGGTAATGGCACAGTCATTCTAGTCACAAATTCACAGTAGCTGCAGTTACCTATACTGGACCTACACATAACTGTTAACAGTCAGACATGAATTGACAAGTAGTACATAGGTCTCTTATCTCTCTCTGCTTAGCCATTAGCTATAGATGTACACTGGCAGGGGTAGTCATTGTCGTCAGTTGCATACCTACTAGTAAGTCCACAAGACATCATTGGATAATTCTACATCCATGATCATTCACATGGCATTGCTTCAGTTTAGTAGGTCACAACACAAAGAGGGATAAATTTGGGAAAGGGACTTGTATTAAGGAATCAAGGGTGTTATGAGGAGTAGGAACGAGATAAGAGATGGTGGGGCGAGTGTTATTATGTATGAAATTATCAATGAACAAACTTAATAATTATGTTCACATTTTTTTCATCTATGCTGAGTGTGCCATGTTTGCTTTTTCCTCAGGAGATGGCTTTTTGTTGCTATTCTGATTTGGTGAAATTCTAATTCTGTTGTTCCAGATTATGATAACATGTTTAAGTAAGAACATGGGGTCTTTTAGGGGGTCCCCAGGCAGTGAGACCAGGACCTGTCCTTAGTGCATGAGCAGGCTTTTTGGAACCTAGTGCCTATGCTGAGATCCTTTGCTCAGCCTTGGTGCAAGAAGGAGGGGCTTGGACCTGCCTCATCTGGATGTACCAGGCTCAGCTGTCTCTGCAGGGGATACCTTGCCTTGGAGGAGGTGGGAATGGGGGGTGGGCTGGGGAAAAGGCTGGGGGGTGAGAGGAGGAAGGACAGGGAATCTGTGGTTGATATGTAAAACGAATAGAAAATCTCTTAATAATAATAAAAAACCATGGAGTCAGAAATATCACAACAAAAAGATCATTGATCTTGACTTCAGATGATATTAAGAAGGGTTCAAGAGAAAACTAGTCTACAAAAATGTAATTCTTACGCTGTTTTGATTAAGTGGTGAATATTCCTATCTGACATCAGTTAATCATTGTATCAGCAGTTCATAAGACCATAATCCAGAGTGGTGATTTCTAGTATAACTCATAAAAATCATAAAAGGAGATTTTATTCACTAATAAAAACAGTGACAAAGGTTCTTTGATCCTAAACAGCAAAAGTAAGAAAGTTCCTGAGAGGTTTGTTTATTTAATTTTATTTTATATGTATGAGTATTTTGCTTGCATGTATGTCTGTGTACCATGTGCATTCCTGATATTCTCAGAGGGCAGAAGAGGGAATCAGATCTCCTGGAACTGGAGTTACAGACAGTTGTGAGCTGCCAGGTGGGTGCTGGAAATTGAACCTGGGTCCTCTGAAAAAACATTCTTTACTCTTAACCACTAAGTCATCTCTCCAGCCCACCTTTCTTTTTAAGGAAAACAGTTTTATGTTACTAAAGACTTTAACTATAAAGTGAGTGAGTAACCTGAAATTTTTCTGTTGTAGAATATTATTTTAATATTTATTACATTTGTTCATGCTGTGTAACATTTCTTTAGTGATGCAAAGATATGTTACATTCCTTTATGTTGCATTTGTTTAACTCTGAAGCTGTGTTACTTTGCCTGTTTAAAATATCAGATGATCTAACACAGAGCTTAATGGCCAATAGCAAGGCAGGAAAAAGGATAGGTGAGGCTGTCAGGAAAAGAGAATAAATAGAAGGAGAAATCTGGGAGGAAAAGAAGAAAGAGCAAGAGAACAAGGAGAGGAGGATTCTCGGGCCCAGCCACACAGCCATAGCTATCCATGGAGTAAGAGTGAAAGTAAGATACACAGAAGTAAGAAAAGGAAAAAGCCCAGAGGCAAATGGTAGATGGGATAATTTACATTAAGAAAAGCTGGCAATAATAAAGTAAAGCTAAGGCTAGGCATTAATAAGTAAGACTAAGCCTCCATGTGTGATTTATTTGGGAGCTAGGTGGCAGGACCCCAAAAAAGGCAAAAACAACCAATAATATTTTGGCATACCAACATGGCCCAAATTTCTATGTGGGGCCCAAGAAAGCTGAAAAAAATGAAAGAAGAAAAAAGAAAAAATGACACAGCTCCTTTAAGAGGTGCTGCTATTCAGCCAGCAGGGCAGCCTAAATAGAAATGGCAAGCTAAGTAAAAAACCGCTTGTGGCAGTGCAGGTACTTACTTCCTACAGCTAGTAAGGTTGAACAGTTTTCGGTCACACACCTCCAACCCAGCTGCAAGCTTTAGGCTTGGCTTTCAGGACACTAGAAGTGGGCAGAGCCAGCCAAGGGAGCTGTTTAGATGATCCAGGTGTAGCTTAGCAGTTTAGAGTTTGCTCATGCAGTCAAAAAAGGCTAAAAGATATGCAGCAAAAGAGGTCCAGATGGGAAAAAAAAACCTCTAAAGAGGTTCCAGTGTGTTTCACAATATGCATAGGCTTAAGCAAGAAAGATTATGGGTATGGAAAGTCATAAAAAGAAATAATTAAAAAAATAGTTTAAAGAGAGAAGTAAAAGTAATATAAAAGAAAAAGCCATGTAAAGATGGGAAATAAACAGGAAGCCTAGATCCTGTATAGTATTATGTTGATTTTGAATTTTTTGATGGCTAATGGTCAAGTGACAGCTACTAGGAGATATGGGATTGTGAGCAGGATTGCAAAATTGAACCAACCTAGATACTTTAGAATTGCCTTAACTTTAAAAAATAAGTAAAAAATGAGTTACTTTTGGAAAGGGTTTTTGCTTTTGTTTCCACAGGAAACTAGAGGCTCTGGATTCATTCTAGGTTAATATGGATCAGATTTAATCAAGGGGACCTCCTGAACCATGACAGGTGATATCTATCAACAAAGGTTTTAGCTGGTATTCCCAGGACTTGGCCATTACCTCAAAAATTCTCTCAGGGACCCTAAAGATACTTTGTTCACAGACAACAGGAAACAATTTGGAGAACACAATGTCCATATTCCCAAGAGGGGTGTGAGAGGCTTTTGGTTATTTGGCAGGTTATGGATATTTGTTATAATTTATGGGAATTTAGGAATATAGGATAAAAAGACAACTATTAATCTCAGATATTTTACTACATTGACATGAATTTTGGTCTATTGATACATATTTAAAGTTAATTTTGTTGCACTGTATATATATTTCTACTCTTGTTTGTGGTATTGTACTTATGCAGTTCATTTTAAAAATTCCATGTATAATTAAGAAATGAGGTTAGTAGTTAGTCTATAACAGTCAAACTTGTAGTTACATTAGGCATATTTTCTAGGTTAAATAGGTACATTTTAGATAGATAAATGGTCTTCAAACATTTCAAAGACCTATAGAATATGGCATTTAAAATGTTTTGTTAACTTAAGGTTTTTTATGACAGTGAGACATCTGCTCCTGGCAATAACAGTTTACTTCAGAGATGAAGGGCATTGAAAACACTCCTTATGGAGTTTGCTTTCATTGTGGCAAGGTTAGCCACTGGACAAAGGAACTGTTCTTGCCTTTGACTGCTGACAATGTGCTATGTAGACTGGACATGCAGGACACACCGAAAAAAAGACTGTTGAACTTTGCCAAAACAAGGCAAGACAGTCCTTCAAAATTCCTATTTCACAGAAGAATCTGCCAGATGTTCTGCAGGACACAGAGGAATGCAACTGATAAAATTTGCCAACACAAAGCAGGGGGCAGTCCTTCAAGTTTCTTGCTTCAACAAAAAGTTTGCCAGATATTCTACACCTGTAGGCTGAAGATGGATGCCCCAACATTGCAGTGGATCTTTGGGTGACTGTCCAGGCAGCCAAATGTCTCTGTTGTTGGATAATACGACATCCTTCTGGGTCTTTGATGGAGTTGAAGACTAGATAGTTATAGTTGCAGTTTTTCTTAGTTATGATATAAAGTAAATTAGGGGTAAAACTGGATTCAGTAAGACAGAATAAATAATACATTATATTCTCTGTATATTTTAACTACAAATGGATAGAATATTGTAAATGTAATTCATACTTGATAAATTTTTTGTTGTGTATAGTTTTACTATGTTAAAGTTAAAACCTTTCTTTTTATTTATACAAAAGGGGGAAATGTTGTAGAATATTATTTTATGATATGTTACATTTGTTCATGCTGTGTAACATTTATTTAGTGATGCAAAGATGTGTTGCATTCTTTTATGTTGTATTTGTTTAACTCTGTGAAGCTGTGTTACTGTGCCTGTCTAAAACACCTGATATGCTAATAAAGAGCTGAACAGCCAATAGCGAGGCAGAAAAAAGGATAGGCAGGGCTGGCAAGCAGAGACAATAAATAGAAGGAGAAATCTTGGAGGAAAAGAAAGAGCAAGAGAACAAGGAGAGGAGGATGCTAGGGGCCACCCACACAGCCACACAGCCAGCAGTGGAGTAAGAGTAAAAATAAGATACATAGAAGTAATAAAAGGAAACAGAGGTAAAAGGTAGATGGGATAATTTACCTTAAGAAAAGCTGGCAATAAACAATCCAAGCTAAGGCTGGGCATTTATAAGTAAGACTAAGCTTCTGTGAGGGGATTTATTTGGTGTGAAGGGACACAGTGACAAATGCAACACTTATAAAATGAAAGCATGTAATTCAGGGCTTGCTTACGGTTTCAGAGGTAGTCCATTGTCATCGTGGTGGGGAATTCAGGAGCAAGCAAGTAGTCTTGAGGATGAAGGAGTAGACAAGAGCTTTATATCCTGATTCACAGGCAGCAAGCAGATAGAAAAACTTAGCCTGGTGTGAACTTTTTGAAACCTCCAAGCCCATCCCCAGTAACATACTTCCTTCAACAAGGCCACACCTCCTAACTCTTCTAGTACTTTTTAAATAGTCAACTTCCCTGGTGGCTAAGCATTCAAATATATGAACCTAGGGGTTCATTTTTATTCAAACCACCACACCCATTGTCTCACTATTTCTCTTTTGAACAGCTATGTTGTTTGACATTTATTTATTATGTCTAATGATGACACTAAATATATGCCAGGAATTGCACTGTTTAATATAACTTTATATCATTATCATGTTTAATGTTTACTGCATGAAAATGATATAAATACACCTTATACCTTACAACACAGATGTGAAGGATCAGATTTAAATAAGTTTCCTGATACAATATTGCTAATAATAGTACAAGCTTAGGAGGAATCAAGGAAAGTGAAACTGCAGAGTAGAAGGAAAACTATTCAATACAATGTAGTAGTACAAATTAGAATATGATAGCAAGAATAACAATGGGCCACATGAATGAGAAAATAATTCAGGGTATAGCTGTTGTTCGTAGGTGGGATAACTTGCATAGTTTCAAGCAAGTGGATATGTGCAGCCTATGTCCTTCTGGGTAGATTATCTTTAGTGGGAATCTGAGGCCATATAATAGTATGCAACCTCTACTCCCTTGAAGCTATTTACAGATATATCCATCTGTAAGGAACAATGTAGCATAAATTTATAATGCTTATAACTAAATTGTGTGAGCATACAAGCTGTGTATCAGACATGTCCCTCAGTTTTGAATGGTTCTGGATGTTGTGAACAACCTTTTTCTCCCTTATAAACATTCATTCAGGAACTCCAAAGGGCTAAAATCATATGAACTCCATATTCTAAAATGAGGTACTGGATGATCATGTACAGACTCTTGATCTAAATTCCTTCTACAGGCATTTTTAATAGTTTAATTGTGAGATGTAAAAGAGAAAGATTATTTCAGGAGAGCTTCAGTTTTGGTTAATACCCTTTTCACTCTCACAGGAGAGAAAGAAATATATCTTTCTCACTATTTGTCAATTTGCTACAAGCCAGAGACAAAGCCTTTGAAGATTTGCTGTATTAAACCAATTCCAATAATACCAATATTGGCTTCTTTTGTTCGTTTGTTTGTTTGTTTGTTTTTTGAGACCTGGTTTCTCTGTGTAATAGTTGTGGCTGTCCTGAAACTCACTTTGTAGTCCAAGCTGGCTTCAAACTCTGAGTTCTGACTGCCTCTGCCTCCTGCGTGCTGGGATTAAAGGCGTGTGCCACTAACACCTGGCTTCATTATTGGCTTCTTTAATACATAAAATCATCATAAAAAAATTGGGAATCAACACTCTCTTATGTAGTTGTATTATGTCTTCTAGATATCCAGCCATTCTGTCCTCCAGAAAGTAAATACTTTGCCTTTATCTTGATAGCAAATAAAATTTGTATACTTTGACACAGAGATGGACATAAAAGCATGAATATTTGAGGATGCATGATGACTCTGTATGGATGAAATGACTAATCATCTATATGCAATTAGTAATTCCATGGTTATCTCAGTAAGATAAAGCAAGTAATTATGAGATAGTACATATTCATTCTATTTTGGAGAATCACCATATCACGCAAATGTTCAATGATCCCTTAGCAGTTCTCAATCTAAGTTATAAAAAGATGATAGAGTGACCCTCACAGTACATCATGTTGCCAGAGCATATCTGAAAATCAGCAATGAGAAGAAGTAAATGCACAGAAGACCCCATAAAAACCAGACCTGAACTTCCATTTATCCTCTTCCAATGGAGTCAGAAGCACTGACTTTAATTGAAGCAGAACATACATATCACAACATATATAGGTGAGCTCATTTAAGACTTCTTTATGTGACAAAGAGATATCCACATGACTGACTGCAGTTCCTGACTCTCAAAATCATCTGAAAGTTGAACTGACGTAGTTTAGTTCAGAGACCTGTTCAGACTAAATAAATATACAACACGACACATCTAGTTGACAATATGAATTATCTGATATGAATGAAGTCTTAGTTACACACAAAAAAAAGTTCTTCAAAGAATTTTGGAGGCCCTTGATTTTACCCCAATGTTGCTGATTGAGGTCTTCTCCTCAATTTGAAAGACTGTACACTTTGCGAAGCTCTAACCTGCCAAAATAAAATCCATGAGAACACAATTTGTGAATTCTGTTAAACACTCACACACACACACACACACACACACACACACACACACACACGATGACTACTACTGCATATACATTTTCAACTTCGATATGTGAAATATTTGCATTTACATTAATAAATGCCAGGTTCCAGGTGTTGCTTTAGAGCTATATTCGCAATTATTCCATCTGTAATAGTTACATCTGATTATTTTGTGATATTTCTATTTTTGTATGTCTTAGTTACTCTTCTATTGCTGTGAAGTCACATGATGGAGAAAGAAACTATTTTAAAAGAAAGCATTTAATTGGGGTTTGCTTACAGTATTAGAGAATAAGTTCATTATCATCAGGATGGAGAGTGTAGCAGTAGACAGACAGGCAATGGACTAGAGAAGCAGCTAAGTGCTTTACATCTTGATCCACAGACAGCACCCAGAGGGAGAGACACTTGGGCCTAGCATGGAATTTTGAAACCTCAAAGCCCCACACCTAGTAGCACACTTCTTCCAACAAGGCCACACCTCCTAATAGTTCTCAAACAGTTTCACCAACTGGGAATGAAATATCCAAACATATGAGCCTTTTAGGGGCATTCTCATTCAAATCACCACAGTTGGTTACACGTTTCTCTTTTTTGTTTAATTTTTGTGGCTTTATTTTCTGTTTTTACATACCAAACAAAGTTTCCTCTCCCTCTTCTCCTTCCAACTCCCTCACTTTTCCTCCCCCACATCAACTTCTCCTCCTGTTTATCTTCAGTGAAGGGTGGGCTTCCCATGGATATCAGCCAGCCATGGTATATGAAGTTACAGTGAGACTAGGCTGAATGATGCAATCCAATAGGAGGAATAGGTCCCAAAAGAAGGCAACAGAGTCAGAGACCAAGACAGCCCCTGCTCTCACTGTTAGGAGTCACACAAGAAGACCAAGCTACACAACTGTAACATATATGCAGAGTGCCTAGATCAGTCGCATGCAGGCTCCCTGCTTGTCAGTTCAGTCTCTGTGAGTCCCTATGAGCCCAGGTTAGTGGGTTTTCTTGTGGTGCCCTCTACCCCTCTGACTCCCACAGTCCTTTCTCCCCATCTTATGCAGGGTTCCACAAGCTCCTCCTAAGGTTTGTCTGTGGGTCTCTGCATTTGTTTCCATCAGTTGCCAGGTGAAGCCTCTCTGTTGACTGTTGGGCTACACAACAACCTATGAGTATAGCAGAATATCATTTAGGAATCATTCCACTGACTTTTTATTTCTATTTTTGCCAGTCATGTTTCATTCTATCCTAGGTCTCTGGACTATCCAGCCTCTGATTTCTGGCCCTCCAGGGAGTGTTAGGGGTGGGCTCCCTCTCAGGGTATGGGTCTCAGGCTGGACCAGTCATTACTTGGTCAGTCCCACAATTTCTGTGCCATCTTTATCCTACTACATCTTGTAGGCAGGGCAAATTGTAGGTCAAAGTGTTTGTGACTGGGTTGGTGTCTCAGTCCCTCCATTGGAAGTCTTGCCTGGTAACAGGAGATGGCCAGTTCAGGCTTCATATCACCTATTGCTAGGAATAACTCTCACAGATTCCTGAGAGTTGCCATTGCACTAGGTTTCTAGCTCATCCCGAAGATGTCCCCAGATTCCAGTTGTCTCTCCCAGTACTCTATCCCTCCATACTCCCCCTACCTGACCCCTCCTTTCCCCACTCTACCCCCCAAATCCTGACCCACACCATGTCCACAGACCCAGAGAAACTAAGTAAGAAGGAGGACTCAAGGGAGGGATGCGTGAATCTCACTGTGAAGAAGAATTAGAATAGACATGTTTCTCTTAAAGATAGGTTAAACTTAAACAAACTGAGTACAAAGTAGGATACCTGGTTGAATACAGAGTCTTAAGTCATCTCAAGTCATATTATTAACTTGGTTGCAAGGTCTTACAAAATTTTAGTCTCTTTGAAGGCAAGAGTTTTCCATAAAATACAGATCACAACATGTGACTTCATGAGAAAAGTATGATTCAATAAGCACAAGCTTTGATTATGTAAGCATGGTGTCAACATGACTGATTTTACCTCAGTTATACTCTAGCCTATCTAGCTGACATATCTATACAGTCTGAACATTGCTCTATTTAAAATTGACATTCATAGTTAATCACATTTTGTTTACAAAATTTCTAGTGCTAGCAAACATCAAGTATACAAAGACATTCTGATCAACACCAACATTCTGAGTGATTGCATGCCTCCTGCAGGAGTGGATCTATTACCAATCTTCAATCTTGGAGGAGTGAAGCCTTTAAACAGCCCTGGCCTACTGAATTGGAATTCTTCATTGACCATTTTCTAAATTCTTATTTTATTATATATAATAAACATCTTACATATTTTCTTAAATTATAAAGGAAAAGGCACCGTAAGTAGTTTCTAAATCAGTCACTTCAAAAAATTTAAAAATACTTAATAATTTCCTGTTCTATGTATTGTTATAAAATACATACATTTATACTTATTCACTTGAAGAGTTATATTGATTATTTTCTAAATTTGTAATGAATTATATATGAATTTATCTACCAGAATTTACTCAAATTAGTTAGAAAAAATCAGTACCATAATATTTTTCCTTGCAAACATAGTTTTGAAAATATTTGGCCCATTTATACATATAAGAACATTATGTGAAAAATGTAGCATGCCCAATAGAACACTCATGTATAATTCAGGAGGAAAAGTGGGGAATTATCTGCATTGTAAATATGTAATTTTCTTTCAAAATTCTAATCATCTTCTATCAAAACATGAAAGAAGAATGCAGCTATCAAGACCCCTTAAAGTATAAGTAGGAATGTATACTCAATTGATACTATAGTAACAATGCAAGATATATGCCAACAAAAGTTCTTCCCAAATGATCCATTAATTGCTTGGGTACTTTGTTGTTGTTGTTGTTGTTGTTTGAAAAACTATTCCACAGGCTGAGTCACAAAAAAATTTATTGTCTTTTTAGAAAACATTTAGCCTAAATTTTATTACAGGAAACTTCCTTGATGATCACCAGTCCTTTCAAGCCAAGTTTCTGATGTCTGAGCTCCATCAATCAATCTTCGTCTCTAGAGGAAACTGATTAGAGTTAGGGTGACACACTTGAGATTGCTAAAACTTACATTCCCAGTGCATTTGATAGTGTTGGACTGACTAAACAGAGAAAATACTTCTTATACTGAACATTGGACATGCTGTAGTATCTTGGAAATACCTGCTATCCCACTGATACCCAGAACATGATGAAAGAAATTGATTTCAATTGTTTTATAAAGATCATCAGAGCAGTTTTCCCGAAAGGTTTATCATCCTCATTGTTGGAAGCACTGAGTTCCATGGGACACTTATCACATTTAGACCAACAGGTTCTACATTATCATCAAGTGTTGGCTCAAGTAGGTAGGAACACTGAGACTAAGAATTTGCCTTTCTAACACATGCAAAGGTGATGCTGATCAGGGACAAACACGGGACATGTACTTTATTGTATGATTTTAGTATGCCATTGAGAATCCCATTTGGCTTGGGACTAGAAACAACCATTTAGGTTAACGCTCTTGTTAGTAAGAGATTTTATAAATGTCTGAGTTAGCAGGCAATGAATTGAATGTCTGGATTTGAGTTTCCACAAGCATTAAATATAGTATCAATGCTAGTTCTGGAAGATACCACATTGAAAATCACTGCTTCAGTCTTTTTGTTTGTTTGTTTGTTTGTTTTTTGTTGTTGTTGTTTGTTTTTTGAGACAGGGTTTCTCTGTGTAGCTTTGCACTTTTCCTGGAACTCACTCTGTAGCCCAGGCTGGCCTCAAACTCACAGAGATCTGCCTGGATCTGCCTCCCCAGTGCTGGAATGAAAGGCATGAGCCAACACCACCCTGCTCAGTCTATCTTTTGACCTTTGAACACTTCAGCATGCATCTGAACTTTGTTTATTTTAACTAACAGTGAGAGCTGTCTATGATCAATGGGAGGAAGTATGTTAGAGGCTTAGATTTTTCTTCTCCTTCCAACTTTACTTCATGTAAACTTACTGAAATGTATATTCCAATGTGTGAAAAGAAAATGATGATGAGAATGAAATAATTTCTAAGGTCTCACACTAAAGCTGCAATAGATCTCAAACTCCAAAACCTGTAGCCTTAAGCAACAGAGTTGGAGTATTTAAGACACATGTAAGTGCCATTCTTCTGTATTTACGCCCAGGTTAATCTTCTTGAGAGGGAACCTCCAGCTACAGCTGTATGTAGCTACTAATTTGTGATAGTTATTTCAGGTCACTCTTTTTCCTGTCAGAAAAAAGGCAATGTAACTCCATAATGCCTTTAATTAGTGGTATGTGAGTGCAGGTGCTGTTGTTCAGAATTACCTCTGAATGATGCTACATGTTGGAAGTCATGAAAATTCAGTCAGAGACTGCAGAAGGTGAAAACATACTTGCCAGATCGTCAGCCCCTTAACACAATCCACAGACACAAATAGGGTACTTCATGATATTTTTGTAGATGTTATCGTGGGCTCATATGCGAGATACAAAGAAGCTATAGTAGTAAACAAAGGAAAGCATGTTTTAAGAGTTAGTATTTAATGGATACATTATTTTTCTTTATCTCAGGCTAAGTACAGAGGTGTAGAGTGGTTTCCCCTGTCAAAGGTGGACTGACAGGAAATTCTTTACATACACAGAAAATGAACCATGAATGAAATTCTGACATAAGATATCATGGATAATTACTGTTATTAAGAATAATAAAAAAACAGACCACACATGTAGAGGGAGCTGGAAGAAGCTGCATAAGTAATTGCTTCTGAAGTCATGTTAGCTGCTTTGGAGACTTCAGTGGTCAAAAGAAGCTTCTCTCATGTAAAACTACATGGTAAGAGCACTGCTCACTATGAAATTTTGGTGGTTCTTAAATGCTAGTATTCATTATGACCACCTACAGGACTTATAAAAATGTAGATGTCTTGAAGCCTGTTATACCTCCAGAATATCCAAGTAGAGAATAGATAATGTCTATGCTGCTGATTTGAGAGTCATAACCAGAACCACCGAATGAACATTCAGGGCTCCCATTTAAAGAGCAATTATATGAGAGTTAATTCACACACAAATTGAAAACTTACAGATTGTTGAAATAATATTAGTTCCTAGTTTCACAAATGCCAGAAAAGCAGCAATTTCCCCATTTTGTGTTCAAATAGGTCATCTCTTTGGATGCTTTTCACTTGAAATTAGACTCTTTTATATGGCTTAAAACATAAAAGGAAATAGAAATTTGAATGAGAAGTACTTTAAATCTGTATATATATATATGTGTATATATATATATATATATATATATATAGAGAGAGAGAGAGAGACAGAGACAGAGACAGAGAGAGACAGAGAGAGACAGAGACAGATAGATAAATGTATTATATATGTAAAATAAATGAAACTGCATATTAAGAATAAGTTTTTTTCTGAAAGCTGTTTCGTTCCTGAAAAAAATCTCTCTCTCTTTCCATATATATTTATATGTGTGTATAAAGATATAGATATTTATAAAATGTTTTAAAAGAAAATATTTTAAGTAAATATAATGTATTGAAAATATAAAACATTTTAAAAGTAAATACATGAAAAATATTGCTAGAAAAGAAACAAAGACAAATATATTTGTTGTGTTTTTATTATCTTCAAATGATGTTTTGGAATGTATTTAATATTCAGAAAAGATTTTTCATCTTCAGACATTAATACTGAATATTAACATTTTTATGACCAGTTAGTGATGTCTTTCTGTTTGCTCATTGGTTTTATGGCATGTTATAATTTGGCTGTGAAAGTTCTTGCAAACTGGCCTTTCAGTTAATTACTCACTTTGAAAATTCAATTTCAGCACTTTGGTTTTCGATAAGTTGAGTTAAACATGGACTCTGTTGGATACTTTAACTTTAACTGCCCAGTATTTCTCCCCTTGTTTGTTAATTTGCAGAGCATTTTGTTTTTGAGAATTACACTTCTGAAGCCTTAATTGGTGAGGTTTATGTGAAGATAATTCCCTTGCCAGCTTTACTGTTGCTACATAAACTAAACAGATCAAAAAGAGTGTCATATTCAAATGTCATATGGATTTACTGACATTGGTTTTGTTGTAGATCAGTCTCTTATTTTTGCTCAAGTTTAGAACAGTGACCCTCTTAATATAGTACAAATATCTCTCCCAAGTCTGCTAATTTACTTTCTTTCAGCAATTAAACCCCTTGGTTCATCCTGATTTGAGGAAATTCTATTAATTCCATTGGCATCATATTCACAGCAGGAATGCCTGAAAACATGTTTGTTTCAGTGAAGAGAATCCTATTACTAGTTCCATTTGTGCTGCATAAACCAATCTGGCCAAAATGAGGGCTATCAGATTACTGGGTTTGGCTTTGTTGATATGTACCCTTTTATTTTTACATATTTAGAATCCTCTTTCTATAAATGCTCTTGAATGTCTTTCCCAAATCTTCTATACTTTCTTCTGTTATGATCTCCTGTTACTGTTTTGATCTGCACAGTCTCTGATATCAATCTTTTAAATAGCATATTGAAGTGGAAACATTGGTGCTAGATTCCCTTGTCTTGGGTTTGCTGACTATAAAACTCTGTATTCTCAGTGATTTATTGGATAATGTAGGCCAAACTTGATTCCAATAACCCATTAACAAATCCACTATCTTAGCTGGATAAAGTGTTCTGAGCATATTTAGAAATTCCTTGAACCAGGGCTAGAGTAATGGCTCAGTGAGTTAAGAGCACTGGCTGACTTTACAGATAACATGGGTGGGTTCTGTACATGATGATTCATAGATATCTAACTCCAGTTACACAGGATCCAATGCCCTCTTTAAGCATTTGTGAACACTGAATATACTAGGTATATTTAAACACATACAGGCAAAACACTCATGTATAAAAAATAAAAATAAAGAAAATATTGAAG
This sequence comes from Peromyscus eremicus, assembly GCF_949786415.1. Taxonomy (NCBI): domain Eukaryota; kingdom Metazoa; phylum Chordata; class Mammalia; order Rodentia; family Cricetidae; genus Peromyscus; species Peromyscus eremicus. The sequence goes on from NC_081439.1 coordinate 45,855,393, forward strand.
AAAAAATGAAATACTGTGAACTAATCAAATTACTGGCAAAACATTTTGAGATGACTACTATTTAGAGTTTCAAATTTATATCAGTCAACATAATTATAGTTGATACAACCTTAATACAAGTAAGATTTAATTCAGTTACTAATAAAGTTTTTTTTTTCTAGCTCAATTTTAACCTATTATTTTCACTAGTAACTTTTGTGTATGTACAAATGAGAAAACAAAATAAGTAAACCAGAATTAAATAAATTATAATAATTTGTTTTAAGCCTGCCTCCCCCATCACGAAAGTGAAAGGAGCCAGGTGTGGTGGTACATACCTTTAATCCCAGTGCTTAGCAGGCAGAAGCAGATGGATCACTGTGAGTTCAAGACAACCTGTTGTACAAAGCAAGTTCCAGGCCAGCCAGGGGCTACAGTCAGAACTTGTGTAAAAAAAAAAAATAAAGGTGAAAAGACACCTCAGACCAGAAGAAAATGTTTGCAATATCCTCTACTTTATTGGGATTTTTTTTCTTCGAGACAGGGTTTCCCTGTGGTGTTTTGGTGCCTGTCCTGGATCTCGCTTTGTAGACCAGGCTGGCCTCGAACTCACAGAGATCCACCTGGCTCTGCCTCCCAAGTGCTGAGATTAACGACATGTGCCAACACTGCCCAGCTTATTGGGATTTTTGTAAATTTGTACATATTACTTAGGTTATTGAAATAATGGGTCTGTTATGCTGTTTTCATATATGTACATAATGTGCTTTAATTACATTCATTCCCCAGTACCATATCTTTTCATTCCTCTCACTGCTAGTTCCCTGCATCTTCCTATAGTTGAACTTACTTTTATTACTTTTATTACTCATACAAAGAACTGGTTATACCTTGTACATTGTAGTTTAAATTGTTGTTCATTTCCTGTTTCTTTGGTGGAAGTCTTAATCCTAAATGTGAATATAGTTGGAAACAAAACTTAAAGAAGTAATTAACGTTAAAGGCTCTACCAACAGTGGTGCTTTAGTTGTACAGACATGGTGTTCTTATAAAAGGAAGTGACAGAAGTGATTTCCCTGCCTTCCACTTCAGTGTACACAGAAGAAAAGCCACATGAAGGCACAGCAATGTGGCCAACAATCAGAAAGGCCTTTTGAGCAACCAAGCCTTTTGCTATCTTAATGCTGGACTTCCAAGTACTGTGTCAAGTACTGTGAAATACACCAATACATGCTGTTTAATAATGGCAGCCTGAGCAAACACATATACAAGATAATACTATGTATACCCGATAAAGCCAGAAATTCCAAGTCATCTGTGGTAGTTTGTCTTAATATCAGATTGCTAATAAGTCTTTAAAATGTCTATGAATTCTCCTTCCTATTTAGTAGTCTTTTCATCAATGTTCTTCCTTGCTATGGATGACTGACTGTTAAATAAAGTGCTGATTGGACAGTAGCCAGGCAGGAAGTATAGGCAGGACAAAGAAAGAGGAGAATTCTGGGAAGTGGAAGGCTGAGGCAGAGAGATGCTGCCAGCCACTGAGATGGAAAGCATGATGTAAGATACCAGTAAGCCACAAGCCACGTGGCAACTTATAGATGAACAGAAATGGGTTAATTTAAGATATAAGAACTAGATAGCAAGAAGTCTGCCAAGGCCATACGGTTTATAAGTAATATAAGTCTCTGTGTGTTTGCTTGGGTCTGAGCAGCTGCAAGACTGGTGGGTGAGAGAGATTTGTCCTGACTGTGGGCCAGGCAGGACCAGAAAAACTTCAGCTACACTTCCTTCCTTTTTATACTGCTATAGTGAAGGCTAACTTTTCCACTTTTGCATTAGTAAGACACATTCATATTTTTTATCCCACATTGATATCCTCTAATACCACAACAATAAAATAAATACCATTTCCTATACCATGGTGTGAATAATTACTTTAAAATTAAAATAAGAATGTATTAATACTCTGCTTCAAAGTCTTTATGGACTCATACAATTCATCATTGTGTTTATTATCTACTTTTTCTCAACTAAGCATATTTGCACTTTCTTTCTGTGGCATTCAACTACATTAAATGACCCTCTCAAAATAAGTAGATCTTCAATGAACAATTGGTAATGTCTTAAGTGGTAGTGTAATAATAATAGGCAAAATATAGTCTTGAATTTCAGAATTAAACAGTTGTTGTGCCCAGATTGTGACCCCCAGGAAGACCCCTGAAGACGAGCATACCGAAATGCAAAAACAAGGCTTTAATTTGGAATATCTAAGAGCAATACCAACCTAGGCAGTGACTTTGTCCAACATATTCAGTGCAGTGGAGGCTGGAGGAAGTGCCCATCCTGAAATGTGCACAGCTTTTAAAGGCAGAAACCACAAGATTACAATAGGAGGGGATTTCCATACATGTACATTTCTGATTGGCTTGTTTCTAGGAACTTTCCAGAAATCGTGGTTTAATCTTATTTCTAAGGGAGTGGTTGCCCATCATAGTTTCTCATTGGCTGCCCTCAGGTGGGGACATTCTATGGTTAAACAGTCACCATGGAGACCAGGATTGGGACATCCATGGTCACACAGTCACCATCACATGATTAACTTGTTATTCTGTAAAAATGGAGGTGCTTTGGTCTCACACAGTTTGTAAAAGAAGAGGCTTAGGCCAGCCCTATGCAGATATAAAAGGTAGGGCATCTAGATTTTGTGTGTGTCTATGCTGTAACTTTCTCAAGGCAGAATGTGTTTCTCAGTCATGTTCACATCACTAGCTTCTGAGACAATGTCTGTCTCAATAAATGCACTTATTAATAATGATTAACAAGCTGAAATTTCCACTAGAAAATGCCTAGATAATTCAAGGGCATAGTTAGAAAAAGGTAAAAAGTGGATGCTACTTTTCACAAGGAGTGAAAACTTGTTTCTCTGTAAACACATGAATTCAACAAAGCCAGTGGATCATTAATAATTCAGATTTTTTTCAATCCCTATGGTTCTCCTTTCAGTGCTTTGACATTTCTTAAGGTAAATTCTTACTATTAAAATTATGGTGCCGGGCGGTGGTGGCGCATGCCTTTAATCCCAGCACTCGGGAGGCAGAGCCAGGAGGATCTCTGTGAGTTCGAGGCCAGCCTGGGCTACCAAGTGAGTTCCAGGACAGGCGCAAAGCTACACAGAGAAACCCTGTCTCGAAAAAAAAAAAAAAAAAAATTATGGTTGCCCCTAGTAAGCTAATAACCTCTGAATGAATGGGAATAAGTGATGTAAGAATCTCTGCACTACAGTTTAATATTTAACTGGTAGCTATTACCATTTACTGAAGAACATACAAAAAGCAATACTTTTTATTTTTCTTTCACTATAGATAAACATTTCTGTATAGTGATAGCAACCATGAACATACTTTTTGAGAAATGAGCAGATGATATTCACAGTTTCCGAGGCAGACAAGCAAATAGTATCTAATTTGTATGAGTAACTTCTAAAAAGCAGTAGGAAAAAAAATCACCGTTAAATAAGTGAGCAGTTTGTGAAATGTGGCATTTGAAAATGTAATACATTATGGGATGGAGAGAATGTTCAGCAGTTAAGAGCATTGGCTGCTCCTCCAGAGTTCCTAAGTTCAATTCCCATCTTCCACATGGTAGTTCACAACCATACTAGGATCTGATCCTCTCTTCTAGCATGCAGATATATGTGCAGAGCACTCATATGTAAAATATACATAAATAAAATATTTTAAAAAAACAAAAAGTGTAATACGTCATTTATAGAGCTACTTTAAAGCTAGTCACCTTGATGTTGATTAAAAATTTAATTAAATTAGTAGTAATTTATTAAATTATGTGTGTGTGTGTGTGTGTGTGTGTGTGTGTGTGTGTGTGTGTGTGTGTACATGTCACTTAGACTGCTAGGCTTGGCAGCAAGTGCCGTTACCATCTTACCTATTTTGCTGGTCCCAGTACTAATTTTAATAATAGCGTGGTGAGACTGGAGAGATGGCCAAGTGGTTAAATAGAGAATAAGAAATTTTGGAATGCTCAGCCCTAATTGGATAACTATATCATATCTGTCTTTCCAAAGGCTCAGGGATTTATATGAACAAGATAGCAGAAAGAATGTAAGAACCAGAGGTGGGGGAATGACTTCAAAGAAACAGGGTTTTCCAGACAGCTGCACATAGGAACTCATGGAGACTGGGAGAGCATGCTTAGCACCTGCACAAAGTTCAAGCTAGACAAAATCTCATCATGGAGAATGGAATTTGTTCTCAAAATACCACCGATAAAGGAGGAATTATTTTTAGTTGATAGCTGCTAGGACAGGGAAAGTTAGTTTTTTTTTTTTTTCTTTTTTTCAGTGAAGTGAACTGGGTGCATCAACCACTCTCCAGGGTTCATGTTAATGAGTAGTCAGTCAGCACTAATGGGACTCCAGGCAATTGTTATTTTGTTTTGTTTTAAGAAAGAGAAAGAAGATGAAGTTGGGTCAATGGGGAGTTGGGGGAGGACCTGGGAAGAGTTGGGGAAGGGAAAAGGATATAGTCAAAATATGTTGTATGAAATGTTCAAAGAATAAATAAAAATGTTACTAAAAATAAAATAAAAACATCTTTAAATAAAAGTACTTTTTAGAAATAAAATAATAAATTTATTTATTTTTTATTTGTGTGTCTGAAATTCCCTTACTTACTGACCTATTTTGCTAGATTGATGGGCTAGAGATGGCTTTCCAGAAGACCCTAGTTCAGTTCCCTGTACGCACGTTCGGTGGCTCATACTCACTTGTAACACCAATTTCAGAGGATGCAGTGCCTCTGACCTGCTCAGGAACCTGCATGCTCAGGCACAGACACAGATACACACATATATGAACAACAACAACAAAACTGAAAAAAAAAACAACGGAAAATCTGTCTTTTCCATCTTTTGTAACCAATCTGGAGAAAAATAGATATTACAATATCAATTTCTTTGTAATTTATAATCCTCAAGTATTACCTATATTTCCAGGAAAAATTAAAGAATATTATGTTGGCTTATATGGGGATGGGCAGCATGATAAACATTGTGTAATGCATTACTTGTACAGCAATGAAAGCTACCTGGATTTGCATCACTGGGTGACAACATAGTCAAAAAAACACAGTAACAGACCATTCTGAATTGTTTATCAGTAGATTTTATCTTTTCTGTTTGCTTCTTACTCATTAACATCACTTTTTTTTTTCTTTTTTTGAGAGAGGGTTTCTCTGTGTAACAGCCCTGGCTGTCCTGAAACTCACTTCGTAGTTCAGGCTGGCCTCAGACTCACAGAGATCTGCTGCCTGTTTCTGCCTCTGCTGGGATTAAAGTCATGTGCCACCATGCCTGGCTTCTTTAGCCTTTCTTACGAACAGGTCTGGTGAAGATATATTGCCTCAGCTTTCATGTGTGTGAAGCAAAAAGAAATATAATGAAGTTTGACAAGGAATATGGGTAAGTTTAAGTTGTGAATAAGGAGAGTACAGATGAGAAAGGATTTGCATTGTTAAATATATTATTTCCATTAAAAAGAAACCTCCTCTAGCTCTGCACTGAGACAATAGAATGTAGAATGTATTCCCTAAGAATAAGATCCCACCCACCAGAGGCTCTCACTTGTGAAATGCAAATTAACTTGAACGCCTAGAAGAGAATACCTGCTCTGAGCAAAAGCATCTACCTAGAGAAGTATTACTCAGGTTCAGCAGAACCTGATACAACTGTGGTCCAGTGGAGCCATTCTCTATCCTGCACTGACATCAGAAGTGAGCAGTGCAGTCAATGTGGTACTGCTTTTGAAAGCATGGAAAATGAGAGACTGAGCAGTCATGGAGTCTTGCTCAATGTCTTCAGATGGCCTCTGGAGCCATGAAACATGTAGCAGGGTCAGAGTCCCTCCAGGGAGGCCCTGCCAGGCCAATGTACAAAGCTGTGAAGATGAAACACATGTTGTAATGAAGCTCAAAAGATGTTGAAGTCAAGACTATGAGCCATTCACTGGGAAAACTACAGACACGGAGTGAAATCTATAAACATGACTATGTGTAGGCATAAATAGGGGTATGTCTTCTTTGGGTTCTGATACCTAGGGCCCAATTTATTTATTTATTATTTAAAATTATTTATTACTGAAAATGGTCATCAGACTATGGTAATCCTAAAGATGTGAGAAGACCACCAACTCAAATCATTATGGCCACATTAATTAAAACAAGTAATTAATTAAAGCAAGCTTTTTTTTTATTTGTGTACACAGGATGCCTCACCCTAAGGCAGGGTATAAGTGGTCAGCCTTAGACATAGGGAATATAAGGTTTTTATAGTTCAAGATAAAGGTTTTATAAATGGGGAATTCGGCAGACAAATAGGTGGAGTTATAGAAGCAGAACATAACAAAGTGGTCATAACAAGGTAGTCTTAACAACAGGTGGTTATAATAACCTTTGAAACAAAGGAAGGGTTTCAAGATATTTTGAAACAAAGACATGGTTGCTGTGAGACCAAAATGAGCCATCTTAGAAATAAGACCAAAATGCTTTCACCCTAAAATTAAGGCCTAAGATTTTTCCTTTTGGGAATAGGCCATTAGTTACTGAAACCAGTCAGTTCAGATTCCAGAAACCAGGAAGTGTAAAAGTACAGAGTCACAAGATAGTCACGAGGTAATGCCTGCCAGACTATGGAATGTCCTCTCCCTGGTTTTCAGGGTAACTGACCATAAAAATGCCCCCACCTGAGGGCAGCCAATGAGAAATGGTGGCGGGCAACCACTCCCTTAGAAGTAATTTCTAGAAGCCCCTAGAAGCGAGCCAATCAGAATTGTACCCATACTAGCACCCCTAAACGATGTAACCTTGTGACTTTTCCCTTTAAAAACTGAGCTTGCAGACAGGCGGGCACTTCCTTCAGCCTCCACTGCGTTGGATGTATTGGACGAAGTCCCTGCCTAGGCTTGTATTGCTTTTGGATATCCAGAATTAAACCATGCTTTTGCATTCCAGCATGCTTGTCTTTGGTGGTCTTTATGGGGGTCAAGATCTGGGCACAACAGTTGCCATTTCCTGGGAATAGGCAGTACAGAACCATTTGTAGTTAAGGTTACAGGTGGGACATAGCCCAATTCTTGAGAAATAGGTTTAACCATAAACAAGAATGAATTGAGTTTGTCTTTACTATAAGATGGCTTTGAAGCTTAAGATGGAGGCAGGCTGGTTCATTTACTACGTTTAAGTATTCAGCTTATCATTCTTGATATTGTATGTGCTTTTAAGAATGTTAGGAGGTGATAAGGTTGCATAGTCTTAAGAGTTCTGGCTCTATTTGGAACATTTTATACCATGAATTCCATGATTTACAAAAGCACTTAAGGCTGTATGAATGAGTATACATTAAAGAGGTCAAGCCTAATGCACTTCAGTAGCCACTCCTGAACTCTGAATAGGGATCATCTCAAGACCAGAAAACCATCTGTCATGAGGTTCTTCCCATCTGACCTAAGTTCAAACTGCTATGTGCTGAGACAAAAAGGATAAAGAGATTTTATTCTTCAGTTTGCCGGCCATGTATATGGTGACCATGCAATTAAATAAAATATATTTGTCTACTGTTGATTATATTTTTTCCAGGATGATGATTTTTAACTGGGGGTATTTTGTGCCCCAGCAAACATTTTAAATGCCTGAGGACATTTTTAATTATCTTAAATTAATGGCGAGATGCTATTGGTTACTAGAAGACACAGTCCAAGTAGCTTTTAACATTGTTTGATATGCAGAAATGCCCTTGCAGTAAAGAATTATCTGGCTTAATATATCAATAATTATTAAGTTGAAAATTTTTTCCTTATGATGAAGGGTTAAGTTAACCAAATGTGCCCTGAACACATACCTCTGAATCATAATGTTTACCTTTTATGTGTTTGCCTGGAATCATTTTATAAAAATGCTCGTATGCTTCTATTCCTTTTCCTTTTCAGATGTTTGAACACAATAAGACCTTTTCATTGATCATTTATTTAATCAGCTTAATAATAGTTGAATCCTATTCCACGCCCTCAAAAATCCCAGTTTCCCTTGCTTTCTTATGGTTGGAAAATTTATCTGTGCATGGATAGCCTTCTCTTTTAAATTTCTGCAGAGCTTGCTTAGCTTATTTGTTATTTCTGAATTCCCAATTGTAATAGGGGTATCTGCTCAGTAGCACTTTTGTAATTAAATGAATGAACTCAACTGTAAGAATACTAGAGAAGAATACAAATAATAATGTGCTACATTTTCAAGTTCTTGGCTTCACTGAGCCTTGAGTTACTACTGATCTAATCACAAGTTTAGCGTTGCTGTTTCAAAAACAGAGAAGAAATGGGAAGCTCCTTTACCCTTGTTTTAAATGTTCACAAACCAGTAAAAGAAAAGTGTGGTGGTATTTTACTTGTACTGAAATGTGATTTTAATTGTATGTTAATAAATAAAGTTGCCTGGGGGTCAGAGTTTTAGAGCCATAGCAAGTGCGTGGCGGTGTTGGTGCACGCCTTTAAGGACCTGGAGGGAGGTACATACAGGCAATGACAAGGCAGTCACATGTTTAGGTTTACAACCAATGAGAAGGCAGAACAGCTAGACTATAAAAAGGCATACACACAGGAAGTAGGCCCCTTTTTTCGGAGAGCTCTCTTGGCTGAAGCAGGATAGCTGAAGCAGGAAGGGTAAGGCTCTTAGTTCTGACCTCTTGGCTTTCTTCTCTGAATCGGCTCTGTGTTTCTTATTTAACAAGACGGTTGGTTACATCTATAGAAAAGATAATATAAGCAGACTTTTTTTTTAATTTAAGTGGCATACTTCATTAAATTTCCTTTGATTATTAGCATTTAAGACAGCAACTGAAGTTAAGTGGTTTAAAATCAATATCTGATTTCATTTGCAGGGGGTTGTTTTTGAAAAATTATTTAAGGACTATAGTGATTCCTCTATCCCACTAGTCTCTCAGGTACACTAAGGAGTCAAGAAAATCTCTCAGGTACACTCAGGAGTCAAGAATAATCTTCATTGATACACAAGTAACAAGTACTAAGAACCCTCTCCATTCATAACCATTGTCACTCTTTACACAAATGAATGACAATGACGTATCCATTGAAATCACAACTATATGCTAATTCCTCTTAATACCTTTTCAGGGTGAAATTTTGTTTTTAAAAATCAGATCAATTAAATCAGTGAGGACTTACTGTGCAAGTCCCCCATGATATGGAGAGTGGTTTGAGGTGGTTAAACTAATTCTTTTTCACATAGTGTCTTAGGGTTTCTATTGCTGTGAAGAGATACCATGACCTTAGCAATTCCTATAAAGTAAAGCATTTAATGGAGTAGCTTATAGTTCAGAGGTTCATCAGGATGTGACATGACAGTGTGCAGAAAGACATGGTGATGGAGAAGAAGCTGAGTGTCTGACATCTTTATCCACAGGCAACAGGAAGTAAACTGAGTGTCACACTGAGAGAAGCTTGAATAAAGGACACCTCAAAGCCCACTCCTATAGTGACATACTTCCTCCAACAAGGACATGCCTTCTCCAACAAAGCCACACCTCCTAACAGTGTCGCTCCCTATAAGCTCATGGGGGCCAATTACATTCAAATTACCACACACAGGGTACATCTCAACTGCAAACTGTATTCTGAGTATGGTCTACTTGAATTTAACAGAATATAAGTTTTCATTTAACAGTTACTTCTATTTCAGTAGACTTTTGTACTTTTTCTTACAAACTGAAGAATAATTTTAGTTTCTGGTCACATAGACATAATTTAGAATCTCCTCACAGAGTAGAAAGCTATTTAAAGATTTAATTAGATTTAAGTGAGCAACATATGTAAGAACATAGTAAAGTAAACAAAAACAGAATGCTGGGACACCCAGAGAGCCAGGGTAGGAATCGACTTACCATATGGAAACTAAAGGAAAAATAAGTCTTCCTAGAGTACAGTAAGATCTAGGGCCATGGTAAACATGGATTCCCAGGAGGAGATGTGAATATTTAGGGGAATAAAAGCAAAAGGTTAAATTTAAGTGATATTACCAAAATAGCCCATGAATCTTTTGAGGAACCTATACAAAAAGTGACGTGTATTCCTAGGTCTTGGCAAATAAAAAGAATGGTTTTTTTTTGTTTGTTTTTTGTTTGTTGTTGTTGTTGTTTGTTTGTCTGTTTTTTAACCAGGGTCTATCAAGGATTCACATCAGTGAGAATAAAATACAAGAATTTAAACTATTGTTAGAGAGTTAATCTAAAAGAACACACCTCTTCACTAATCCATCAAAATTTAGGCTTCTACAGTATTTCATCTTTTTTTTTTTGGAGGGGTGAAACCTGTAAATATTCTTTATTTCTTCATTAGACTTTTAATTATTAGATACATAAGATGTATAAGAAGTTCTATTATTTACTTTCACCAATCAACTCAGTGATTTTAATGGGAAGGAGCCAAACATACTATGATCCTTTTATTGTAGACATATATGTGTCATTCAGCAACATACTAAACTTCTACTGTCACATACTGCTTTATATACAGTATTTGAAAATACTAGAGAAAATGTCCCTGGTCTCAAATGTGATTTGGACACTACTAAGACAAAAAATACCCAAGAAATAAATGAAATTATTGAGTGCCTAAAACAGATTCAACCAAAGCAGATAAAGAGTAGGAATAGTGGGGCTAGAGAGTAGTGGATTGTATGATTGTAATTTAAAATATGTTTCCCAGATAAGTCTTCACTGAAAAAAATGGCATTTGTTGGAAGACTTGAAGGGCATATGATTATGAGCATTGGAAGTTTCTAGGGTCAAAGAAGACTGAGAAAACAATAGGTGTGAATGGCTAAGGGTGAAACATGGTAGATATATTTGATGAATAGAGAACTCTAATAAGCCAGATATAATGAAGTGCAACAAAGCCCAAATCACCACTAATAAAATTCAAAACATTTCTTTCAGCATTAGATGAAGTAAGCCCACAAATGAGTTTTTTCATATGGAAAGCAGCCAGAGATTTTTTTCTTTCAACTATAATAACGGATGTTTGCAGTGTAAGCTGAATATGCATTTCTCAGTATTATAGGACACCAGATCTGTAAATATATTTAGTATTTTGAAATAATGTAAAGTGGGAGGGGAATTTAGTAGTAGAGCTTGCCTGAGTCGTGTGATTTGGGAAAGATTTTATATTTCAATGATTCTAAAAAAAAAAAAAGACAGAAAGAGATAAAATCTAATGGCTCTTTCATCTTTCTCTTTTTATCTAAATATTTATATTTAACTTTCTGTACTTTAAAACACTGACCTTTCTGAACATATACTACTTGAAATTTAGTTCACAAACACTGTTTCTTTAAGAGTTAAGCAAAATCCTTCTTCTGAGAAATGAGTATAAAGTAGGAGAGAATGTCTGTTATAGTTATAATAAAACACATTATTTTTTCCACTCTGAAAGTTCTGCACAATTGTCATAAATAATTTAGGATAGGAAAATCCTATGAGGAAATGACAAACACTAACCAGATGGCCACTTTACACAGCTTTACACTTCATGCAGCGTTCCTTTAGGATACCCCTCAGATATGGAACTCAGGATTCTCAAGTCTCTAATATAAACTAGTATTGTATTTGCATAGAACCTACACATACCCTTCTCTATATTTAGAGTCATTGATAAATTACTTTTAATATTTGCCATAGTGTAAAATTCAAACAGAAATGGTTGCTTACAAAATAAAGACAAGATCAAATTTAGGTGAGATGGTGTAGCGCTGTCTGGTGGTTTGAATAAAAAATATCCCCCATAGGCGCAGGCCTTTTAACACTTGGTCCCCAGTTGGTGGTGTTGTTTGGGAAGTTATTGGAGGTGAAGCCTTGTTTGAGGAAAATTGAAAATTATAGAAGGGTCTGAAAAGACAGTTCAGCAGTTAAAAGCCCATGGTATACTTGTAAAAGACCAGAGTTTGGTTCTCAGCACCCACATGAAGTTACTCACAACCACTTATAATTCCAGCTCCAGGGGATCTGATGCTGTCTTCTGACCACCATGGGAATTGCACTCATCTGTACCAGCCTCTACATAGACTTCTCCACAACACACTTAAAAATAAAATCTTTTAAAAATAGATTAAAATTAAAGAAAAGAAAAATGAAATAATGATAAAAAGTATGAAAGCAGATGAAACTATATTATGTGACATAATCTACACTTAAACAGAAAATACTTCATGTTCTCTCTTGTATGTATATCTTAGTTTAAGTTTCATATATGTGCATATACGTGGGTGTGAGTGTGGATATAGGTCTTAAAACTAGAAAGAGATGTACCAGGCTTTTTCTTTGGGGCCACCAACCAGCTCCCAAATCATGACATGGAGAGCTCTTATTAGTTATGAATGCTCGGCCAAGCTTAGGCTTGTTTCTGGCTAGCTCTTTTTACTTAAATTAATCTGTTTCTCTTTATCTACCTTTTTCCTCTGAGCTTTTTATTTTTTTCCGGTATATTACTTTCAATGCTTCTTGTATCTGCTGACTGGCATGCTGCCTTGCTTCTTTTTTTTTTTTTTTTGGTTTTTCGAGACAGGGTTTCTCTGTGCAGCTTTGCGCCTTTTCCTGGAACTCACTTGGTAGCCCAGGCTGGCCTCAAACTCACAGAGATCCACCTGGCTCTGCCTCCTGAGTGCTGGGATTAAAGGCGTGCGCCACCACCGCCCGGCTACCTTGCTTCTTGCCTGTGGTGTGTCCCTCTTTCTCCTCATTCTCTTCTCTATTCTTCTCTTACATGCCTAGATTTCTCTTCCTATTTATTCTCTGTGACCACCAGCCCTGCCTATCCTTTCATAAAAAACATCATGTCAATAGCAAAGCTTTAAAAAAGGATTTTTCCATAACCTGGCAACAAGCCAAAGTAATAGTAAAGAAATGTCCTACTTGCTCCTTCTACAATCAAACAACATTACCAGCAGGATGTAACCCAAAAGGTATTCAAAGGTACACGTCATCTGACAGATGGACGTGTTTCACTTTGCAGAATTTGGAAAATTTAAATATGTACACCATACCATTGATACTTATTCAGGATTTCAATGGGCAACTGCTTTGAGTTCTGAAAAAGCTGATTCTGTAATCACTCATTTGCTAGAAGTTATGGCCATCATGGGTATACCTGCACAAATCAAAACTGACAATGCTCCATCATATGTCTCTATTAAAATGAAACAGTTTTTTGCTTATTACAATATAAAGCATATTACAGGCATACCACATAATCCTACAGGTCAAGCAGTTATAGAAAGATCAAACAGAACTCTAAAGGATATGCTAAATAAACAGAGAGGGGTAACAAAAAAACCCAGAAATAGACTGCATAATGCTCTATTAACTTTGAACTCCTTAATGCCAATGAGAAAGGAACAACAGCTGCAGAGAGACATTGGATAATAGAAAAAACTACAGAATTAAATCAGCCTATATACTTTAAGGATGTGCTGACCTCAGAATGGAAACCAGGGTATGTGTTACGTTGGAGACGAGGTTTTGCTTTTGTTTCTACAGGAGAAGATAAGCTGTGGGTACCATCAAAATTGATAAAGGTTCGATTTGAACAAGAGAAACCTCTTAATTAGAGGAGGTGATAGTTCATCAACCAGCATGAACATCCAATTTAAACTAACTTATACCAGTAACACATGCCTTTTCATTTAATCAGATAATAACTTGCCAAAAAGGAACATCCCCAAAATTAGTCTTGGGGAAAGGTTTTTGTTTTTGTCTTTCAGGAGAATGAAGGTTACGGAATCTGAAGAACACTGGACAAATGAGACAACTGAAGAAAAGGGACAAATCATCTATCCCAGGAAGCAGAGTGAAATGGCATATGGCTATATATTATCTAAAAAATTTTATGTCTTCCTAAATGTTTGTTTCTGCTTTTCTCTAAAGATTTAACACTATTGGTCTTCTAATAGTCCCAGTTCAATTAAAATTTAAAGCTGACTTTGGAGTTCGAGAATGACTCTCTCCTTCTTTAAACTCAAGCATGATGTTAAAAGGAAAATGCAAACTCCCTGTATCATGCCAGAATAAAAGAGCCATCTTCTGCTATGGGACAGGAGAAAAGCCAAATTAATTAAGGGACTATTCTATTACTAATCTCAACTCTTTGATTCTATTCTGATTCTTTAAACTTTTCTTAAAGTATAAATTTTATATCAAAATTTACAAGATTAATATATATAGATATATATACATTTTGAACTTTGTTAAGATATGAATGGTCATATAGAATACTAACTAATTCTATAAAAAAGGCTTCAATTAGTTGCATATATATGTCTTTGTGTTCGAGTCTCTTATCAGTTTTCTGCAGGAAATCACGGCCAGGCCTAACATCCACTGAAGTCTCCAGGAAGAAGATGGGGCCCCACAACAACAACAATTCCATGTGGACAATAATAATATCAGTAAGTTGACAAACATCATCTACAGATCAGCTTTGAACTACAAGGTGCTCAGAGAAATTTTGAGATGACTAGCTGAGATGATCCAGTCTCAAAGACTACTTGAATAAGGACTTGAGATAAACCCTGAACTTTGGCATTATACACAGACTGGATAATGAAGGATATAGTTACCTTTCCTAGAATTTGACAATTAACCTAAAATTTTTCTTTCAGGATAAAGATAACTTTGCCCATACCCAGCAGGAAGCAATTTTAAGAATTCGACGCCCACATTCCCAAAGAGGTGGTGTGGGGCAGGTGGTTTTTTGGTCTTTTTAATGGGTTTTGGGTCTGGGATAATTTTCATTGTTTAGGGAGGTTGGTTACAAGTTATTGTCAAGGGTTAGGAAAAAGGCTAAACAAAGGAGATTAGATTTAAGGTTCTTGTTTAAAAAAAGAGAGAAAGAAAAAAGAAAAGAAAAGAAGAAAGAGACAATTACTAGTTTTAAATACTTTACATTGGATTGGATTATTTTATATTGTACACAAATTATATATATAGATATTGTTGATATATTGATTGATATATAAATTGATATTGTTAGAAAATGCTATATGTATATTTCTAATTGTACTTATACCATTCATTTAACAATGCAATTTTCTGATCCTTGAATGTTATTACCAACTATTAGGATATAAAGAAATGAAAGTTAGTAGTTAGACATTACAATAGAACTTGTAGTCATATTAGATATGTTTTAAAAATTGAGCAGATATATTTTAGACAGGTCATCTTCAAACCCTTCAGAGATCTACAGAATATGGCATTTAAAATGTTTTAATAACTTAGAAAATTTTTCTTTTTTGAGACATGTCAGCTCCTGGCAGTACCAATCTACTTCAGAGAAAATATGGGCATTGAAGAAACTGCATATGGGGTTAACTTTCATTGTGGCAAAAGTTAGCCACTGGACAACAAAGTATCCTCGAATCAACAGGACCAAATGGACAGACAGGACATGAAACAAAGGACTACTGATTCTTGCCAAAACAAGTGTGGTTACGGCTTTATCAAAAGGCATCTTCTGAGGCCAGGACAATATGGCATCATCCCTGAAGCGGCTTTCGCAATTCGGAAAAGGTACAGTGCCCTTTTCTTTGAAGGCAGCTGAACAGGGGGTCAGAGCTATTAGAGCCATAGCAAGAGCGTGTCGGTGGTGGTGCACGCCTTTAATCCCAGCACTTGGTAGACAGAGCTAAGTAGATCTCTATGTGTTCAAGGATACAGCCAGCATTGGAGACACACACCTTTAATCTCAATACCAACCATAGAAGACCTGGAAGTCTTTACAGACAGACAGTGACGAGGAGGTCATATGTTTGGGTTTACAACCAATGAGAAGGCAGAACAGCTAGACTATATAAAGACATACACACAGGAAGTAGGTCCTTCTTCTTTCGGAGAGCTCTCTTGGCTGAAGAGGATCCCTGAAGCAGGAAGGGTGAGGCTCTTAGCTCTGACCTCTTGGCTTTCTTCTCTGAATCGGCTCTGTGTTTCTTATTTAATAAGATGGTTGGTTACATCTACAATGCTTCTTGTATCTGCTGGCTGGCATGCTGCCTTGCTTCTTGCCTGTGGTGTGTCCCTCTTTCTCCTCATTCTCTTCTCTATTCTTCTCTTACATGCCTAGATTTCTCTTCCTATTTATTCTCTGTGCCCACCAGCCCTGCCTATCCTTTCTCTGACTAGCTATTGGCCATTTAGCTTCTTATGACATGAATCAGGTGCCTCAGGCAGGCAAGGTGAAACAAATGCAATGCATCACTACATAATTAAACACACATCCTCACAGCATTAAACAAATGCAACATAAACAAATGTAACACACCTTTACACAGTTAAAGTAATATTGCACAACAAAAGCTAATGTAACACATGTTTATATAGTTAAAATAATATTCCACAACAAAGAGGAAGGTGGGTAGACAGTTTGATATATGGTAATGCATTTGACCTGAAAGTGGAATAAGGATTATTGTATATAAAAAGATATAACCAGTGGGGCAGGGAATTAGAAAGAGAAGTAGGGGAGGTGAACCACAAGGTTTGTATGCAAAGCATTACAATGAAAATCATTTGTATGCCAACTAGAAGACAAATAGAGGTGTCTTACCAGTTAAGAGAGCTTCCTATTCTTGCAGAGGATCACAGTTTGGTCCTCAATATCCACATGGCCCCTCACAACTATCCTTAACTCCAGTTTAGAAAATTGAACACTCTCATCTGGCCTCTGAGAGCACCTGCATTTGTGTGTGCATACATTTACACACATAAACATGCATATAAATAAAAAGTAAATTTTTAAAAACATAAAACAAACAAATAAAAATAGAAAAGAAGTCTATGTATATCCAGTACAAGCAGAATGATTTGTTTACTTGCTTGTTTGTTTTTTGCAAATATTAACTATAACAAATTGAATCCAGAGATGCAGAACCTGAGGATGAGGAATCACCAGATACAAGGGCCAATTTTTTTAAGAATCAGAAAAATACTTGGGTATATATATATATATGTTTGTGTGTGTATACACATATATATATGTGTGTGTGTCTAGATATTTTATATGTGTATATGTCTGTATCCATGTATAAGTACAAAAAGTACTTTAAGATGACTTAGTTTTTCATAAATTAAATAAAAAATACAAATGTTTTCTTAAGCATTTGAAGCATTAAATACACAATATGTAAAGTTTAAGTTTTCAATAAAATTATAAAATACAAATTGTGTACTTTTTCATGTATCATCATTGTTAAGTAATACTCAAGATAAAGTCTTATTTAGTTCTGCTTAGTAATGAATATGAATCACTACATAATAAATGTTTTAATTTGTTACATTTTTTCCTAAATATTTTAAAATATTGGATATATAAATAATGCTAATATATTTTTTGTACTTGTTGTTTTGATGTGCTTATGCCTATGCTATTCAAGTCTGTCAGCATATTTTCAATCTAATGTACCAAGGTCAAATGCACTCTAGAGACGTTTCTTAATAGAATTTTCAGGCAGGTCTGTGCTATTGTACAGTAGACTAAACAAACTGATGACCAGCACATTTAAAATATATATTATGCAATTTCAGAAAGGTTTGGGAATGCATGGGACACCTTTCAAATGCTAAATAGTATCTGTATGGTTCTGCCTAAAGAAAGATGGAAATATATTTTTGCTGATTTTTTTCCTAATGAGACAAGATTCAGATAAATTATAGAGGTAAACATTTAAAACATTTTTAAAAAACAATTCAAATAGACAGAAAAACTACATAGAATGTCTTGACTTGAGTATAATAATTTGTTACCAATTTTGTATCCATTATTATTAGTAAATAATATTATAGAAATGGGGACACCCAAACTTATGAATGTGCTATTAAATTTAAGAGGATTTTATTTCAGGTAATTAAAAATAATGAAATAGATTAGTTAAGCTATCAACTATTTTTTAAATAATGTCTTGGTCCATTTTATAATTATGGAAAAACTCTAGTTTGATGTAAGTTATAATTATATTCTTTATATAATTTTTATCCTCATATTTATTGTGTCTTCCTCATATTTTCCTATCAGTTTATCCATTGCTTCTTTCTATATTTCATTTTGTTTTATTTCTCTCATATGCCTAACACATTAGTGATGTTTTATTTGTGTGTTTTTAATTTTTTCTTTCTATTCCCCAAATCTGTCATTTGGGTGTTTTTATAGTGTCTTCTTATTTACTATCTGTATATAGTTAATAACTAAATACTGCTCTTTTATACATGCCTCAATCGATGGCCTGTTTTTATTTTGTAACTGCTTTAGGTCCTTCCCATTGGTCTATCCTAGAATTTTGACAAAGTCTATGTGAAAGATTTCATAAATCTCTTTTCTCTCTAATACCTATCACTATAGCCACTAATTAAAAAAATAGATTTCGCACTCTGGACATTAGTTCTCAACCTGTGGGCCAAGATCTTATTGGCAAACTCCTATTTCCAAACACATTTACATTATGATTCATAGGAGTAGCAAAATTACAGTTATGAAGTCCCATCAAAAATAATTTTATGGTTGGGGGTCACCCCAACGTAAGGAACTGTATTAAAGGGTTGCAGCATTAGGAAGGTTGAGAACTACTGCTCTAGACAGTGATCAATATCCAATACACATTCTGACATAATAGAAATAGTTTGTCTTGATTAGTTAATGTACTAGCCAATAGAGAACTATTGAATACTTGAAATGAGTTGGTGCAATAAAGAGACTGAATTTTTATTTAATTTTAATTAATGTTAAATTTGAATAGTTATCTATGGTTATTTTGAACAAACTATTCTGTGATTTTTCTGTCTGAATTGATTAAATAACTTTGAATAATCACCATCCAATCAATCTTAATTATAGACCAGTACACAGTTTACTCTATTACTTAAAGGCTATCAGTATCTAGTCCTTTATTGACACATAGTCAGTATTTCATAGGTGAACATGTGAAATCCACTTTTGTCTGATTCCATCATATTTTTTTAGTCAATTTTCAATAAATTATATACTCTAATTTATTCACATTAATGTATTTCTGCTCTGAGACCATCATAATATTACTGTTGTAGTAATCTCTTCCAGAAATCATAGCTCTAATGGCATTTCCAAACATTCTTGGCTGTTAAATGTGAACTTTAGTTGCCTCTTTTCCTTTCTTCTTCTTTGTCCTCCACTTTCTCTTCTTTTTTTCAGTTTGCCTTGCTCTAAGCTAGCTCTCTCTGTACTGAATCATCTTAGTTGTATATCTTTATCTCATCTGGACTGTATCTATTTGATTCTCATAACTGAAAAATTTTGTAGACGTGTTTCATATCTCATTTAGTCCAAAGTCTTCAGTCTTTGATCCATTAGAATGTTTCAAAATAAAATAATTAAGACTATTATGTAAATGTGACCTTATGAATATGTGTATCCGAAACATAGAGATAGTACTATATACATACCCCAAAATACGCAAGTAATCAAACTATGGCTTACACAGTTTACAGAGTTTTACATTATTTCAACATGAATCTAATAAAAAACCTGGAGCCAGAAATTGGGGTGAAAAGCTAAGGGAGCAGAAAGAAGCCAGCCACATTCTTACCTGCTTGGCGATCCACCACCAAAGAGAGCTACTTCCTGCATACTCACACCTATATGACTTTCTGTTCTGCCATCTCATTTCCTCTCTGCCCAGCTAAATCACTTCCTGTCTGTCTGTACAGACCTCCAGACCTTTATGGTTAGTGCTGGGATTTAAGGCGTGTGCTACCATGCCTGGCTCTGTTCCCAGTGTGGTCTTGAACTCAAAGAGATTCAGACAGTTCCCTGCCTCTCGAGTGATAGGACTAAAGGCATGTGCTACCATTGCCTGACTTCTATGTTTACGATAGTGGCTGGCTTTTTCCTCTGATCCTCAGACAAACTTTATTGGGGGATACAGATAGAATATCACCACACCTTATTTTTATAGTTATATCATAAATTTACATTGCTGTTTAAAATGTTCATTAAAACTAGTTTTTAGAAATTTTCTAAGTAATTAACATTTTTCTATTTTGAATATAAACAATCTGAAATATTGTAAGTATGTGCAACAAAACATTATAAAGTGTTTATTTTAAACCAGAATATTTTAAGTTGAAAAAAGAATCCACCATTTGTATTTGTTTACCTCTGCATGTAGTTCATGCAAACTGTTAATTATTATCAAGGAAACATGGAAACCTTCAACAGCTTGGAATCAATGAATTTTTCAGTTAGTAATATATTAAAGCAGATATTCCACTTAATATTTTGTAAATTCTCTCTGGAGAATTCTGACTTTATAATTTTCAAAGAAACAATCATTCCACAATAGTAGATCTGTTTATTACCAGCATAAACACAATCCAATCATTCTGTGATATAATATTTTCAATAATAAATATTCCCATTTTCTTATCATAGAACTCAATTATTCCTAAGTAAATAGTAAAAAGTTGGGCACTGTTAATGATGGCATGAAATAGGATTAAGTTACTAAAGGAGGCATATATGATATACTTGAAATAAATTGCCTTTATGAAACCCAACTCTATGTACAGTGAATATATTCCAATAAAAGATGAGAAGTGTAGAAATATCATTAGGAAGAAAACTTATGAGATGATTTTTAAATGCTTACAAATCTATTGTTCCTTGCATTAAAATGCAACAATAACCAAGGTGTAGTGCTTCATGCCTTCAATCCCAGCACCTGGGAAGTAGAGGCAGGAAGATCTCTGAGTTTGAGATCAGCCTGTTCTACATAGTAAATTCCAGGACATCCAGGGCTATATACCTGGTCTTGGAAAAACCATAACAAATGAACAAACAAACAAAAGCAACAATAAGAGAACAACAAAGCCTCCCTTTGCAAAGATCACAACAAAATGGATCTTTTCTCTCAGATCAGAAACACAATTGTCTCTTATACAGTAACTAAATTTTGTATGCATAAAATTATCATAGAATCAGGTAGCCTGAGATGGAGATTCAGCTAGGATTTCTTTCAAGGTGATAGTCATGTAGACATACTCCTGTCGCATACACAGTGGCCTTGTAGAACAAACAAAGTTCCTCAATATGTCCAGGTACAAGATAATAATCTCATTTATCAATAATAATAATAACAATATGTAAATGATTGCAGAGTTCCTTAGAGCCTGAGTTACACAACAACACTAACAGTGCAATTTCTGTTTTGGCCCAGATAAATGGCATGCAAATACATTTTCAGTAGAAGAACTCAGAACATTGCAGATATTGCTTGTGAAACTATATTGTAATGTTGCTTTGCCTGTGTTAGTACTCACTATGTAGCCCAGGCTATCATCAAACTCATGGTAATACTTTTGCCTCAGTCTCCCAGAAATGTGGGGTTATGGGCATGTACCACCAATGTCCAATGACAATTTCAGATATTTAGGAAATAACTCACATCACAAAAAACAAATAATAGAAACTGTTTCTGATAATGGAAAAGAGGGACAAATGGTTAGTATTTAAAATATATAAGACACTTGCACATTAAAAATACAAGGATATATAATGTCATGTAAAGGAAGTTAAACGTTAAATATTATACATACACCCACATAAAAATTCACTAATAACTTGGCAGTTGCATAAACAAACAAAATCCCCACAACACTAATCAGATTGTCATGTTAAAAAAAATCTGGTAGAAAAATTTTATGGCTCAGCTGTTAAGAGCACTGCCTGCTCTTCCAGAGGATCCGGGTTCAATTTCCAACACTCAATTGTTGACTAAAAACTATATGGAACTTCAGTTCCCAGGGATCTGATGCCGTCTTCAGGCACCCACTGGCCTTACAGGCAATGTGGTGCACAGATAGGCATATGCACAGGCAAAACATCCATACACATAAAATAAAAATAATTAAATATTTTTAAAAAGAAAGAAACTGAGAAATCAGCTCTCATATGTTGCTATGACAATGTAAAGCAGCACAGTCACTTATGAAAGATAATTTGACAGGCTTTTCTGTAATTAAAAGATGTTAACATTTAATCCCAGGACTTGAGAGGCAGAGCCAGGCAGATCTCTGTGAGTTCGAGGCCAGCCTGGGCTACCAAGTGAGTTCCAGGAGAGGCGCAAAGCTACACAGAGAAACCCTGTCTCGAAAAACCAAAAAAAAAAAAAAAAGAAAAAAATAAAGATTAAGTATAAACCAACCGGGGCGGGTATAGGTTTGTAACTCCAATAACTTGCAATCTGAGACAGGAGGATAGTAAGTTCAAGACCAGTGTAGGCTACAGAGTGAGGGCAGGGCCAATCTGAGCAGGAAATAGAAATAAGAAGCAAAAGAAAAGGATTATAGGGATTTATGGTGATTCCTTGCCTTGCATGCACAAGGCCCTTGGCTTGCTCCTTCATAGTTAATATAGTAATGATAACAAATTAAGATTATCCAGGTGGGCATGATGACTCATGTGTGTAATCCCAGAACTCAAGGGGCTGACACTGGAAGATTGGTGCAAATTTGAGACCAGTCTGAGCTCTATAGTAAATTCCAGGACAGATTTTGGCTACAGAGTAAGACCCTGTCTTACAGACAACAATAAAAAAATGTTTAACTACTTCTGTTACAAGACAAACTTAAGAGAATCAGAAAACACAACAGCAAAGAAACTTTTGAATATTTGAATGATTATTTAATATCTCATTGTTATAAAAATTTAGAAAGAATAACCTGCTTTTATAAAGTGATGGGTCATTAGATCATATAATATATATATATATATATATATATATATATATATATATATATATATATTTCAGTGAAGTACTGATCAGATATTAAAATGAGTAAATATGTACTCATATATCATGAGTCAGAATTGCAGTGTTAATTCCTGAAAAGTTTATATTCTATTAACACTACCATCTAAAAAGATAAATTTCACTTTCCTACCATGTGTGAAACTCTGAGTCCACTTTACGTACTGCAAATAGAAAATCAAATTTCAGAGAGTTACATAACATTTAATCACTTATATAAAGCTGAAAATTCTGGGAATAACCTACATTATTGATGAAGCCCCACAAATGTAATAAAATGGAAAACTTAAGAAATACAAATAGCATCTTCTGGAAAGTGTGTCCTTCTGGTGAGAAAAGTCTCAGTGAAACTGCTTCTTCAAAAACTAGAACTTTTTAATGTGGTAAAATGTTAACCAAGCACCTTGGAAAATCAAATGCGTGACTTCTAGAATTTGTATTATGGTGGGGGGCAAGTGATGAGCTTGCATTTGACAAAGCGTCTAGGAAAATGTGAACCAGCCTAAGAGTAAAACTGGGGAAAATGGCTTATGTTGCCAGAGTTAAGTCCAGAGTGGACTTGGATGAGAGGCTGGTGCAGAAGGAACAAGGCTTCTCTGGCCTATGTCATGATCCTCTGACTTAAAATATATTTTAGAGATTATGAAGATGAAGGAATAAGGCAGGGCTAGAATATGTAAGAGAACCAATTCTTCACTGAGTAAGGCTATGGTAGTTTGCTAAGTATAATGAAAAGGATATTTAATTATAAATTGATAATATTCATATCATTAAATATGACCAAATTTCTTTTCATTACCTAGAAGTGACCATAAACACATAATCTCATCTTATGCATAATATTCTCCCAACAGCTGGCTTAAAGTGTTAGTGGAAGCATTACACGTTTTACAACATGGTCTTGCGATTATATGGTTAGGTGGAACAAGCCTAGGGCACAAACAAATATGTATTTTCCTTATAAGAGTTGCAATACAGACCACAATCTACCTCCTTGGTGCTTCAAAAGCATTGTTATAATAAACTAGAAGATTCAATTTGGTGATTCAAATTAGTGCCAACAATTTGACAGCTCTAATATCACTAGAATATCTATAGTATTTTGGATATTTTAAATTCATTACCAGTTAGTACCAATTCCAAGTGTTTCTATGCAATTTTGAAATGTAAAGACAGAAAATGCCACATGACAGAGAATGAGGGATAATTTATATTAAACAAGGAAAAAATATGTTAGCTGAGCTTAAGTTTGTTTTTCATTATTTCCCCTTTCCTTCCTCTCTTCCTTCCTTTTTTAAAATATGTACATTTCAGGGTTTTTTTTTTTTTTGCCTGAACCAGGTGTGTCCAATCTATAACCACAGTATAGTTGAAGGTAGCTATGAAGTAGCAAACCAAAATTGTAAACTTACTTAAGTCAATGTGTGTGTATGTCTCTCTCTCTCTCTCTCTCTCTCTCTCTCTCTCTCTCTCTCTCTCTCTCTCTCTCTCTGCTGTTGGATGGTCTGTATGGCAAATATGTTGCTGATTGGTCAATAAATAAAACACTGATTGGCCATTGGCTAGGCAGGAAGTGTAGGCGGGACAAGGAGGAGAATAAAGCTGGGAAGTGGAAGGCTGAGTCAGAGAGACAGAGACACTGCCAGCCGCCATGATGACAGACAGCATGTGAAGATGCCGGTAAGCCCCTAGCCATGTGGCAAGGTATAGATTTATAGAAATGGATTAATTTAAGCTGTAAGAACAGTTAGCAAGAAGCCTGCCACAGCCATACAATTTGTAACCAATATAAGTCTCTGTGTTTACTTGGTCGGGTCTGAGTGGCTGTGGGACTGGGACTGGCAGGTGAGAGAGATTTGTCCTGACTGTGGGCCAGGCAGGAAAACTCTAGCTACGTGTGTGTGTGTGTGTGTGTGTGTGTTTGTGTGTGTGTGTGTGTGTGTGTGTGTGTGTGTGTGTGTGTGAGAGAGAGAGAGAGAGAGAGAGAGAGAGAGAGAGGAATATGTGATACTCAAGTGTAAACTTTATCCATGATGATGTCACTTTACAATGTTGAAATATTGGACATACTTTAAAGATAATGTCTACTGTTACCAATGTTTGATATATATTAAATGGAAAACTACAATACTTATTACCACAATTTTTAAGGTAAACTTCCATGTTTATCATACAACTCTGAAAAAAAGTTTATTTGAGTTCTGTCATTGGTGAAATATTTACTATGAAAATATTTACTGTAACATATACCACTAGATTATTTTTAAGAATTCTTCATAAACTTTGAAATAAAAAGGGAAAATAAGTTGGCTAACAACATATAACTTGCCAATTATTTGAAAAGATTTTGTAGGAACTTAAATATATCCTTGCTATTTGATTAGAAATGTCTAATATATACATACATACATATATATATATATATATATATATATATATATATATATATATATATATATATACAAAGTAGTAGATAGCTTGCAACTCATTTGAGAAGATATCGTTTTTTCCTAAGTCACTTGGGGTTTCCTTACTGAGTTTCAAGTAGAATTTGTCTTCATGAGTACATGGCTTTTATGGTTCTTCACAGACTAATATCTTAATAATTTATTTCATTTGCATACTATAACTTTCCATATACTCAATGAATCTGTTCCTATATACTATCCCTTTTCATCTCTTCTTCACATAAAAATGTCTTTACACAAATCTTTGAATATTTAGTGGTACTTTTGTTTTGTTTTGCCAATAGAGCAGAGTGATACTTTACAGAATTTCCTTTACATTAACTGAATTACTATCTGTGATCAAATTCTGAGTAGATAATCCTCCCCTATTTTGTAATTGATAGGAATTATATATAAACATAGATCATAATATACAACTTCATGAGAAATTTTCTTCAGCATTCTTCCCTACATCTCCATCAATACATGGCTTAATTCTATTTTAGGAATTCACTCACTTGATTTACTTCCCGTACTATGCCAAATGAAATTTAATGTGCCATTAGTAGGAACAACCTCATAACAACTTTATGTGAGTGAGTATCATAAGTTAATACAGCCCTGAAGAAGGAATAGGTTCTGTGTCAGTAGTTTCAACAATGAAGAGTAAAAGGTCAAGATGAAGTCCAGTGCCCACTATGTAGCTGTGCACTGGAATGGACAGACAGCAGACAGAAAAGTCAGTAAAAATTGCACAGATAATGCCTTGGGCCAAATTGGCTCATCAACTTAGTATGCTGTACATTATCTGAGAAAGAGAGGAGAGGCAGAAGATGGAAGGAGAGAAGGGAAGAAGGCACAGGAAAAAATGAATAAAAAAGGAAGGAAGCAAGGGAGGGAGGGAGGGAGGAAAAAAGAAAGGAAGTGGAGGAGGAGAGAAAAATGATAGATTAAACAAAGGAACAGTAGAAGGAACACAAAGGAAAGAGGAGGAGTGAAAAGAGAAAAAAAGAATGAAAAGATGAATGAAAAAGGAGAATGAGAAGAGTGAAGAAGGAGACAGGAGAGGAGGAGGAAGTACGTTTATTAGTAATTGTTCATTGTCTTAGAAATTTCTAATCAATGAGTTGAGATGGAAATTTTGTATTCTGGGAGTTTGTGCTTTTCTTTTAGCTCATCCTATCCCATATTATTGATGACTGATATTTAAGGAGTTTCTTCAGTAGATTACTTTGCAAGAGTTGCTGCTGGCAGAGTTGTCACAAACTTCTTCAAACTAGAATACCATAGACCATTGAAAGTTTCTGTGTGAATGATAACTAATTAAAAGGATGAAGTAAGCTAGTTAGCCTATAACAAAAGAATATTGAGCCTAAAGATAATAAGCAGCTATCTTATCTTATTTGGCTTTAAACTTTTCATCTAAAGACTTATATATCTGTCTGCATCAATTACATAATCCTCTCACTCCCATAACTAATATATACTTATTTCAAGTTGTTTTATATTTATAGCAAAGGACAGTCTTATGAAATGGAAGGCTGTAGTCTTAGAAAAAGGAATATTTTGATGATTTATTTGCACATATTAATCACAACCTCAGAACAAAGGTTCAGTGCTCACCCAGGGTAACAACTCTGTCCAGCAGAGGAACAAATGCTAGGAATGGTCCCTTAGGCTACAGGACGACTAAAGTAGTAAGAAAAGAAATAGAGAAGGTATTTTCTAATCCTTGGGGTGGATGTGTTTGATAACAAGCTAGTATAAAGTATCCTAGTGAATTCTGTTGTTTATATTCCCCGTAAAAATTTAACTTATGCTCATTGTCAACCATACTTAGTTGTGTTTTTAGGTATCTCATGTTATCTGAAAAGTTGATTTCTTCTCTTCTCATATTTTTAAAGACCTCTTAGAAAAATTTGACTATTAAGGTGTTTGGCCATCCTATCACCAGATAAATAATTCACTAGTACTTGGGAGCAGTTATGGTGAATTTAAATGCACATTTTCTTAACTTAAAAAGAGAAACATGAAAACTGGATATATTTAATTATCCAATTTTATTTTACTTTTTTGCTTAAAAGATATGATTATTACCTCTGCTCTAAATGGAACACAAATGAGGCATGAGATCTCCTGTTGCTCCTTCACAGTTCAAAACAACACTGAGTATTAATGCAGTCATTAATATTATACACAAGCTCTAATTCAGTCAGTTACTGATTTGTGGGATACCATACATTAAAGAAAAATTGATGATTTAAAATAAAGCCTTCAGCAGAACTGTAATAAAAATTGCTGTAGACTATTATCATACTAAGTATTCTAGATGTTCCTTTAACAATGTAATCAACAAGTATTAGATGCAGGTTTAGGAATGTGAGATGTTTTTATGTTACTACATATAAGGCTAGTAAACCAAGTAGTTTGAGTCTTAATCAACACATATGGTTTCATTATTCTCTTTGTCTTGTAAAACATGGATTATAAAGACAAATATAAGTTATAAATGTATATTAGAAAATTAAAAGACATTGAAAGTCATTGCTATCAAATTCACAGAAATAATTTCTCACTAGTATGGTATTTATAAAAAATTAAACATGTAATTTCATTTGGAGCAAAGATGTGTCATTATGAAAGTGACATCAGATCTCAAAAACATGAGCTTTCAGAACAAATATTACACATTAACATGAAAATTGGGAATTATGTAAACCAGTCTTTAAATTAAGGAAATATGTGTGTGAATCTACAGTTGTATAAACATACTCTCAGTCTTCTTTTTATATGTGGTTTCTTATCTCACTATAAAGCAATCATATTATTTTTCTAGTAGGTTACATATTAGAAATAATTATCCTATTAGTCATATCAAATGAGAAATCATTATGCCTTTGACTCAGTTATCTGTGAATTTTTTTTTGCAAATACAGCATTGTAAAATGTCCTTAATAAGATTATATAAGACTACTTTGGATACTGTGAACTAGTGATTCTCAAACTGGAAAAATTGCTTTTAAGCATATATAGCAGTGTCTGAAGACTTAGTGAGTATCTATATTTGAGGAATATGCTTCTGACACATAGCAAGCCAAGGTCAAAGATAGCTCTAACTACTACAGAATGTACAATACATCCTCTCATATGATCACCAAATTCAAAATGTCAGTAGTGTTGTTTTACTACTATCCAGTAGAAATATGACATGGGTCATATATGTGTGTGTGTATGTGTGTGTGTGTGTGTGTGTGTGTGTGTGTGTGTATAAATTTTAAGACATTAAATTTTTATAGTAGGTACATTAAAATTAAAAGCAAAATATTTAGTAATACATTTAACTTAATACAACTAGAACGTTATTATATCAGAATACTTTTAGCATAAAAATTGAAGAGATACTTTGTTTTTAATATTTTCTGAAATCCAGTGTGTATTTTAAAATTATACAACAGCTAAATTCAGACTAAACACATTGAAAGTGCTCAGCAGCTAATTTGGGCTACTTTGTTAGGCCGGCAGCTTGTTTATATTTTAACATTTTCAAGTGTTTATTCATATATTGCACAAAGAAAAGACGATAATGATCTAAATGAGTTAAGCCACCAAAAAAGAATACTATTTTCTTTTGTGTACTCAACCATTGTGCTGGCTGGTTTTATGTCAACTTGACACAAGCTAGAGTCATCACAGAGTAGGAAAGCTCAACTAAGAAAATGCTTCCATAAGATCAGGCTGTAGGCAAGCTGTAGGGCATTTTCTTAATTAATGATTGCTGTGGGAGGGCTCCGCCTATTGGTGGTGGTGCCTTCCCTGGGCTGGGGGTCCTGGGTTATATAAGAAAGCAGACAGAGCAAGCCATGAGGAGCAGGCCAATAAGTAGAACTGCTCTATGACCTCTGCATCAGCTCTTGCCTCCTATTGTGGGGCATACATGAGCTACAAAGATGGTGCCGAGAAGAAGTTACCTCAAGTTATTTACACTGAGATAAGATACAAAGATGAGGAGATGATGTCAGTGCATAAACAACTCATAAACAAGGAAATGAGTATAGGGTAACCTTTAAAATGATTGGTTGGTTCCTTCCACCCCCTCCTAGGGTTCTGAGGGTTTTTTGCTATAAAAAAGGCTTACTGCCTAACAATAAAGGAGTTCTTGCTTGACTTGACTCCCCACTGTGTCTGGTTTTCTCTGGGTAAGAAGAAGGCTGGGAAATGGACCAGTGGAACACGTACCTTTCCTTGGTTCCAAGCTACCTCTTCAGAGGTGACCTAAGTTCCCAGTGGGGCAAGACTCCACATCCAGTTGTCTGCCCTGTCTATGCTGTTGAATTCTTGTCCTGACATTTTTAAATGATGAACAGTGACATGAAAGTGTAAGCCAAATAAACCCTGCCCTCCCAAAGTTTCTTTGGTCATGGTGTTTCATCACAACACTGGTAACCCTAACTAGGACAACTATCTTATTCACATTTTCATATTAATGTGAAATCTCATATTTGGAAACAACACTTCATATGAAAAAGTCTAATCACAGTCTGAAAGAGTATTAAAGCAATGTAATACAACTTTCATTTCGATTCAGCAATTCTTACACTCCAATGCCATGTCTTTGGGGATACATGTGTATAATAGCACAAAGTAAGTTTGTTATTATTAAAAGAGGTGTTTTATTCCCTAAGAATAATCTTAAATACCATTTTTTATTTATGTGAGGAAATTATGATAAATTAGGATACTCAAAATAATTCATTTGAATCAGTCATCTTCTCTCTTTTAATTTGACACACATTATAGCTGATTGGCAGTGAGGGCTTTGTTTTATGTCAGTGTCACACTGGTCACTCACTTGTGCCTTGATCAGGACAAGGAGTCAATGATCAGTGGCTTAAAACTTTATTATTAATTCTGATTTATTTATCTTTCTTGCTACAGATCTACTGGAATAAACTTTATTTTGGTAAAATTAATTTTAAAAATTAGGATTATTGAATAATTGGCCAACCAATGTTAATTATATAATTATAGAAATCTAGCAGCCCATCTTTCCTGATTTGCTTACATGAAAATGATACAATTATCATGAATTTAAAACAAATGGAATAACTATTGACTTTTTTACTAAATAAAGCGAAACAGCTTCAAAATAGTTATTAAAATGTTATATGTTGTGATTCAGAAAAGAAAAACACTGTTCAAATAATTTAATCCATTGTTGAAAACCTTCCCATTACTATGTATTGTGTCCAGGATAAATGTGAAGAATGAATATTATATTTTATTAAGTAAGTTATTCTAACTTTATCACTTTTCCTTTCCATCCATCATCATGGCCAGTTATTATGGGGAGTTTGTTTCTGCTTTGAAAATGCAACATTGACAGTTGTATATACATTCTTGATACAACAGCAAAGCCTTTTGATGTTCTCAATTTACAGGAGATAGGAATCTTAAAATTGAGAAGAACAGATTGTCAAATGAAGTGAGATGATAAGTGGTAAAATTTGTTTAAATATAGACTTGTACTCCTCAATAAATTTTACCAAACTTGAACCATCTGCTTTGTAAGAATAAATCATTGGTAGCATATCATGCTAAAATATTCATGAAATGAATTTGTCCAGGATGGAGAGTAATGGGTCAGTGATTAAGTCTTGCATGTGCTTATTCTAGAGGATCTGAGTTTGATTCCCAGCATCTATGTTGGACAGCTCAAACTGCCAGTAACTCTAGCAGTAGGAAATCCAGCACCCTTTACTGACCTCCATGGGCATATGCACAAATGTAGCAAACACATATACACATACACACACACACACACACACACACACACACACACACACATGCACACATAAATGAGAAGTAACTCTTAAAAATATGTTTTCCTAGAGTTATTAATTGAATATAATGTTATAAAATTTCCAGGAAGCTACCTGATTTTTCTGTTAGTAGTCTTTTGATGGATGGACTGCCTCAGTTCTTATATAATTCCCTAGTGTAAAAAGTTTAATGATACCTTAGAAATGGTGATAAATGATATGGAGTATATTATTGACCACACAGATGTCTAAATGTTTAGAATACTCAAAAGAAATTCAACTCTTAAGCCATTAATTGTCAAAATTTAGTTAAAATATGCCAAGTAGTCTTGGGATTCTTTAGAAGAAAGTTAAAATTTCTACTGTATTATGTGAAACCAAATAGAGTGCTATATGTGGTATTAAATAATTGTCTCATCTTTAAAAAATACTGGAGCCGGGCGGTGGTGGTGCACGCCTTGAATCCCAGCACTCGGGAGGCAGAGCCAGGCGGATCTCTGTGAGTTCGAGGCCAGCCTGGACTACCAAGTTAGTCCCAGGAAAGGCACAAAGCTACACAGAGAAACCCTGTCTCGAAAAACCAAAAAAAAAAAAAAAAAAAAAAAAAAAAGACTGGTATTAATAAGATGTTTTATTTTGATTAACTAGAAAGATTATTAAACTTTGAAATAATCCTTCACTGACCTTTGATACCTGACTTCTAATACTAATTAATTGTACTTCTCTATTTCATGTCATAAGTTTTTAATCATAATCAAATAGTACATCACATGCAATAAATTCATCTTTTCAATATGTCAAACAAAGTAAGTTCAAAACAGGAGAGATGACTCAGCAGTTAAGAGTACTGGCTACTATTTCAAAGGAAATTGGTTCTAGTCCCAGCACCTACATGGTGGCTCAAACTATCTACAACTTCAGGTCTAGGGGATCTGATTTCCTCTTCTGGCCTCTGTAGGTACTGTGCACGCATAGGACACAGACACACATGCAGAAAAAACAAACATTTAAAAACCAAAGAAAATGATAAAAAAAAAAAGTACATAATGGTGCTAATATGCTAAATATTTAGTTGGTTTCTTCAAACTCCAAATAAATAGTTTTCTTCTGAAAACTTTTTGACTCCTTCTCAATAGGATTTATTTTCAACCCATAATTTATAAATCATTGATTTTACATTGAATTTCTTTGGCACACAGTTTTCCTTAATTTCAGTCTTGCTATGCCATTCCTTTTAGAAGATAAGCATCCTTAGGTACAGTGACTATCTTTTATTCTCTAATACATTTTCCTCAACTTAAACAGATGTGTTAAGTGGAGTAGATGCTCAATAAATATTGGCTTTAATCAAATTAACTTTTCTATCTATTCTGAGATTAATCATGTCATGTTTTATGGAGGGAATTTAATATATCACTCTTTTCTTTTTCAAAGAGAACCCATCCAGATGGATTATTTTTTTCCATTTAAGTGGTTGACACTTTTATATTTATTCTACATTGCATGTGTTCTTTCTGTTACATCTCTCACTTTAATGAGTTGATAATGTCACCAAATGGTTTTTGGCTATATCACAACAGGTATGTGTAGGAAGTAACTTGAATTCCTGTATGAATACCTATAAATACCTAATAAGTTTCTAACATAGGAAACAGGGAGTTAATGAGGAAAATGAAGATTCATTTCCTGGCACAATAACAAAGGAATGTATTTAGGACAATACAGTGTTCTCCTTCAGAAACATAGCTATCTAACTTCAATACACAGACACACAGACACATAGGCACACAGATACACACAGACACACACACTGTTTTGTTTTAGTGCATATATATATATATATATATATATATATATATATATATATAAAATTTTAACTTGTCTTGATTATTTTTCCAGTTTGAAAGAACATTGCTAGTTTGCTTTTGTATATTTGTCCGTATCTGAAAAGTGAGCTTCGCTGTTTTACATTGAAGAACTGTAAAAATATAGTTATATTTGTTTAGAGATCGACAGCAACTTTAGTCTCTGTGCATTAACTGGAGCACTAGTAGTCCCTGCCTACTAGAATATGGGTATGCAGATACTAAACCAGTTTACTATTTCATCTTAGTCTCTCACTATCTGTCTGACCTCAGCATGATACTGAACCTGCACTTCAGTTTCCAAATTCACACACAAAGCAATTTATATATTATATATTTTAATTCATCTTCATTCTGAGTGTGTTGGTGTGGGGCTATGTTTTGGGGAAGAAGATAATATTGGCTTACTGCTCTCTATCATTTATTACCTATTTCCTTGCATAAGCTATTTAATGTGTGTAAGACCTCATATTTTCAAGAAGAGTACAGTAATCATTATGAAAGACTAAATAAATATTCAAATGTATTGTGCTTATGATACATAAAATCGTACATATCAAAAATGAATTTACTTAAAACCAACAAGTATTTATTTTGTTTATTTTGGGTGCAGGCTTTTCTATTTGCAATAATAAATATAAGCTTCTGTGGTTCAAGTTTCTTAACCATGCTTAAAATTGGAAAACATACAGTGGATTTAGTTTTCTTTTCTTTATGGTATAGAGAAGTAATTTCTAAAAATGGAGTGTCAAGAGCTAATATTATTAATCAAACACAACATAATTTGAACTTCCTTAATGGGTAAGTTAATGCAAAATGTTCTTTACTATAGGGATTTTAGTAGTCCAAATATTTGCTCTTAAAAGCCTATAATCCAAGCATTAAGGCAATACTTGCACAATTGAAAGCAGTTTTCTCTAAGTACAGACATTAGTAATTACTAGACTTTGGGCAGAAGAAATAAAATCATGTCCTTTGATGATGAGGGCAAAAAAAAAAAAAAAAAAAAGAAAAAGAAAAACCTCTCAAAGTAAGTGTTGCACCTTCATCTGAATATTAACAAAGGAACATTTATAGCAAATAGAGAGCAATGTGTATGGGTTCTGGGGTGGGGCAAAAGAAACTATGTAATATTTACAAGACAATAGATGGGTTTGTGGGCCCTGGCCCCCCACTGTGAGTGGCTGCCACCTTGCTTGCCCACCTTGACCAGATGTCCTCCCTATGCAGATTCCCTGCTGGTTTCCTTCTCACCTAACGATCAACCAGAGGTTCTTTGTTCCTGTATCCTGCATTTGGTGTAAACAGCTTAGATGCAAAAATGTAGAACATTCGGTAGCGAACTTCTGCCCTCCAGGGATCCTCTATTGTGCTGTAAGCTTGTATTTAAGGTTTCCTCCCTCTTTCAATAAACGGCATTTGGCATTCAGCTATGGCAAATGACTCGCTGTCTCTTGTCTCTTATTTTTTAATCCACAGCCCCTCGCTTGGACATGGTGAACGGTAGCGGTTGCGCGGGTGTTACCACAACAGGGTTATTTAAAAATATAAACTACTGATATTATTTGTATATATGTATTAATTTATCAATTTTTATTTGTATATGTGCTTGCCACATGCCTGCAGTATCCTTTGAGGACAGAAAAGGATGTTGGATCCCCTGGAGCTAGAATTATAGGAGATTATGAGCTTCCTGATATGGGTGCTGATAACATAACTCCAATCCTCTGGAAGAGAAGCAAACTTTTTTTAACTTTCAGTTTTATTAATCCTTTGTGTCTTTCATATCATACTTTTTTTTTTTTTTTTTTGGTTTTTTGAGACAGGGTTTCTCTATGTAGCTTTGAGCCTTTCCTGGATCTTGCTCTGTAGACCAGGCTGGCCTCCAACTCACAAAGATCCGCCTGGCTCTGCCTCCCGAGTGCTGGGATTAAAGGCATGTGCCCCCACCAGCCGGCCATATCATACATGTCGATCTCATTCATTTCATGTCCCTTCGTATCTGCCCTCTACCCTTGCAACTTCCCCCCAAAATAAAATAAAATTTAAGAAAAAACTCGTTATAAGTAGAGTTAACCCTGATAGTGTAGTTGGAGAATTGGCCCTGCCCCTTACTCATTGCTGCAAGGGTGAACGAGGAAGAGCAACGCTGGTGAAGACAGGGGAGAGCTGTCGGGCTGACCAACCCTACAACTATCCAGGCCCAGAACCACGGTTGGCCCACCCCAAGATCCACCGCATCTATAAGCTGCTGGAGCACGTGAAGGGGCCGGACCTGCAGATCCAAAGCTACAGGATCTCCATGACACAAGGCAACAACAGGATATCCAAGAGGAGCCCCAGTGAGGGCCCAGCATTGATAGTGCACCAGAAACCAGAGGCCTCGAACCAGACCAATAACTCTTTGCAAAGAAGGAAACATTCTTAACTACTAAGTCATCCACTCAGCTCCACTATATGTGTATTTTTTTTAATTATTTTCTAGGTTTTTTATATTGAGGTATCATGAACACTAATTATTTGAAGTTTCCTATTGTGATTTTATTTTAATTACTTTCTTCCACTTTATGTACTTTATGTTTTGAAAATACATGTTTTTATTTTTATCATATTAAGATATACATGAATCTCTTTAAAGTACATTGTATACTTTATAAAATACCATATAATGTTTAAATAATTTTGCTTATAATTCAGTAATCCTTGACTTCAATAACACAACTCTCTTTTATTTCTGTAATATTCCCTTTGTAAACAATTTTATTCATTGAGTATAACTTTGCTTTACTTGCACAAATTTACATATTTCAATTTTTCTGAGTTTTGACAATATCCAAGAATTCTTTCTTACATGTTAATTTTCATATTATATCATTTATCCTACTTGATTCCTTTAGTCCACAATATCTTACTTGCTTATTATATTTTCTTTTCATTTTTTGTTAGAATTATAATTCTGAGCTGGGTGGTAGTGGCACACACCTTTAATCCCAGAACTCAGGAGGCAGAGCCAGGCTGATCTCTGTGAGTTCAAGGCCACCCTGGGCTACAGAGTGAGTTCCAGGAAAGATGCAAAGCTACACAGAGAAATCTTGTTTGGAAAAACAAAACAAAACAAAAACATTATAATTCTGTTTTTAAATATATCAAGAGTCTGATGATGAGTTTCTATCTTAATTTTTTGTTTTATATATTAAGTAACACCTCAGATTATTAAAAGGCATTCACAACTATAATAGAGGTAAGTCAGATAATTTTGCAACATCTGTGCTGTGAAAAATTCTAAGTAGGTTATCACTAAATGATCATAATGGTTTGTAGGAAGCATATTATTGATCAACCTCTGACTTAAAATTTTAAATGAAGCCGGGCGGTGGTGGCGGACGCCTTTAATCCCAGCACTCGGGAGGCAGAGCCAGGTGGATCTCTGTGAGTTCGAGGCCAGCCTGGGCTACCAAGTGAGTTCCAGGAAAGGCGCAAAACTACACAGAGAAACCCTGTATCGAAAAACCAAAAAAAAAAAAATTAAATGAATACATAATCACAATTTTAATGGCATAGAAGCATCTAAAATGTGAAAAAAGGAAGGATGTTGATGATTATGAACTATATAGTGATAATGAGGTAGCTTAAAATGAGCAATATTATAATGAATGACACTATGTAATTATAAAAGCCTTTAATGAGTTTTCTTTCAGGACAGATGTGGATAATAACAGGTCATTCTTTCCATTTTTTGCTGATAATTATTTTTATATTACATGTAACATATCAACCTTTATAGCATATACTCTAAAAGTAATAATAATATAGTTCCAGTCTATGACTTCAAACTTGATGGAAAATGATAAGTTTTCATATGTCACTTATTTAAGTTCTGGCTTGTTACTAGGTAAAACTTGTGAGATTACCAATTTCCCAGATCAAAACTCAGGGTTAATAACTTCACATTGTTCAAACTAATAATCATTGTTTGCATATTCTTGTATGTTTATCATTTTAACTTGTATAACTGCATTTGACTGATAGCTTGTAGGATTTGTTCATGTAGAATAATTACCCTATGAAAATTTTATATCAGTTTTTGAAATTATCTTATCCTATCTCTGGGTATCTAGGCCAAGTATTTTTGCCTTTCAATAGTAATTGAGCTGATAGTTTCTCACATGACTTTCTTGAGAATTTAGTCATATGATCATAACTAGGTTCAAGTTAGGTTAGGAAGTATATTCATAAATTGGGTTGGGAATGTGCCTAGTTTTTAAAAAAAATATTTAATTTTAAAATAAACAATGACAACATATTTTAGGACAATTTTTCTCTGGCCTACTTATTATCTAAATAGTGATTGATAGATCCACAAAAGTTAGGTAACTAGAGTAATGCTATGCTTATTTCCTAAAATAAAAGAACATAGCAAGATATGGTGACAGAATTCTTGAAGCCCAGGGAGGATGATTTTCAATTTCAAGTTATCTTGGTCAATATAATAGGATGCTTTTTAAGCAAACAAAACAACAGCAACAACAACAAAAAGTTGAAACATCAAAAAAAGAGTCTACACATTCCAAAAAACTATAAACTAAAAAAATCCAAAACATAATAACAGAAATTATGATAAACAATTAGTGAGTGGAAAAATAAATTCAAAAGAATGGAGTAAAATACATATTACAAACAGAAAATGTGTTGGCCAATATTAGACTAAATAAAAAAAAACTAGGCTTGCTGCCATTCTTGAAGAGATAAAAACTCATTCCAAATCACTCTAAGGCACAAAGAAGAGAGAAGTCATTCCAGACATAAAAGAGTAACAACAGTAAATGACATAATCAGACAAGATAGAATTTAAATACAAAATAGGTCAGTGATACAAGTGGAAATATTTACGTTGTCAAATAACATGGCTCATCAATTATGTATGTGTATATATAATAATATCTATTTATATTTCTCATAATTGATGAAACAAAGTAATATAAATCCCTGAAAAATATTTTCTAAAAATACTGAAGATAGATAAATTCAGACTTGATATTCTCAATAATTTTTCTCTTAGACATCAAGAATAAATAAAATAAGCTAAAACAAATTTTAAGTTAGGTAATTAATAATCCTATTCAAATAAATTGTGTTCAAGGAAAGAAACTATATATTCCTTTCAGGTTGTTCAGAAATTATTTTAATACAGTTCAATTAGAGAGCTGTTGGTTATCACCAAGGTATGTGTGCATATGTAGAGAGACCCTGTCTCAAAAAAACAAAACAAAACAAAAACCATGAAAAAAATATTTAAGCACAAGCTATATCATCATTCACAAAGTAAACTGAAATTTGTAACAAAAAGAATCACATCGGACATTTTCTCTAAAACAATTACATTCATGAAGAACTAAAGGAAAATAGAAAATGTATTGGCATATATTGACTACAAATACAGAACTACATCTGAAAAATATAATGAAGAAAATTTAATGAAAATAATAAGATACTACTTGAAGAACTATATATAAAATCTTTGTAAGAAGAATCTGATTAACAATAAGCAACCTAGGCTAGGTGTGATGAATGGTGCATACTTTAATTCTAGAACTAGAGGTAGAGGCAGACAAAAGCAAGCTTTATCTATGTAATAAGTTCTAGGGCAGCCAGGAATATACAATAAGGTCCTGCCTGGCCCCCAGAAAGGGGGTAGTGCAACATTTCTTCACATTGACTACCTGTTGAATTTCTTACTTAAACAGGCCTAAAACTTAAAAGAACTTGTAATTTTAGAAAAAAGTAATATGGACAGCTTGTGAAGGAACTCTGGTTATCCAATTAACTCTAAAAGATAAACTTCGAAAAAAAAACAATACTAACAGAAAATTATCAATTAAACTTTAGAATATATTGCAAAAAATTGACAAATTAAATGTAGATGTATCTAAGAAAATAATAATCATTCACAAACTTGCTGATGGGCGTACAGGAATTCAGTTTTACAATGCAAAAACTGTTAATCTAATTCTGAGAAACAGATTAAAGTCAGAAATAAACACATCAAATATGTTAAAACTTGTGAAAAATGTGCTGAAAAACAAGATTAACAGTATTTTTTTTTAATTCTTAGCTAGAAATCGACCATTTCAATCGAAAAAACACCCCTTTTATCAGAAATAGGGTCAACATGACATGTAGTTTTGAGTTATTAAGCTAATACTTCAGATAGTCTGAATATCAATAGTTATACTTACTTAAACATTCCTAAAATCACTTTCTTCAAAAATTTTTCTGAACCAGGTTTAGTGGCACATGCTTCAATCCCAGCATTTGGGAGGCTGAGACAGGTGGATTTCTGCATGCTTGAGGTCAGCCTGGTCCACATCATGAGTTCCAGGACAGCCAGGACTGTTACACAGTGAGACATTGTCTTGAAACCACTCCCCACCCCAAATTGTTCTGAATTAAATGACAATGTTTAAAGATATATATATCGTGTGTAGGGGTTTTTTTTCCACACAGGATCATGATATGTTAACCCAGTTGCAATCCTCCCTCAGGCTCCTGAATACTGGGATTATACATGCATTAACATTAACACTTACTGAAAAGTTCAAAAGCTCTTAGCAACTTAGTTCATCATATTAAGCCACCTCTAGAGGAGTAGAATGAGGTGGCAGCTAGGATCCACCAGGGACCTCTCCCTGTAGACACTAAGTTCAAGAGCTAGTTGTTTTTGTACCAGGCTACCTTCAGTGACACTAAAGAAATCACATGAAAGCCCCAAGAGCTTGCTTCTAGAATAGTGATTTTTTTTTAAGTCTCTGCAGAAAGCAGATAGGAATAGTTTCACAGTTGGCACTCCTTGAACTCCAAGCAACCCAGCAAGAAGATATCAACCATTTGGAACAGTGAGAGAGAATTAAGTTAGGCTTTAGATTGGAATTTAGTACCAAGTCTGCCACATCAGGAAACCTCACTCAATATTCATATAAGGTGCCAGATACTTACAAGGTGATAGACACTATGGAAGAATTTTACACTAAGAATTTAAATCAAGTATATTAAGGAATTTCAATAAGCTTGAGTGAAACACAGACAAAATATTTCAATATTTAAACAAATTTAATAAATAAAGTTATTTAAGAAGCAAAACAAATTATTGAGTTGAAGAGACAATGAAATTAATAATTCAACAGAAGTCATCAAACACAAGATAGATAAAGCACAAAAAAATGAGTGTTAGGCAAGGGTCTCTAGAGGAGCAGAACCATTGGGATACATGTGATAAGAGAGGGTTTATTAGATTGGCTTACATGACAGGTTGAATAATCTAACAATAGCCATCAGCATTCGGGACAGAGAACCAGTCCAGTGTAGAAAGCCTGGCAAGTCCATCGAAAATCACTGGTTTTCAGTCCTCATTGAGAAGTCAGAGGATGTAGAGTCTTATGTCACATAAGGATTATAGCAGCAGCAATTGAAACGCTTCAGTTTTCTCTTCAGACTTCTTTAATTGAGGGTATCACTCACCACAAGGGTGGGTTTTCCTTCCACACAATAGTCAATCCTCTTTAGAAATAATCTTTCAAACACCATCAGTGGAGTCCCCTAGGTGATTCTAAATATAGTCAAATTGACAATAAAATTCAATCCTCCCAAGATGTTTGAAAATAAACAATTGGTTCTGAACTAAATTAATGAGCAAATATAAAGTTAGTATTTGTGAACTTTCAGATAGACTTTAAAAAGCAAGCAATTATATTCATTGGTGTGATGGTTTGAAAGAAAATAGCCCCCAAAGGGAAGTGATAGGAGGTGTACGCTTATTGAAGGTGGTGTGTCACTGTGGGGGCAGGCTTTGAGTCCCTTTTGCTCAAGCTTCCCTCAGTGTGACAGACAGTTGACTTCCTGATGCTTGCAAGATGTAGCACTCTCAGCTCCAGCACCACATCTGCCTGCATACCACCATGTTCCTCATCATGATGATAATGGACTGAACCTCTGAAACTGTAAGTGAGCCACTATAATTAAATGTTTTCTTTATAATAGTTACCATGGTCATGGTGTCTCTTCACAGCAACAGAACTAAGACCGTTGGCATCAAGAAGAATATGAACATGCCAAAAGGGTAGAACGTTGTTCAAGAAATGATAAGACAAGCCTTCCCCATACTAGAGGGCACATATATTCAGGTGCAAGGAAGTCAAAGGTCACCAGCCAAATTTATCATATGCTCTCCAAGACATCTCATAATCAAGCTTTCACAGATGAAATACAGAGAAGATTGTCACTTGTAAGATAAAATAATTAATAAATAGAACATCGTGGTGTCCCACTTGAACCTGTCAGTAAAAATCCATAATATGGGAGGGATCAGGATGGGATTTTATCATTACTGGTAAAAACCCAAACCAAAAAAAATCTGTCAGTGAAAAGGATATATTGGGGTTAATATATCTCAAGGAAATACCATGAATAAAATGAACTATCACTTCACCCCAATATAATTGGCTCATATAAAAAAGGTTAAAGTTAATATTACTGGCACTTGGAAAGTAGAGGCAGGCATATTTCTGTGAATTTGAGGACAGCCTTTTCTACATAGTCCAGATTGGGCTACATATAGAGAATATATATCTCACTTCTGGGTTTATATCTGAAGGAAGTGAAATTAATATGTTGAAGAAACACCTATACTGCCAGTTCATTGAAGCACTGGACACAATGAGTACAAATTGGAAATAACTTAAGGGTCCATCAGTTGGTGAGTGGATATACATCCCAGAATTTTATTATGCCAAAAAGTGGGGGGGGGGGGATTCTGTAATTGTTTTCTTCAGCATAGATAGATCTGGAGATTATCACATTAAGATAAATAAATCATCTGGGCAGTGGTGGCAAACAGCTTTAACCTCAGCCTTTGGGAGGTTCAGGCAGGTGGATCTCTGTGAGGTCGAGGCCAGCCTGGTCTACAAAGTTACAAAGTGAGTTCCAGGGCAGATAGGGCTGTTACACAGAGCAACCCTGTATGGAAATCACAAAAAAAAGAAAGAAGGAAAGGAAGAAAGAAAGAAAGAAAGAAAGAAAGAAAGAAAGAAAGAAAGAAAGAAAGAAAGAAAGAAAGAAAGGAGGGAGGGAGGGAGGGAGGGAGGGAGGGAGGGAGGGAGGGAGGGAGGGAGGGAGAAACGAAGGGAAGAAGAAAAAAGGAAAAAAAGATTAAAAGTAAAAGAAATCAAGCACATAAACATTGTATGATCACATGTGGAATCTGTCAAAAAGTTTTAAAAACTGAAAATATAGAACATGAGAGTAGAATAGTGGTTAATAGTATTGGAAGAGTGGGAGCTGAAGAAGGATGGTGAAAGATTGATCAGTGACTAAGAAGTTGTTGTTATATAGGAACAAGTACTGTTGTAGTAGTTCTTAGTCAGTGAGTATAAAATATAGTGCAGCATGTATTTCATAAAGATAGAAGAAAGGATTTTAACAATTTTCTTCATAAGGTCAAAGATATAGCTCAGCAGGTAAATGTACATCCTATGCAAGCTTTGTTGTGTGAGTTCAATATCTGGAACTGATATAAAGGTGGGAGGAGACAATGAGCTCCACAAAGTTGTTCTCTGACTTTCACATACACTCCACACACATTCCAAAACACACACACACACACACACACACACACACACACACACACACACACACAAAGCATATCAGACATACACCTACATATATACAATAATAATAGTAAATACATCTTTAAAAGGGCTTTTCATTATAATGAAGTGATCAAACTGGCTATGGTAGTATATGCCTTTAATTCCAGCACTTCGGAGGCAGAGGTAGATGGATCTCAGTAAATTCATGGTCAGCATAGTCTATACAGTAAGTTCAGAGACAGCCAGGGCTACATAGAAAGACTTTGTCTCAAAAACAAATAAATAAAAATAAAGAAGTGATCAGTGTTTGAAGAAATAAATATGCTTAGCCTAGTTTAAGCATTATAAAATACAAATATATATAATCTCACATCATTTCCTATTAATAAGTACAATTCTATGTTTTTATGTGTCAGTAAAAAATACAACACATACACCAACTGAATTTGATATGTAGCCTAAAATTATGATAAAATGTAAATTTAAAACAACCAAATTTATAATATTTCACTGCACTTGAATGCTACTACTCAAATCTGTGTAAGCCATGATTTTGGCTTTATTCATTGGCCTCTGCCGCCACACATACATGCTTTCTTTTACTCAATGATGCATCCAGGAGATCTTTTAGTTCATTTATTTATTTTTTTCTTTTATTTAAAATATATTTTTTCTCACATAATATATCCTGATTAGGATTTCCTCTCCCTCTACTCCTCCCAGTTCCTCCCTACCTCCTCTCCCATTCAGATCCACCCCCTTACTGTCTCTCATTAGAAAATAAGCAGGCTTCAAAAGGATAATAATATAATGTAATATAATAGTATAATATAATGAGATAAAACAACAGATTTGAATAAAACAAAGAGAAAATAGGCTAAGAGATGGCATAAGAACAGAGACCCACTTGTTAGTACACTCAGGAATCACATAAATCACTAAACAGA
This sequence comes from Peromyscus eremicus, assembly GCF_949786415.1. Lineage (NCBI taxonomy): Eukaryota > Metazoa > Chordata > Mammalia > Rodentia > Cricetidae > Peromyscus > Peromyscus eremicus. Next base: position 45,898,995 of record NC_081439.1, read on the forward strand.
ATCCATAATATATATGCAAAGGATCTGTAGAGAGAAGAAAAATAATATATAGATAAAAATAAAAAAAAAATAAGATAAAATTTTAAAAAGTGCAGAGACAACATTAGGAGATAATGAATCTCCAAAGATGAGATTGAACCTAATTTTGTGTTGGCCGTCTACCATTGAGCATGTAGCCTTCCCTTAAGGGTTGTTTGTCAAAAAACAAAAATAAAATAAAACCCCAAAAAGGCAATGAACTGATTCCTATTGATATTCTGCTATACTCATAGATTGGTGCCTTCTCAAGTCAATATCAGAGAAGGCTTCGTCCAGCAGCTGGAGGAATAGGATGCAGCAACCCACAGTCAAACATTAGGCAGAGCTTGGGGACCCTGCAGAAGAGGAGGCAGAAGGACTGTAGGAGCCAGAGGAACCCCAAGAAAAACCACAGAAACAACTAACCTGGGCTCACAGGAACTCACAGAGTCTGAACCAACAACTAGAGAGGCTGCATGGGTCTGACCTAGGCCCTCTATATATATATAGTATGGTTGTGGAGCTTAGTTTTCTTGTGAGATTCCTAATAGTGGCAGTGGGGACTGTTCCTGCCTGCTTTTGGTACCCTTTTCCTCTTACTGGTTGCCTTGTCCTGCTTTAATAGGAGGGGAAGTACCTAGTTTAATTTCAACTTGATATGCCATATTTGGTCTATATCCCTGGGAGGCCCTACTGGTTCTGAAAGGAAAGGAGGAGTGGATGGGGGAGGGATCTGGAGGGGAGGAGGGAAGAACTGGGTAGGAGGAGGGAGGGGAAACTATAATAGTGATGTAATATATGAGAGAATTTTTTAAAAAGTGGTTTATTTCCCCAGTGAGACTCCCTAGGAGGAAACTGAATTTCTGTTTGCTAGTGATAATCAAATGGAAATTGCTTCTGGGTTCAGGGTGGGGGAATGTGTTTACTTCTCCTTTCTGCTCTTGTACACCATCCGGGGCACACCCGTGCAGGTCCTGTGCATGCTGCCTCAGTCTGTGTGAGTTCACATGTGCGTTGTTTATGTTAATTTAGAGGGCCTTGTTTTCTCGGTGTTCCTCATCCCCTCTGGCTCTTATGCTCTTTCTTGTTATTCTTCTTTGGGGTTCCCTGGACCCTGAGAAGAGGGATTTGATGGAAACATCACTGTTTAGGGCTGAGTGTTTCAAGGGTGAAGGTTCTGTGTAGACATCAGCTTGACTTCTCTGTGTTCAATGAGTTTTATAGATGCTGTCTACAGCAATGTGGCAGTCCTGTCAATTTGTGGAGAGCAACCTATAGTCTTGGCAACAGCCTGGGTTGTTTGGGACTTCATATGGGGCCCCTGTGGCCAATGACTCAATTAAGTCAATCCTTGTACTAGAAACTTCATTTGGTGGCAAGAGATGTCCAGATGGGGCTCGGTCTTTTTCATTATTTGGCAATTTCATTTAGATCACCTTCATATATGTATTTATTTTAGGAAGCTTCTACTGTATTAGATTTCTATACTTCCCCTCAAATGATTCTTAAGTTTAACTGTCTCTGTCCATATTCCCTCTGTCCTCCTCTCCATTTGATTCTCCCATTCCAATTTCGCCCATCCATAACAATCTTATTTGCCTTTCCAAGGAAGCTTTATCTGCCTCCTTCTAGTCCATTACTTTTTAACTTAGCTGTCTGGTCTATGGATTGTAGTTTGGTTATCACTGACATAACAGCTAATATCTACATGTATTAGCCAGGGTTCTCTAGATTCTCTAGAGTCACAGAACTTCAGAATCTCTCTCTCTCTCTCTCTCTCTCTCTCTCTCTCTCTCTCTCTCTCTCTCTATATATATATATATATATATATATATATATATATATATATATATATATGTATATATAAACACCTGAGTAACACTCCATTGTGTAAATGTACCACATTTTCTTTATCCAATCTTATGTTGAGGGACATGTAGGTTGTTTCCAGTTTCAGGCTATTATGAATACAGCAGCAATGAATGTGTTTGGGCTAGGACATCTTTCAAAACTCCAGCTGGATTTTGTATTGTACCTTTGCTAATTATCTTACTGAGAGGAAATCCAAACATCTTACAGGGCCTTCTATAAAGACATCTACCTTCATATCTGTTACTTTATTTTCTGAAAGTATCCTCTTTGCTGACTTATCTAGCTGTGCTGACTCTTTCATCTCTTTGAAAACATGTAAAGGATATTTTAATATCAGATATACTACCTACAAGGCTCATTCTCTCACACTTTCAATTACTGCATATCACTTTTTGAATGGGGAACTTTTAGGACCATCTTATTTAGATTTCTATTGCATAATTTATGTTTCCTCCTATCCATGTTTTCCCTTTTAACACTCATCACTGAATGGCATATTTTATCAAATTTTGTCCTTTTTTTATTTTTACCTTCTCCTTGATAGGTAGCTAACACCACACAGGTTGAGATCTGTATAATTTCACTAGAAACACTAACTTAGTTGGTTTAACTCCCTACAGTTGTATATTGTGTAGCACATACAATTGTAATGCATTGTTCTGCTCTCACAATATATAGTCTACATCTACATTCAGTTTATTTCTTGTCATATAAGTAATGAGGATAAGAGTAATGACAGATGAGATAGGAGACATAATGAACCACATTTTGGTAAAGCTTTGAAAGTCACAGTAAAATTTTGGAATTGACTTGAAGTAAAGTTATGAAGGGTTATAATCAGAAGTGTGACATAATTCAGCTTTATATATAGAAGCTTCATTTGGCTGCATTTTACAAATACACTGTACTTATTGGGATACGGATAATAGGGACTAGTTAAAAGCTATTGCTATGGATTAGGTCACTGGTAAAAATGCCTAGAGAAAGGGCTAGTATATTGGAATTAGAACATTGTACTCCAATCCTCAATGCACACAAACAGGATTATTTTTAAGGTTAAATGTGGAAAATAGGTTAAAAAAGGTTGAGTCAAACACAAAAGAAGACAAAACATCATTGTAATTATTCTAGAAGACACAATGTGTATAAGTGACAAATTTGGCTTAGGCAACATTCAAATTCAAGTTGTCTAGATGTGACAATCCATGCTGTTTCTATGGAAATATGCAGTCAAGATGCACTGTCTTTCAAATAAGTAACTATGGATTGGGACTGGGGAGATATACAGTAAGGTCATTTTACTGGAATTAGTATGTAGTCAGGTATTTGCTGGCTTGAAGACCATTGAAGATGGCTCCTTTTATAATCAGTAGCTTGCATAGTCAAGAACTAAAGCTGCAGGTCTTCAGTTCCTAGTCAGGTAAATGGACTTTATCTTTATCCCTGGTTCTGAGTTGAGATGGCGTATAAATTACTAAATAGCTAGAGGATTTATAGTAAGGAATAAGGATGTACCATTTTCCCTCCCTTAAGAGTTCACACAACATGTCAATTACCAGGAGAAGAAAATTCCCCCCTCAGGATACAACATGTTCTAGAGACTTTAAGATACAGTGTAATGTCTAACCAAAAATGTAAAAATGTATGTTGGCACAATAATACCCTTTGGACACTGTCCAGTATCACTCCTTGAGGCTTTTCCTCTGCAACGGTAGCTTTGATCATTGTCCACACTCATCATTTATAGGGTCTCTACTCTACCTGTGTCTGTTTCCTCTGAATTTTTGAATGAAGATTATAGTTGTTTTGCTGCAAGGTACAGAAGAGGAGAGAGAGAGGAGAATGAGAGGGGAGATGGAGGGGGAGAGCACTCAGAAACAGAATGCTAAATTTCAAGTCCAGAGGTTTTCTTGTGGTATGCATTTAATTAGATGTACAATTTCAGGTAAAGATTCTAGTTATTTGGATAATTTTGATTCTTCATCTACTGAAAGTGGAATAGAGAAATGCATTCTAAATTTTCCTTTTCTAGCTGTAAAATGGTATTATTTCAAGATTTAACAATTGTGCTTCAAATGAGACCCTCTGAGAGCTGCTGCCATCATTATGTAAGTACATAATTTACTGGCATCCTTCTCTAGAAACAGATCTGAAAATGTTTCTTTCACAGTAACATTCCAGGCTCACCTAAAGTCAGATATTTTAGAATATCTGACATCTGCTTAGTCTTCCAAAGCTGGCAAAATGGATTGAATAATAGTTATTTTAGGATGTAATTGCTACACTGTTAAAAAATAAGCCCCTCTGTAACTAAATAATGTCACATAGCTGAGCCACTTACATAACCAAAATGTTTTTTTTTTTCATAAAAAAGCCTGATTTAGGGAAGCATTTAAAAAGTCATTGCAAATGATTTTAATTATCAGCCTGCTGTGCTATAAAAGTGTGACTCTCCAGAGTTTAGGTGATAGCCACATAGAACAATGACAGTTTTTTATTATTAAATGTTAACTAATCTTAGATTAATATAAAAGCCAATTCATTTAAATATGAAAGTATATACAGGGCACTGCTTGTATTTCTGGGCAAATAGAAGGTTTGGATGAGCAGATTTGAAAGGAATTTTAAAAACCAACAGCACTTGATCAGTTTCTACACAGAAAATACAGTAGTTGACAACCAGGTTACAAATGGAAATTATAACCCAGAGGAAATAAAATGAAAAAAGACAAAGAGAAATGAGGAGATTTCTACTAAACTTAACTTTGCACATTCACAATCAGATATGACTAATTTATAGTTTTAAAGAATAATCACTGATCTCAGGTTTTTGAGGTTAGAAAGATAATGATACCAAACAGATTCCTTAAGAGAGGAGAGAAAAAGAATGAAATAGAGAAAGAAGTAGGTAGACAAGCCAGGCAGTGGTGGCGCACACACACCTTTAACCCCAACACTTGGGAGGCAGAGGCAGTAGGATCTCTGTGAATTTGAGGCCAGCCTGGGCTACAGAGAAAGTTTCAGGACAGCCAGGGCTACACAGAGAAATCCAGTCTTGAAACACCCCCACCCCTGCAAATAAAGAAGTAAATAGACATGTGACTATGGATAACTATACCTTCTATGAAATTGATATGTTTTTAAAGTCTGTGAAGACACTAAAGTTGGTATAATTTACAAACTATAATTAGTTCCTGCTAGTTCATATTAGAATTCTTATAAATCAACAAACTAAAATGTATAATGCTCACATTGTTTCCAGGGAACACGGGATTCTTTTTGTAGGTTCTTCATCTAATGGATAAAAGAATTTAAAAATGGACTCAAAAGGCAACCTGGGAATTTTATTAGAGTTTGAAAGAGAGAAAAATAACAGGACAAGAGAGCTAGAGATCTTGGCAGTTGCTACAAGGAAAGAAATAGATAAAGGCTATATTTTTTGAGTTAGAATTCAAGGATGCAGGCAAGCTCAGCACTTTAGGTCTTTGAGCAACTGCCTAGTGTGGGTTAAGGTGTTCAGAGAAGTAGTGAGAATACTCAAAACATCAAGGAAAACAGGCTTAGGATTCTGGCTGGTATCTAAAAATGGTAGACAGGAAAAGGAAGAAGATAAGTTTGTAAATAACCTAATTGGAGGAGTGGCTTCTTAAATATAAATTATATATCATATTGAGAAGATAATTATCTCTCCCATCTTTTCAATGTTTTCAGGTGTATTATGTTTCTCCAAGTTTCTGAAATAGATGACTCTCTTGAAGGTTGGTTTCCTGCCCAGCTGATTGTCAGCCCATTTGGACCAACTCTTAAGGGAGTGGGTAACAAAATATCTTTCTAATATTTAAACCTTTCATGCAATATAGAATGTTATCTTCACTCAAGGCCAAGGACATAACTCAGATCCTACTCTTTTGATCCAAAATAACTAACAAAGTATATTAAAAGAATTAAGAAATGCTGGTTGTGGTGGTACATGCCTTATATCCTAGCACTGGGGAGGCATAGGCAGGTTAATCTCTGTGAGTTGGAGGCCAGCCTTGTCTACATAGTAAATTTCAATCCAGCCATAGCTACATAATGAGTCTCTCTCTCACAAGCAATTCAAAACATAACAACAACATCAGGAGGAAATAGCCTTCCTCTAACTGGCTTCAATGAACCCCTACTACCTTCATCTTCTTTTATGTGATATTTTAAATCCTTAAAACAGGGGACAAGTGTGATGTTTTCAAATTCTAAAGGAGTGAAAGGAGTGCCTTATTCTAAGGAGGTGTCTTAAAGTTAATTCTCTATTGCTGTGAAGAAACACTATGATCACATTAACTCTTATAAACAAAATCATTTAATTGGGGCTTGCTTATAGTTTCAGAGACTTAGTCATTATCCTCATGGTCGGGAGCATGGTGGTATGCAGGCAAAAATGGTCCTGGAAAAGTAACTGAGAGTTCTACATATGGAATCCAAAGAGATCAGGAAGAGAGAGAGACTAGGCTTGGCATAAGCTTTTGAAACTCCAAAGCCTACCCCTAGTGACACACTTCCTCCAACAAAGCTACACTTACTCCAAGAAAGCCACATCTCTTAATCTCTCTCATGTAGTGCCACTCCCTAATTCATAAGCAATCAAATATATGAACCTATGGGTGCCATTCTTATTCAAACCACCACAGGGGGTAATTGTGATTCTTTCTCTTTCTGACAATTGTTACCCGGAAAAAATGATGACCTTTAAGTCTGCTCCTGTCTGACTAGCTACCTAACAATTTTCCCTCAAAAACTGAATCTTTATGATTGCTTAGGAATTGACTGTTAAAGTTGATATGTCTACTCTCACCTGAAATGGGTTGTGAACTATTGGGTGTTGCCGCTATTGCCAATTTTCAGGCCTTGGAAAACAATCAAGAAAATTCATAAAGATTTAGTTAGATTGTCACAAGACCATATAAGGGTGGATCAACTGTAAGTGAGAAGATATTAAATTAAAACAGCAATAAAGTCTACAAAATTGAAAAAACTCACAGAATAATTACTAGGATTATAATAGATATGCAATCCTACCATTTGGGGGAAGTTAAAAGTTCCAAGAGGGATGAATGTACTGTCTTATTTCCAGAGACTTGTTTACAGACTGATGTGGGAAATAAAGGAAGGGATGTTACTACCTTCAATAGATTTCAGGAGATAAATGAAAAATATTTTAATGAGCATGAATATGCTATTACAGTGTAACTGGCTTGGAGTTAAAAACAGAGGGAGTCCCATAACAGAGGACTTTACTGATTAGGGTTGAAGTCCCAATCTGGCTTCATGCTAGAGAAAATATTGTTTACATTTAGAAAAACATTAGTATTTCAATCTAATTATAATAGCCATGATAATCCTACCTGGAATGTCAGCAGTCCATACTTGAGATTAACAGAGTGAAACATTGGTTACAGAGTATCATTGATGCTTACTACCTGACAAGAGCAAGAGGCCAGTTGTCTGGAATGTGAGGTACCAATAAAGTAAGAGATTTTCCTATGAAGGAGAAAACTTATGATCCTACTTGCAACTTTAAGATTTACCCTAGGCTCCATGCCATAATGAATGCTATGCCAGAGTCCAGTTTGAGTTAATGGCTTCCTCATTCCAGGGACAACATTTAGGGCCCTGATCCAGGGGTCCTTCAATCCTTGTGTACAGTTAGCTTTCCAGTGTAGTACACTGCCACACTAGAGCAATAACTCTTAAGAGTAGACCTGCCTGATATTCATGCAGTTTTCTTCCAGTGACCTGTCTGGCAGCATTTATTTGCTAATTAGCTTCAGATAACTTTGATCTGTTCTGTTTCTCTTCTAGGTTCTGGTTACAGAAAACAGAATGTTAATAGCTTAACAATGGTAGTCTTCATTCTCAATAACAGTTTTTAAATTTCTTTCTGATATTAGGAGGGGATCGAGAAAAAAAAATTGTCTAGGAGAGCAATTTTGCCTTCATAGCAGGAGCAATCAGCTAGAATATACTTTTTTTTTTTTTAGTATTTTTTTTTATGACAGTTTTTATCTGTGTGCTAATTTGTGTGTGGATAGGCATGCATGTGTTTTGTGGTTTAGTTATAAAAGTCAGAGAACATTTTGTTTATTAGTCCTTTCCCTTCAGCATGTTTGAGACAGGGTCCTTAGTTTACTACCACATGTAAATAAACTTGCAAGATTTCTTCTGTCTGCCTTTTATCTTGCCTTAAAATTACTGGATTAGAAGCATGCATGTGACAACTTTTTTTTTTTTTATCAATACAAGAAGGCATTTCTTTAATCTGTTTTTTTTTGTGTGTGTTACCATTTTTTTTAAATGTTCTCCCCCCTCCCGCCCCCCTCACCTTCCCCCCAGCCCACCCCCCATTCCAATCTCCTCCAGGGCAAAGCCTTCCCCACAGACTGAGATCAACCTGGTGGACTCAGTCCAGGTAGGTCCAGTCCCCTCCTCCCAGGCCGAGCCAAGGGACACTGCATAGGCCCCAGGTTTCAAACAGCCGACTCATGCAATGAGCACAGGACCCGGTCCCACTGCCTGGATGCCTCCCAAACGGATCGCCCAATGACAGAGAAATGGAATGAGATCTACATGAACAGCCTGGACACGAGTGGGGATAGTGAAGGGCGAGGGTCGAGGGAAAGAGAGCTTGGGGGAGTGGGAGATCCCAGCTGGATCAACAACAGAGAGGGAGAACAAGGAATAGGAGACCATGGTAAATGAAGACCACATGAGAATAGGAAGAAGCAAAGTGCTAGAGAGGCCCACAGAAATCCACAAAGATACCCTCACAACAGACTGCTGGCAATGGTCGAGAGACAGTCTGAACTGACCTACTCTGGTGATGGGATGGCCAAACACCCTAATTGTCATGCTAGAAACCTCATCCAACTACTGAGGTATCTGGATGCAGAGATCCATGACTAGGCCCCGGGTGGATCTCTGGGAGTCCAATTAGTGAGAAAGAGGAGGGTTTATATGAGCAAGAATTGTTGAGACCAAGGTTGGATAAAGCACAGAGACAAATAGCCAAACGAACGGAAACACATGAAATATGAACCAATGGCTGAGGGGTCACCAACTGGATCAGGCCCTCTGAGTGGGTGAGACAGTTGATAGAATATACTTTTGCATGGTCTTCTTAAAGCATTCAAAAAAGGCAAGGGGTTATCGTTAGGTTCATGGTGTGAATACTAATCAATTTAAACATCTTTTCTAGCATTTGACTTGTATTGTCTGTCCTTATTTGAATAAGGCTGAATCATCTCTGTTTTTCTTTTTGTTTGTTTTTGTTTTGTTTTAAGATTTGGGCATTAAATTTCATCCCAGTTATGTAAAATACAACTGAGAGGTAAATCAGTAGCAAGCAAAGAGGTGTTTGCTCAGGAGCTGGGAAATCAGTAGAAGCATGCCCCATCTGAATCAAGAATTAAATTGACCAATCAGACGTCAGCTTGCCTGAAAATCAGAGTAGCAAGCTTTGCTTGGTCCCAGAGTTACTTTCGTTCATAATGACCAAAGTCCACAAATGGAGGTTCTACCGAGATCCAAGAAAGAAGGGACAAGCTGATGGACACCCGAAGAGGTAAGGCTGGCCAGCATTTTAAAGAAAAGAAAAGAAAAGAAAAGAAAAGAAAAAAGATAAGGGTGAATTAAAATGGATGCAATAGGGCACCACCGCAGTTAAGAAGGGCAGGACAGCTAAAGATTTTAAATAAAAAAGGAAATCTTCCCAATAGAGAAGAGGGAAGGAAAGGAAATTTCCCATTAGAAAAGGAAGAAAATTTTAATCAAGAAAAATTTTGAAACTAGGCCTAAAGATTTTGAGGCCCTGTAGAGGAAGGATGAAGGAAAAAGAAAAGCCTCTTCCCAGTGGTAATGGAGGAAGAAAGGACTCTTTCCAATTTAAAAAAAAAAAATTCAGGATAGCTGAAACTCTGAGTCAGCAGGTGGGCCTCACTGCTGCTGGCTGAACAAGCAATGGAGCCCACAGGTTAGAAGTGTTGTTGTCTGTTTAATGTTTTTTATTTTTCCCTCAGAGTGGGAATAACTCAATATTTAGGATCCCTTCATGGGAAATGTTTTTTTTTTTTGTTTTGTTTTGTTTGTTTGTTTGTTTGTTTGTTTTTCCCTTATGGTGGGAATAACTCATTATTAGGTAATCCCTTCATAGGAGTAAGAGGAAGTTTAAACAGGAATGCACATGTGCGGGCCTGCGTAGTGGACAAAGGCACGTGTGGTGGCACACCAGATAGCGGGCAGGCAAGTATGTGCTCATGGGAGGCGTAGCCGCAAGGCCAACAAGGGGAATGGACTCGTGGGCGGGCAAGCAAGCAGAGGCCAGGAGAGGGACTTGCACTAAAAGTTTAAACGGGCCCAACTTCTGGTGAAAAATGGTTTCGGTCAGGACATGGAATGCTAAGTCAATGCTGTTGAATTTCCAGGGATATTGATCATTCATTGTATAAAGGATGTTCTGTTCTTTTGATTGTCTTAATAAATGTTTGGATGAATGTTTGATTCTCATGGTAGATAAACTAAAGAAATAGGATTCATAATTTTGAACTATATATTAAGTGTGCTCTTGTCTGTTGATCATTACTGAAAATTTGGCTCTGCTTTCTAGAAATTCTTGGAAATTCTGTAGAAATATAACACCTGAAATGGATTGGGTTGTTAGCTTATTAAATAATGTTGTTGCTAAGATAAACCCATAAAAAGTAATCTCTTAATGATAAAGAGGTTACAAAATTATTTTTCCAGTATATAAAATGCAAGTAAATTGTTTGGTCCACATTGTTAATAATTGGCGATTTACATTATTGAGTTACTTGGAATCTATAAAAAAGGATGCTCTTTTTAAAAGATTATATAAAAATACTCTAGAAGAGTATTAGCTAAAGTTACCTTTTCAAATCCTATAGAGATTGTATTTAATGCTTTTATAATTTGCATATGTAAAAAGGATCATGGAAATAGAAGCTGGTGATAGAATTGCTCAATTATTATTGCTTTCATATTTTAAATGCAAAATGGCACCTATATGTAGAACTGGAGGCTTTGGAAGTACAGGAAGAAAAGGTGTTTTGACAAACAGTTATCAATGATAAACAGCCTAAATTAAAAATAAAATTATATGGGATTAAGATAGAAAGATTACTGGATTCTGGTGCTAGATATATCTATAATTTCACAAGAATCCTGAGATCCCAACTGACCTCTACAAGAAGTCAGGAAAATGGAGATCAATACAGGATCTTAGAGCTGTAAATAATACCATACTTCTCATGGGAGCAACATAGCCTGGTTTGCCTGCCCCTGTGGCAATTCCTAAACATTGGCATTTAATTGTCATTGACATATAGATGATATTTTATTGGCTGATAAAGATAAAAAACTTGTTTTTGATGCCTTTTCTAAATTACAAGAGGTTCTTAGCCTGGCTAATTTACAGATAGTCCCAGAAAAGGTACAGGTATCCTTTCCCTATCATTATTTAGGTCATGAATATTTTGTTTTTCTCATTCACCTACTGGAGTGTTTTTGGCAAACAGGTGCTATTCTATGGGTACATTCCCCAGCTTCTCCAGCAAAAACCATTACTCCTTATCCTCAGGCTCTTGCTCAGATTATATTTAAGGGAATCAAGATCAGTGTTTAAACTTTGGGTAAGGAGCCAGACACTCAGTCTCAAATAGCATGGTTGCAAGCCAATGATAATGATTGAACCATATTGACATGCTCCATGCAGGGTCAGTTTGATACTCACTACCCCTCCAATGATGTATGTCAATTTTTTAAATTGCATCTTGTTATATTTCCCAAGATAGTACAGATGACTCCTATTTCTCAGGCCCTTGTGATATTTACTAATGGCATTTCACATGGTTTTGCTGTGATAGATTCTGGTAACATAGTGAAGAGAATGAAAGTCCAGGGCACTTTCACCCAGATGGTGGAGGTACAAGCACTATTGCTTGCTTTACAGATGTTTTCTGATGAGCTTCTAAACATTTAAACTGATAGCCAATATGTGGCACATGCCATTATGCCTTTAGAGACAACAGCCTACATATCCTCCATTTTTCTCATTCATGAATATTTATTACAAGTGCAAGGACTCATATGGTCCCACTCACATAACCTTTATGTGGGCCATAGTAGAGCTCATACTCAATTGCCAGGACCTGTAGCTAGAGTTTTCCTGCCTGGCCCACAGTCAGGACAAATCTCTGTCACCCACCAGTCCCACAGCTGCTCAAACCCAACCAAGTAAACACAGAGACTTATATTGCTTACAAACTGTATGGCCATGGCAGACTTCTTAGTAACTGTTCTTATATCTTAAATTAACCCATTTCTATTAATCTATACTTTGCCACGTGGCTCGTGGCTTGCCGGTACCTTACATCTTCCTTGTCATGGCAGCAGCTGACAGTGTCTCTCTGCCTCAGCCTTCCACTTCCCAGAATTCTCTTTTCTGCTTGTCCTGCCTATACTTCCTGCCTGGCTACTGGCCAATCAGCATTTTATTTATACAGAACGATATCCACAGCACTTCCCCTTTTTTTTTTAAAGGAAGGTTTTAACTTTCACATAGTAAAATTACATATAACAAAACAGTTATCTAGCAAGAATTATAGTTACAATCTCTAGTCTATTTATAATATCTAGTCTCTTTGTATTTGGCAAAATTAAAGAAGATATCCTATCTATCTTATATTTGTGAGTCTAAGGTTTCATATTTAACTTATCTTTTATCATAACTGAGGAAATAACAATCTAGTCTTCAGCTACATCAAAGGCCTCAGAAGGATATAATATTATCTGAGAACCAGAAGAAGGACACAAACAACTTTCAGGAGTCTTTCAGGGTAGACAGAGACAGCTGGCAGCCTGGACAGTCACCTAATGTTCCTTTGTAAAGTTGGGACATCTGTCTTCAGCCCACAGGCCTAGAGTCTCTCAGTCATTTCTCTCTGTGTCCTGTAGAATGTCTGGCAGTTTCCTCTGTGAAGCAGGAACCTGAAGGACCATTTCACCAAGCAAAGTTCAGTGGTCACCTTCCTATGGGTCCTGCATGTTCAGTTGATCAAGCAGTCCAGGCAAGAACAGTTTCTTGCCCAAATGGCTATTTTTGCCAAAGTGAAGATAAACTCCATATGGAGTGTCTTAAATGCCCATCCTCCTCTCTGAAGTAAATCAGTGCTGCCAGGAGCAGACATGTCTCACTGTCCAGAAAGTCTAAATTTTAAAAAATATTTTAAATACCATATTCTGTAGGTCTTTGAAGTGTTTAAACATTACCTGTCTATCTGAAATACATCTATGTATACCTAGAAAACTTAACTAACATGCTACAGGTTTGACTATCATAGAAGACTAATTATTAATCTGTATTTTTAAATTATCTACTACAATCTAAATGAGTTACATAAACATAATATCTCAAACGAGAATAGAAATATATATATATATATAGTATAACAAAATTAAGTTTAAACTTGTATCAATAAACTAAAATCCACAGCAATGTAAAACATTTTAAACAAGTTGCTCTTTAAAAGTAGATTTAATAATCTACAATTTCATCCTACCATATCTATATCATATCCCCTTTTCTTCTTTAGAAAGAGATTGCATTTATATTCAACCTGTTTTAAATAAAAATATTGGTTTTTCTCTGTCCCACACCAGAGGGCTCTTCTGATATGGGACACAAGAATCTCTGAACCTTTTTTTTTAGGAATATACTTGGGTTTAGAGAAGGAGTGAGCCAATTCCATCTCCAAAGCCAGCTGGGTATATTTGGGAATTTGGATGTAGCTTCTCTCACTACTTCCTGCTGGAGGGGGGCGCTGTATCTTATGGGGACACACACAAAAAAAATTAGGATTCATGGAGTAGTCCATGAGGGTGTATCGTCTTAGCCAGTTGCCTTGAAACCATTCTGGATGTTGGATCATCTGGGCCATGGTGTCATTGGAGACCTTACAGGTGGTCTTGGTTGGTCAAACCTGATGTATCTTAATCTAGAACAAATCCATAGCCTCTGGCTTTCTGTGGAAACAAAAGCAGAGCCTCCTTACCAAAGCAACATATCCTTAGATCCAAATTTTGAAGTCAAGGTATCTTTAAAATATACATATTAGTTTAACTCCACTGCCTTTACAATCAAATATCTCTCTTCAGTTAAAAATCCCAAAGACAACACAATCCAGAGTCTCTGTGTAATACCCATCTTTACCTGGCTTATTTTTTATACTACCTTTATTGTCTCTTTAAAAACTTTAATTTTAAAAACTATCTATTTCTTTATATAACTGTACATATCAGTTTTTCTTGTTTCTTTTAAGCCTGTGTATATTTTAAACATATTGTAAACTATTCCATCTGAATCTATCTTATTGTGAACCTATTGATTTAAACTGCAGCATTTGTAAGACCAAAATGGCTGCTGTGGCTGGTGGCTCCACCCCCCTTAGCTTCCCAACATGGCAGTGGTCAGTTTACTGCCATCTCTGGGTCTGGAGCTATGTGTACCATAAACTATCAGAAGCAGTTCTATCAAGGCAGTACATAGCCCAGAAACTTTTTTTTTCTACCAGCAAAGGCTAAATCCACCACGCAGCAGAGTAAAGTGCCATGTGGTATAGACTCCTCATTCCCGCCATACTGCAGGTCAAATGAACACACCAGGAACCTGCCAGTAGCTCAAACAGGCAGGCTGCCACTAACTTGAGAGAGACAACTAGGAAGCTGTTTTTAGCTCCGTTTTAGAATCTTTTTTCTCAGGTTTTAGGTGGAAACTCTTGCCAACACGTTGGGCTCCAATTGTAGCTAGAGTTTCCCTGCCTGGCCCACAGTCAGGACAAATCTCTGTCACCCACCAGTCCCACAGCTGCTCAGACCCAACCAAGTAAACACAGAAACTTATATTGCTTACAAACTGTATGGCCATGGCAGACTTCTTGGTAACTGTTCTTATATCTTAAATTAACCCATTTCTATTAATCTATACTTTGCCACGTGGCTTGTGGCTTGCCAGTACCTTACATCTTCCTTATCTTGGCAGTGGCTGGCAGTGTCTCTCTGCCTCAGCCTTCTACTTCCCAGAATTCTCTTCTCTGCTTGTCCCACCTCTACTTCCTGCCTGGCTACTGGCCAATCAGCATTTTATTTATACACAGCAATATCCATAGCATGGACCTCTAAGCTAAGGTAATCAGAGGGCTGACACCATTACTCATATGGCTGTCACACTAATTTGTTCTGCCTTTGAAAAGGCTACACAGTTGCATCAACGTTATCATCTTAATGCTGGATCTCTCTGTCATCACACAGGCATAACCCGGAATAAGCCATCCAGATAGTTAAATCATGTCCTCTTTGTGCTGAATTTTTACCTGTTCCTCATTTGGGAGTTAATCCCTGAGGACTTTTACTTAATCATGTGTGGTGGATGGATGTCACACATGTGCCTTCCTTTGGAAAATTACAATATGTCCATGTGTCTATTGATACATATTCCTCTCTAATTTTTGCCCCTGCCCATTCAGGGGAAAAGGTTAAGGATGTAAAGAATCATTGTCTTCATGCTTTTGCTTATACTGGAGTGCCAAAATGCATAAAGACTGATAATGGTCCTGCCTACAGCAGTACGGGATTTTCAAAATTCTGCCAATATTTTTCTATTGTTAATAAGACTGGTATTCCTTATAATCGTCAAGGACAGGCTATAGTAGAACGTTGCCATTGTACCTTAAAAACATATTTTGCTAAAGTAAAAAGGGGGAGCTAGGGGCTCATCTCTCTTTTCCACATTCTATTCTTTTCCTTGTTTTATATATTTTAATTTTTTTATCAGTGGATTCTGCTAGGGTATCCACTGCAGATAAGCACCAGAGGGCTCCTGCTGCAAATCATCCTCTGGTGCAATGGAAGGATTGTTCTACTGGCACTTGAGGGGACCCGATCTGGTGTTGGTGTGGGCCCGGGGTTCTGTTTGTGTCTTTCCATAGGGCAATGAGGTTCCTCTTTGGTTTCCTGAGCGCTGTGTGCACCCTGTGGCTGCTGCTAAATCCCAACATGGCAGAGACCTATTGGGCCTTTGTGAAAAACTCTCCCCTTCTGATGTCAATGGGGATTGAGAGCCCAATACGGCCAGCCTTGGCAAGCATTAATATAAGCCTAGGAACTACAGCCATGTGGTTGGATTCTTCAGAAGGTAATGTATGGTAACTGATTTTTCAAGTATGTTTGAGAACGTGTCACTCAGACATCTTGGAGATTAAGGACAACCCTGAAAGTCACTGACCTGTATTTGTTAACAGTAGCATGCCAACTAAGCCTTTTCATTTTTACAATCCTCTTCAACCTGGTGTAGTATCTACTTTTCAGGAGTGGCTCTGTACAATTTTTACTGGCCTCCTGAAATTCATCTAGCCTCCTTTGAAGATACCTTAAAATTTGTGAGCCTGAATGTAGCCATTATGAGACCATTAGTTCTGCTCCTTGTTTGCTGTCTGTTTTTCTTTATGGTTTTTAGTTGTTCTTTTGCAGAGCTGCCAGCCTAAGTCGTGCTGGGATCAAGAAAAATGGGCCTTGGAGGTTCATGTTCCTGGAGCTGTGTCCATGCTAGTGGACCGTGGCAGTTACACACAGATGATGCTCATATGCTCCAGAAGAGAATTTGACATTGCTGCTGATGTTGTTGCTGTTATAGCAGTGGCAGCCACTGCTGCTACTGTTTCTGGGATTGTTATTTCTTAATTGTTTGCTACAGCTAGCACAATGGAGACCCTGGCAGCAAAAGTAGCTACCACAGTTAATTACTCTTTCATTCTATTGGGCATGATAAATTTAATTCAACAGTTATATACATTTTGATTGGCTTTGAAAGTTATAAAATTTATGAAACTGAAGTTCCACTTGCTTTTGGGATACCACCTTAAGAGGACTCCAATTTGCAGTAAGGCTCGTTAAGGAAGGGAATGGCTCAATTGCCTTTAGCCTACTGGCTATGGGTGGGTTAGGACTTCTGTTGGTCTTTTCTGTGTCGCACAGATTGCAAGCCCAGCACCACTTTGAGATCTTTGGCAGCAGCTAACTCTACAGTTCATGTGGTTGAGCTTGTATGATAATGAGTATTTAGAGTCAGGTAATGCCTGGGGGGCACTTGCCAACTTAAGACAGAGCACTTGTGTGGCCTGAGGAGGTGTCTCCATGATGGGTAAGGCAACCTGCTGACGTCCCACACAACCTAAGTCAGAAGTTCATTTTTTAGTAAAAAGGGGGAACCTATAGAGCTCTGGCCTCCCATTTTGATTAGCTGCTGCCTTGCTTGCCGACTTTGACTAGATGTCCTCCCTATGCTGATTCCCTGCTGGTTTCCTTCTTCCTGAAAGTTCACCAGAGCTTCTTTGTTCATGTATCCTGCATTTGGTGTAAACAACTTAGATGCAGGAATGTAGAACATTTGGTAGTGAACTTCGGCCCTCCAGGGTTCCTCCTTTGTGCTGTAAGCCTGTATTTAAGGTTTCCTCCCTCCTTCAATAAATGAGATTTGGCATTCTGCTGGGGCGAATGACCCACTGTCTTTTGTTTCTGTTTTTTAATCCACAGCCCCTCGCTCGGACATGGTGAACAAGTGATGGTAGCGCGGGCACTACCGCAACACACAAGCTTACTGGAAATTGGGATGCCATGCTTCCTTCAACTCTGGAGTTATTTTAATCTTCAGAAACCAAATTTCCTGGCTGGCAGATGCCAGGATTTACATATTTCCTGAGAATTGGTATAGTATGATTCTTTTAAATTCAGAGTTCTTAGTGAGTGGAGACCAAGTATTTCTTCCTTAAGAATCTGAAAAGACTGTCAGGACACCCACACACATACAAATAAAAATCACTTATTGCCACAATGTGGCAGAAACTCATGACTCTAGGAGAATTCCTAAGTTCATTTTAGGACCCACTTGGCACATTATGCAAAATAATGATAAAAAAGCAGAACATGGGACTGGGGAGATGGCTCAATGATTATGATTTCTTGCTGCTTTTAGAGAACCCAAGTTCAGTTTTTTTTTAAGAAATATTTTTATTTTATAATTAATTTAATTTTACTTATCAGCCATGGATTCCCCTGTCCTCCCTCCTCCCGCCCCCCAGAATTCCTCCCCAATCCACCCCCCATTCCCACCTCCTCCAAGGCAAGGTCTCCCCTGGGGATTCAGCCCAGCATGGTAGATTCAGTTGAGGCAGGTCCAGTCTCTTCCTCCCTTCACCAAGACTGAACAACATGTCTCAGCATAGGCCCTAGGTTTCAAAAAGCCAGCTCATGCACCAAGGATAGGTCCCAGTCCCACTGCCTGGGGGCCTCCCAAACAGTTCAAGCTAATCAACTGTCTCACTTATCCAGAGGGCCTGATCCAGTTCCATGGGGGCTCCTCAGCTATTGGTTCACAGTTCATGTGTTTCTGCTAGTTTGGCTATTTGTCCCTGTGTTTTTTCCAATCATGGTCTCGATATCTCTTGCTCATATAATCCCTCCTCTCTCTCGCCAGTTGGACTCCTGGAGCTCCCCCTAGGGTTTGGCCATGGATCTCTGAATCTGCTTCCACCAGTCACTGGATGAGAGTTTTATCAATATCATCCTGAGTGAGGTAACCCAGACTCAGAAAGACAAACATGGTATGTACTCATTCATAAGTGGATACTAGATGTAAAGCAAAGGATAACCAGACTGCAACTCACAACTCCAGGGAGGCTACCTAGTAAAGAGGACCCTAAGAATGACACAAGGGTTGCCCAGTGACAGAGAAATGGATGAGATGTATTTAAGCAAACTGGGGGTGAGGGGGAGTAATAGAGGGCAAGGGTCGGGGGGTAAGTGAGCTTAGGGGAGTGGGAGGTCCCAGCTGGATCAGGAACAGAGTGGGAGAAAAGGAAAGAGACACCATGCATGATAAATAAAGACCCCATGAGAATAGGAAGAAGCAGAGTGCCAGAGAGGTCCCCAGAAATCCACAAAGATACCTCCACTATAGACTACTGTCAATGGTCGAGAGAGTGCCTGAGATGACCCACTCTGGTCATCAGATGGCCAAATACCCAAGTTCAGTTCTTAGCACTCATGTTGGGCTGCTTAAAATTGCCTACAACTCTAGCTCCAGGGAATCAGATTGTCTCTTCTGGCCTTCACTGGCACCTGCACACACACACACACACACATACACACACACACACACACACACACACGCCCACATATACATACATACATACACTAAATTTAAAATCTTAAACAATAGAAACAACAACAAAAGAGCCCACCATTTCAGATTTGATAGAACATCCTTAATCTGATAGAGAAAACTACTGATCTTATATGGCAATAAGGACACAGAAAATATAAGAGTGTATCTACTCATTTTTCAGAAAATAATATCTGAATTATTTAGTCAGTAATTCTCAGCAGTCGTTCATTTCCCTCTGTGTCCTGCAGAATGTCTGGCAGACTTCTTTGAAACAGGAATTTTGAAGGACTGTCCTGCCTTGTTTTGGCAAAGTTTGTCAGTTGCTTTTATCTGTCCTGTTTGTACAGCTTGTACACCATACTGTCAGCAGTCAAGGCAAGATCTGTTTCTTGCACAAACAGCTAGTTTTGTAATAATGAAGGCAAACTCCATATGGAGTGTCTTTGATGCCCATCATCCTTTTATGAAGTAGATTGGTGCTGTCAGGAGCAGATATGTCTCACTGTCATGAAAAGTCTTATCTTATTAAAACATCTAAAACGCCATATTCTGTAGGTCTTTGAATTGTTTGAGGACCATCTCTCTATTTAAAATACATATGCTTAATTTTGAAAGCATGCTTAATATGATTACAAGTTTGATTATTATAGATGACTACTAACTTATATTTTTTAATTATATATTACATTTTTAAACTGAGCTATATAAGCACAATACCCTAAGGAAGAGTAGAAATGTACATTCAGTATAACAGATATAACTTTAAATTTATATAAATATACCAAAATCCATACCAATGTAAAATATTTAAGACTAGTAGTGGCTATTTTAGTTTAAAAGTAGATTCAGTAATCTATTCTTTATCTCATCATTTCTGTATCCCTCCTTTTTCTTTTCAGAACAAGATCTCTGAATCTAATCTCTTTTGTCCAGAATTTTTTCATTACAACTAGCAACTTGTAACCAACCCCCATAAATGATGACAAATATCTATAACCTATTGAATGACCAAAAACCATTCATCCCACATCTTGGAAATGTGGGCACTGTGTTATATAGACTGCTTCCTAGGGGTGCTGGCATCTTTAGGGGACCCTGAGAACATTGGGATAATTGTCAAGTTCTGAGACAGCTAGCTGTGTCATTTGTTGCCTAGTCTCTGTGTAATGGGAAAGTGTAAGGGTTATGTGAATTCCTGGCTGGAGCAGTCTGTGAGGCTGGACAATCTCTGCCAGTACCCTTGAAGCCATTCCAGATGCAGAACTCTGAGGAAACTGTAACAGAGGCATTCTGAAAGGCTGGATGACTTGGGTCATCAGTTTTCACTGGTATTTGGTCCCTTTTTCTGAAAAAAACCACAAACTTTTAAAGGTAACATACACATCAGCATTAACACAAGTATGGACTGCATAGTACACAAGCCAGCTAAAGATGATTTTTGTTTTATATTTAAGCAGGTAAAATATATGTCACCTATCTTGTAGTTTTCTAGGTTTACTTCTTTATGTCTGTAGCCATGCTTTTCAGGGGTTATCCCCACATCAGATCTGGTCTCTATCAAACATGAATGAGTCCACAGCCTTCCATTTTCTATAGAAACAAAAGCATAACCTCTTCCCCAATGTAACATATTTTTTACTTCCATTTTGAAGTTAAGGAATTTTTTAAAAATATAGTTTTTTTAATATAGTAGTTTTTATAGTCCAATATCTCTCAGTAGCTCTTGTTTGCTGATCAGCAATCAAAAAATTCAAAGACAACACAATAACATACAGGATCCAGACTCCCTGTTTATTTCCCATCTCCATGTGACTCATTTTTTCTTGCTTTACTCTTTCTTTAAAGACTTTATTTTTAAACTATTTACCTATTTATGACTGTCTATATGTTTTTTCTTTCTTCTTTTTAAGCCTACACACATTGTTAAACATATTGAAACTTGTTTAGTGATTTTATCTGTATGAACATGGTTTACTGTGTTATCTGTAATCTTTTCTGTCTGCATGAGTAAAACCATGGCACACTGCCCAAAGGCAGTGACTGGGAGACATTTTTCTGTACCACAGCCTGCATGAGAGACTGTGGGACTAGGAAGCCATGTTTGGCTCTGTTTTGTGTGTTTGCAACCTTTTTTAAAAGCTTTCTCAGGTCTTAAGTGGAAATATATACTATACCCCATGTTGGATGCCATCTCTCATCAATCTTTCTCTGTCTTGCCTGTCAGCTCCCAAATAAACACATGGAGACTTCTTATTAATTATTAAAACTTGGCCAATAGCTTAGGCTTGTTTTTAACTAGCTGTTATAACTTAACTCATTTTTATTAATTTATGTTCTGCCACATGGCTCATGGCTTGTTACTTCTCCTACATGTCATGCTTCCTCTGCAACTCTTCTCCTGGCAACTCTGTCCTTCTTCTCAGTATTCTTTCTGCCCCCAAAATCCTGTCCAGCTATTGGCCAGTCAGCTTTTTATTAAACCAAACACCCTAGACATCTGTGTGGCCTTTGGTGGCAACATGGGTCACAGGACATCAACATAGACTCTGGCTGTGATAGAACAATGGACCCAAACATGGTCTTCAGGAGCAGCCCAGGGCCTGGATGTTATCATGGCCCCAGGAGAGAGCACAGGCCACTTAGATCACCATAGCCCATTCTGTAGCAGTCTGGCCCTCAGACACATGCATGGCCCAAGGTTGCGGCCTGGAGTACAGGCTTCTACATGGCTCTCAGTTGTGACAGGAGTAACAGACGTCAACACACACCCCCTTAACTGCTTCAAGGCCTCAGACCAAGACTTGGCCCTTGGCATTAGCCCAGGCCCAGGTATCCATCACGTTGAACTCAGATGGCCAGCAGGCTGTTCAAGTCAGCCTGTTCCTCACCTCTTCAGAGCTGCCTCTCTCCCCAGACCATGAACCATTCTGCTTTCTCTCTCTCTCTCTCTCTCTCTCTCTCTCTCTCTCTCTCTCTCTCTTCCATTTCTCTACCCTATACTCACTCACCATAATGATGCTTGACTGCTACCTATGACAGGCAAGACCTTGGGTCAGGAGATGGGAAAACTAGCCCTGTCCCTAGGCAGCTGTGGCACTAAGGAGAACAGGCCCTAGACACTGCCTGGGCAGCACTCTAGAGGTAATCCTATTGTCAGGGTTGCAGGTGAGGCAGCCCTGAAGGTGTAAGAGCAGGAGAGCTAACCCCCCCCCCCATTCTTGTATGCTCCCTACAGCAATCAGTAGAGAGGGCCCTGCACCTCACCTGGGAAAAACAGTAGACTTAACACTGGTGGTGTGTGTGTGTGTGTGGGGGTAAGATGGACTCAAGGACCTGAGAGCCAGAGAACTGGCCCTGCTCCTTGCTGAAGACTGTATTGGGTGAGTTTGCTGAGGCAGTGTTGGAGAGCTTGTCCATGTAGTGATGCTGAGGGAATGCTGATGTGATGACAAACCCAGCTACCACCCAGGCCCAGAACCAGGGCTATGAGTTAGCCCACCCTAACATCCACCTCAATTATAAACTGTTGGAGCATGTGAAGGGGGCAAGCCTACAGATCCAAAGCTGCAGGATCTCCATGACACAGGACAACAACAGTATATCCCATAGGAACCCCAGTGAGATCCCATTATTGGTGGCATAGCAGAAGCCAGAGACCTTGAACCAGACCAATGACTCATAGCAATGAACACTTGCAAGTAAAGACTAAAGAGTAACCTGTGTGACTCACTGGGCCACACTAAAGCTTGCATGAAAAGATCTTTATTTTTATGTTTTATTTTGTTTTTGTTTTAAATTTTGTTTTGTTTTTGGTGGGGAGGGTGCAAGGACAAAGGGCAGATGCAGGGGAACCAGGAGATAAGTGGAACCAGGATGCAGATGTGAAACCCACAAAGAATCAATAAAAGTTAAAATAATTAAAAAATCTGGAAGTAGTCTATGGCTTACTATACTACTAAAATTCACACTCTTGTGTGGAAAACTTAAGGTGCTAATTAGACATGCTATGCATGAAGTTTTATGTAGAACCACATGTGACCTAATACTGGGGAGAAAATTGACACTGCAAATGACCAAAAAAGCTCATGCACAAAGCCCCTGTCTTTGTAGAGCAAGGCTGTTGAGTTTCTGGGGTATATAGATTCATTATTTTACTAAAAGGATAATTATTTCTCAGATTATTTAACATGTCCACAGGTATATCAGCTTTCCTAATAGGTGGTATTCACAGGTCCTGCACAGGCTCGAGCCACAATGGGTCCCAGCACTGAGAGGGGAAAGTTGACTATCTGTAATTGATATCCACTGGCAATGGAGTCTCACTGGGTATATTAACCACATTTCTAGATAGGTCCCATGACTTGGCCAACACAAAATGAACTCAAAGGTATTTTGGTAGACTTTGTTGTTGTTGTTGTTTTCAAGACAGGGTTTCTCTGTGTAGTTTTGGTGCCTGTCCTGTATCTCACTCTGTAGACCAGGCTGGCCTCAAACTCACAGAGATCTGTCTGGCTCTGCCTCCTGAGTGCTGGGATTAAAGGCATGTACGACCACTGCCCAGCCATTGGTAGACTTTTTATCTAATTTTGCATTGTTTGGGCATTTTTTTGTCCTACTAGTACTTTGCTTGTGTATTTTTCATTCTCATTTCTATGGTTTATTTCAGGGATGTTGTGTGTGCTTCTTGTTTGTTTGTTTTTATTTTTGTTTGTTTGTGTTTGAAAAAGAGAGAATGGGCATGGAGTTGGGTGGGAGGCTGGAGGATATGAGAGGAGTTTGGAGAAGGGAAAGGCATGATCATAATATATGAAAATGTTATTTTATTGAATTAAGTTGTTTCTGGGAGGTGATCAAAATTAAACAATATCCTCAGGGTATGGTTCACATGATTGACTATTTGGTGCTTTTATAGGAGAAGGGAAAAATTCAATGCTCTCATGAATTTCTTGTCTCTCATTTTGGGCTTCTTTAAGACCTCTCAGCAAGAGGCAATCACCAGATATGGGCCTCTCCACAGTGGATCACAGTAAGCCAAAATAAATCTTATTTAAAAATAACTTACCATTCTGTGGCACTGTTATTAGCAACAAAAGGTGGACAAAGAACCCAGTACAGAAATAGAAGGTAATTTTATTTATTTTTTTCACTCTCACACTAATGAAGTTTAATCTACATACTGTTACATGACAAGAGCCTAGTACAGTGTCTGGCAAAGGGTTGGTATTTGCTTTTAAAGTATATCCATTACAGTATTTGGATAAATAATGTAATTATAAAGTGATTACTGTACTCTTAAGACATATATTAGATAATTCTATGTAAAATTTAGCTATGTATGAGTTGTAGGCATAACCATAATGAATCTTTGTAGTTTCACATACATTAGCATTTATTTATGAGTTTGAAATGTGCATAATGACAGAAATAAAAGATGAATCAGTGCAATAAAATATCATTCTCTAGAGGTAGCTTTTAAAAACATACACAAACATAAACACATTTTAAAAATACATAGAATTCTCAGTTGTAAGATGGATCACACTACAATCAATGTTTTTTGTTTACAGATTTCACTGACAGTAGAATAGACCATTTTAAAATTTCATAGTGGTATTATTTTGAAGTTAAGCAATATATCCTACAGATTATAAATTGGATACCTTATCAATCACTTCATGACTACTTTGTATACTTGCCCTTTCAGTTACCATGATCCAATCCTCAATTTTTACCAATTGTCCAAATCAAGTAGCAGAGGTCTTTGCTGTAACTTTGGCTGTGTTTGTTGCACCAAATGGCAGAATGCGAGTAGAGGATGGTCAGTGCATGAGAAAACAGTCAATCCTATGTATTCTCATCAGTGGAATGTCTTTCACAGGGTATGTTTTAGCATCTTATTCAATACGCTCAGTGATAAAATTTGTTATAGACTTGCTTAATTAAACTATGGGGTTCAGATATGAACAGTGATACATAAAGTTAGGTAAATACTAAGTGTATTTAGCCTGCTCTTTCCTGGCACTTCAGGAGAAGAGACTCCTTATGTGTTACCCTTCCACTTTTCTCTGCTATGTACACATATACATACTTGAGCACAACATAGCACCTACACCTGCATGGAAACACATTAACAAAATCTTGTTTATGTTTTAAGAACTTAAAATGCAGTTTTCTCAGACTTGTTCTATAAATGGCAAAAAGACTAAGTTAAAATACTAATACCAGTTGCAGAGATTGTTGCAACATACACATAAAAATATTAAGATATATATTCTATTGGAATATAATTTTATGGTTGAATATTATAAAAAACAAAGCATAACTCTAGATATCATTTTCTGAACAAATTTCTTGAGGAATAAATGGAATTCATTGCATTTCTGGTTCTATTTTGGCTTTTACCTTCATTTCTTGAAAGTCTAAGTGTTCTTTAACTTCCTGGTGTGCACTAGGGTCCTGGTCTTGGGATAAATTTGTTTCTTGACTTTGTTCTAGGAGGCAATCATTAGTTCCATCAATGTTTTTTATGTGTTTCAATAGAGAGGTCTTCAGTACCAGGCATTTCCTGGTAGGCTTCAGGTGAATATTTCTCAGCTCCACATATTTCTTGATATGGTTCAAATGAATGTTCTTCAGTCCCAGGTGTTTCTTAGATCATTCTATAAGAAGCTGTAGGTGCAGTAATTTTTTTTACATCTCATGTAAAAGATATTCTGGTTCAAATGATTTTTGTATTTTGGGAGAAACCTCTTTAGACACAGTTATTTCTTCCAGATGGGGAAAGAAACCTTCAGTCATAATTGTATCTGAATCTGGTTCAAAAGTGAACTCATCTGGTCCTGGTGATTTTTGGCATGTGTTGAGAAGACAGTCTTCAGGTACATCTGATTTAGGAGATGGTGAGCATTGATGCCTTTCAGTTGTATCTTAAGATATTGTACATGGTAGAGTTTTGGGAAACATTGTCTCTTTACCTGTTTTAGGAGAGAAGGCTTCAGGTTCAGTCACATCACAACATATTTTTGAAGAGGATCTTGAAGTAGAGCTATTTCTTGGCATAATTTAAGATAAAGATCTCTAGCCAAGTATTAGCCTGTTTCAGAAACGCCATTCCATACTCTTATATTGTTTCTTGACTTTATTCTAGGAGGCAGTTATTAGTTCCATCAATGTTCTTATGTGTTTCAATAGCCAGCACAATTCTCCTCATAGGTAAAGCTTTCTTTGTGTATTTCCAAACAATATTCTTCAGGCACATCTTTTGGAGATGAGGCTAAATATATAAGGACTTCCATTCCAGAGTGCTAGATTTCTTTCTGGGCAGGTATCACCTGGGTTTCTTTTTCTACTTGTAATAGAGGCTCAGCCTTTTGTTATGCAGCTTGTTGTCTTGTTTGACCTCTTTGATTTACTTTCCTTGATCTCTGTCTCTTATATTTCTTCTGTTCCCCAAGGTCCCATTGTAACATTTGCTTCTTTTGTGCTTCATACTTTCTTTTCTTGAGTTGTTCTCTATTTTGTAAACACCAAGATCTGATGACTTCTGGAACATGGGTCTCTTTTGCATGGGTGTTAGGTGTCTGGTGGAGCTTCACACAAGATGGGTCCTTCCTGAAGCCCATCTTGCCACAGTGCCATCCCCATACTTGCTGTGAATTCCATGAACAGGGTAGAAGTGTTGGGATAGTCAGTGCTCTTCCCTGTGTCCAGCTATCTAGGTAGGGAGTGTTTCTATCACAAAGCCTTTGATAATATTGCTAGGAATGCTGATGAGATGATGACATTTTAGGCATTCTATTAGCTAATAATGGTAACTCACAGTACCTGAACTAATAACTGCTGTGGAATATCTTTCTGTATGCAGCGAATATGTGTTGCACTCATCAGTTGATAAATAAAGCTCTCTGGCCAATGGCGAAGCAGAATAAGGTTAGGCAGTACATTCCAACTGAAGACAGAGACAAAGAAGGGTGGAGTCAGGAGAGACACCAGCCCACCACCCAAGGAGCAACAAACAGATGTCAGAAGACCAGTAATGCTACAGCCACATGGCAACACATAGATTAATAGAAATGAGTTATTTTAAGATGAAAGAGCTAGCTAGCAAGAAGCCTGAGCATAGGCCATACAGTTTGTAATTAATATAAGCCTCTGTGTGTTTACTTGGACCCAAGTGGCTGAGGGACCAGGTGAGACACAGGACAACTTCTGACTACATCTGGTATTCCAATGTGGGGCAAGAATTTCCACCTAAAACCTGAGAAATCTTTAAAAAAGGATTCTAAAATGGAGCCAAGAGCATCTTCCTAGTTTGTATCTCTCATGTGGGCCATAGCACAGAGGTACTGCAGTATTTGAGCTTGGGCACAGCATGGATGATTCTTGTTGAAATACACAGAGGTGTCTCCAAGCCACACAGCATGCTGTGTGGTGGATTTAGCTTTTACTAGTGCAGACAGAAAAAAGGTTTCTGGGCTACACACTGCTTGATGGAGGCATAGACCCACTGCTTCCCAGAGTTGGTGGTGAGCATGACTCCCAGAGCTGGCAGTAAACACATCTCCACCATGTTGGGAAACCAAATAGGGCAGAGTCAACAGCCAAAGCCACAGTGCAGCTTAGCATTAAAAATCTCTCCTGGTCAGAAAAAGATTATAGATACACAATAAAACAGATTCAGATGGAATAAAACTCTAAACAATTTACAGTGTGTGTAAAAGTCTACCTAGGCTTCGAAGAGAAAAGAAAATGAGTACAGGCAGTGATATAAGGAAGTAAATAGTTTTAAAAAATAAAGTCTTTAAAGAGACAATAAAAGTAACAAAAAAGAAATAGCCACATTAATATGGAAAATGCACAAAGAGCCTGGATTATGTATATTGTGTTTTCTTTAAATTTTTGACTGTTAATAAGCTAACTGCATTAAAACATTTGATTGTAAAGGCTGCTAACTTAAACACACACATATGTTTATATTATATATACTATATTAAAGGTATCTTGACTTCAAAATTTGGATCTAAGGATATGTTGCTTTGGAAAGGTGGAAAGGTGGCACATTGGAAAGTCACTCACACCCCAGGCACAGCATCCATGTAGAAAGAGTTTATGAGAGAGAGAGAGAGAGAGAGAGAGAGAGAGAGAGAGAGAGAGAGAGAGAGAGAGGAAAAGAAGAAGAGAAGAAGAGAAAGGGAGGGAAAGCAGGGTTGTGCACACCTCATGGAAGGGAAGAGAGGAAAGGAGGAAGGGAGGAAGGATTTAGGTCAGGACTCAGACCAGATCACCAAGGGGTGGACCAGAATGCCAACACTGGCGGGAGCCATGTTTACTGCCCAACTCTGGGGAGTGTTTGGATCCATGCTGTCATCAAGTAGAGCTCTGCTCACTGCTTAAAAACCCCATTTAAGTGTTCAGTAACATGATCTCCCAAAAGAGCCCTTCATGCTGCCAGCATGAACCAAGGAGCTGCATCTTAAAGGAGTTGTGCCTCTGCTTACCAATAGCAAACAGAGTCCACACAGGAAAATGCTACTACCAAGAAGCCTTCATCCAGTAACTGATGGAAGCAGATTCAGAGATCCATAGTCAAGCACTAGGCTGAGCTCCAGGAGTCCAGTCAAAGAGAGGAAGGAGGTATCATATGAGCAAAGGGGGATCAAGATCATGATGAGTAAATCTACAGACAACTGAACCAAGCTCTTAGGAACTCATGAACTCTAGACTAATAGCTGTGGAGCCTGCATGGGACCAAGCTAAGCCCTCTGCATGTGGGAGACAGTTGTATATGTCTGTTTGAGGGGCCCCTGGCAGTGGGACCAGAATCTATCCCTGGTGCATGAGCTGGCTTTGGAGGCCATTTTCTAGGATGGGATGCCTTGCTCAGCCTTGATGCAGGGGGAGCGATTTGGTCCTGCCTCAAGTGAATGTACCAGGCTATGTTGACTCCCCCCTCCCCCATGGGAGGCCTTACTCTTTTGGAGGATGAGTTGGAGGGCTGGGAGGGGAGGTAAAGGTGGGGAGTGGGAAGAGGGATGGGAGGGGAAACTGTGGATTATATGTAAAATGAATAAAAAATAAAAATAGAATCTTTTTTTAAGCTTTCTCAGGTTTTATGTGGAAGTTCTTGCCAAACATTTGGGCACCATATGTAAATGGAAGTTTTCCTGTGTCTCATAGCCACTCTCAAATAATTACTCAGAGGCTTAATATAAATTATAAATGCTTAGCCTACAGTTCAAGCTTATTACTAATTAGCTTTTACATTTTAAGTTAACTTAAAGAATATTTTTAAGTTAACTTTATTTATGCTCTGAAAAGTAGTGATAACTTTATTAACATGGCATGTTCATCTCCTGCTCCCTCTGCATCTGGATGGCAACTCCTGACTCAGACTTTCCTCTTCCCAGAATTCTCCTAGTCTGGAGCTTGAGCTCAATCTCTTCTTACACAGCTATTGGCCAATCAGCTTTTTATTAGCAAATGAGAGTAATATATATTCATAGTGTAGAAAAGAATTGTTCCACAGCAGTAGAACACCTCTGATAACCATTGATTCATTTTTTTGAGTTGTCTATTGTTCTTTGTTATTGGTCAAGTAAATGCTATACAACTTCATGAGAAAATTTAGATTTAGAAAATGTGTAAGAATATAGGGTCTAGCCAGTGGTTTTTGATCATATCAAAGCATGACTGAAGAAAAAAATGTTGGTAGATCTTAGGAAATAAAATAGTGATCTTAATCCATTACCTTTTAATCCTTATATGGAAGAATAACTACTGATCTCAGATTGTTAAGGTCCTTGGGTATCAGAATTGTGGAAAAACTTACCAAAAATTTGACAGAATATTGAGCTGTATAACATTTAGTGCTTATAACCTAAGAATAATTCTCATTCTTAGTTATTCATTTAAAAGACACCATGAGGTTTAAAAAAATCTAAACTTGTTTTTTGTGGCACTATGAAAAATCGATTTTATGTCCTCAATCTATACTTCTATAGAATTCAAATGATTCAATTCATATTGGACCCTTGAATGCATATCCTCGGGTAGATATCTTACATCTGATTTCAACATGCAGTACTCATGAGGAATGAGTATATAATCAAAAGGATACTTAAGGGAATGGTGTCATTGCTCAGTGGTTGGGAATGAATAGCACTGTTGCAGAAGCCTGAAATTAGTTCCCAGCACCCATGTCAGGTGGCTCAAATTTACCCATAACTTCAGTTCTATGTGATCCAATGCCCTTTTCAGGCCTCTACAGGCACATGTACTTATGACCACATACCCACACACAAACACAAACTCATAAACATCATTAAAAATAAAACTAAATCTTTTAAAAGGGTGTTTCTCCAAATATAAAAATGTAACTTGTAAAGGCAGTGTGATCTAACTACTAGCAATTTTTTTGAGATTAGAATATGATCTTATGATAAATATATTTTCTATTACAAGGAAGCATATATAAAAGTTTTGTGGAAGTTTTCTCTCATCTATAGCTGATGCCTGGCCTTGTTGCTCAGCAACTACCTGCCAAATCTCATTTCCAAGCTGTAATGTAACTGTCTCCCTGGAGAGCACTTCAAACAAATGGGAGTTTCCAGACACTTAATTCAATGCCCTTTATACAGGGATTACTTTAGGGACCATGAGGTTTAGGATTTAAAATGTCCCAGGACCATTGTTAACTCTATGGTTTCTACAGATGCTGATTGTAAGTGGTGAGACATTCAGAGAAAGGCACACAGACACAGCCAAAAGAAACACTGACAAGGACTGAGTTTTTAGACAGCCTCAAAAGGAATGCAATATCCCATGGAGATACTGAGAAAGGAAAGCCAGTATTCCATAATATCTTTATATATCATTATTTTCCTTAACACAAATAGAAAAACATACAAAAATATATAGATGAAACATTAATTAGAAAATCAGGAGGATATAATGGCTATAGCAGTTAGTAATGGATGGAATTTCATGAAGGTATGATCATTAAGGCCTAATATTTACCAGATGCCAAAACCATGTAAAAATGAACCCACTGAATTAGAACTTAAAGTTACTGCGAACAACAGAACCCCACTGTATCAATTGTTTTTCTATTGTGTACTTTATTCATTTTTAGGCTGTCTGGTTACAGTTTTCCTTTACTTCAAAAAAAAAATCAATTTCTCACCTCATACCATCTAAGGCCAAAATGAAAACACTAACATGCTAGTCTACTGTCATAGTTAGTTTCAGTTATCAAGTTGACACACTTGGGAAGAGGGAACCTCAACTGAGTAATTGGTCTCTGGGCATGTCTGTGGGGCATTTTCTTGATTGCTAATTTATGTAGGAGGGTCCAACCCATCGCAAGCCATATATCCCTATTGACTGTACCAAAAAGCTAGATGAGCAATGTAGAGGAAGCAAGCCAGTGGGCACTGCTTTTCCATTGTCTCTGTCTTTGCTCCTGCCTGAGTTCATGCCCTGGGTTCCCAATGATGGACTGTAACTGTCAGTCAATTAAAGCTTTTCCTGACCAACATAGTCTTTGTGACTATTTTTTATTTTTTGGTTTTGTTTTTTGAAATTTCAATGTAGTTTTATTTTGCCCTTCTGTGATGGCTAAGGTTGTTGAACACTTTAAAAAATAATTATTGGACATTTTGTATTTCTTTGGAAACTTTCTGTTAAGCTCTTTAACCCATTCTTTCACTGAGTCCTTTGTTTTCTGTTTTTGTGTTTTTTTAAGATTTATTTGTTTTATTATTTTATGTGAATGAATACATTTGGCTGCATCTGTGTGCATACCATGTACAGTGACTGGTGCCACAGAGGTCAGAGGACAGTACCATGCCCAGTGCCCTCAGAGGTCAGAGGAAGGCATTGGATCCCTTTGGAACTGGAGTTACAGATGGCTGCGAGCTGCCCTGTGGGTGCTGGGAATTAAACCCTGGACCTCTGCAAGAGCAGTACGTGTACTTAACCACTGAACCAACTCTCCAGTCTTGGTTCTTTGGTTTCTTAATCAGTGTTGTGTGTTTTTTTTCATATTCTGGATATTAATCCTTTGTCAAATGTATAAACTGGCGAAAGATCTCTCCCTCTCTATGAGTTGTTTTTCTACATGATAACTGATTCCTTTGCTATATAGAAACTTTTTAATTTTACAAGGTTCCATTCATTGGTTGCTGTTCTTACTTGCTGATAGAATCCCTTAAAAGGTGTGATTAATAAGTAAGAAATTACTTCCAAAAACCAATGGCTTCTGGACACAAAAGAGTGGACATAAAACAGTTCTGTTCAGTCGGAACTCTATAGGCTTATGACTGCAATCTGGGCTCTCCTGCTCTATCTCTGTTAGTTTACCAAGGGTTAGTTAAGTGACCCAGAGCTCAGACTCTCTTCTGGTCACTTCATCAGGATGATCAGTTACTTTGTGAATTGGCTCTAGTTTTCTAAGTGGTCAAAAGGCATGAAGATCTCATCCTTTTTAAAGCATTGGATTGAATTCACACAGGTTCTTGGCTGAATTCTGTTAACTAACACTCATGGGAGCCAGGCAAGGAAGTTCACGCTTCCAATCTCAGCATATTTGAGGAAAAAATGAGAGAATTGGCAGATTTCCAGAAGTTCAACACCTGGCCTACATGCTCCTATGATCTTTGCTATGTTTAGTTTCACCTAAATTTTCCTTATTGATGAGAGTGGAAAAATTATTTAGATAGAAAACTTATACCGATAGGACATGGAGTGTTTCTCTAACAGCCTCTGTAAAGCAAACAAAATTGTCAATAAGACAAAATTGCAGCCTACAGAATGGGAAAAGATTTTCACCAACTCTACCTCTGATAAAGGGCTAATATCCAAATATATAAAGAACTCAGAAACTAGACCACAACAAACCAAATAATCTAATTTAAAAATGGGGTACAGATATAAACAGATAATTCTTAATAGAGGAATCTCAAATGGCTGAGAAAGAAAGACAAATACTCAACATCCTTAGCCATCAGAGAAATGCAAATCAAAATGATTCTGAGATTCTATCTTATATCTGTCAGAATGGCTAAGATCAAATACACAAATGCCAGCTTATATTGGAGAGGATGTGAAACAATGGGAACACTCCTCCATTGCTGATGGGAGTACAAACTTGTACAGTCATTTGGAAATCAATATGACAGTTCCTCAGAAAACTAGGAATCAATCTATCTCAAGACCCAGCTATACCACTCTTGGACATATACTCAAATGACACATCATCCTACCACAAGGACACTTGCTCAACTATGTTAATAGCACCTTTAGTCATAATAACCAGAAACTGGAAGCAACCTAGATGTCCCTCAATCTAAGAATGGACAAAGAAAATGTGGTACAGTTACACACTGGAATATTACTTAGCTATTAAAAATGACATCATGGATTTTGCAGAAAACTGGATGGAGCTATAAAAAATCATCCTGATGACTGGACTGCTACTCACATCACCAGGGAGGCTACCTGGAAAACAGGACCCCAAGAAAGACACGGGGATCGCCCAATGACAGAGAAATGGAATGAGATCTACATGAACAGCCTGGACATGAGTGGGGGTAGTGAAGGGCGAGGGTCGAGGGAAAGAGAGCTTGGGGGAGTGGGAGATCCCAGCTGGATCAACAACAGAGAGGGAGAACAAGGAATAGGAGACCATGGTAAATGAAGACCACATGAGAATAAGAAGAAGCAAAGTGCTAGAGAGGCCCACAGAAATCCACAAAGATACCCTCACAACAGACTGCTGGCAATGGTCGAGAGACAGTCTGAACTGACCTACTCTGGTGATGGGATGGCCAAACACCCTAACTGTCGTGCTAGAAACCTCATCCAACTACTGAGGGATCTGGATGCAGAGATCCATGACTAGGCCCCAGGTGGATCTCTGGGAGTCCAATTAGCGAGAATGAGAAGGGTTTATATGAGCGAGAATTGTTGAGACCAAGGTTGGATAAAGCACAGAGACAAATAGCCAAACGAATGGAAACACACGAAATATGAACCAATGGCTGAGGGGTCACCAACTGGATCAGGCCCTCTGAGTGGGTGAGACAGTTGATTCGCCTGATCTGTTTGGGAGGCATCCAGGCAGTGGGACCAGGTCCTGTGCTCATTGCATGAGTCGGCTGTTTGAAACCTGGGGCCTATGCAGGGTCCCTTGGCTCGGTCTGGGAGGAGGGGACTGGACCTACCTGGACTGAGTCTACCAGGTTGATCTCAGTCTGTGGGGAAGGCTTTGCCCTGGAGGAGATGGGAATGGGGGTCGGGCTGGAGGGAAGGTGAGGGGGGCGGGAGGGGGGAGAACAAGGGAATCTGTGGCTGATATGTAGAACTGAATTGTATTGCAAAATAAAAATTAAAAAAAAATCATCCTGAGTGAGGCAACCTAGACCCAGAAAGACAAACATGGTATATACTCACTTATAAGTGTATATTAGCTGTTAAGTAAAGAATAATCATCCTACACTCCCAGAGGAGTCTAAGAGGGAAACATGGATCTCCCTGAGAAGGATAAATAGAATGTATTTTGTGAGTGGGATGGGGGTGGGAGGGAATTGGAACAGAAGGGATCTGATGAGGGGAGGAATGGAGTGAGAGAATATGGGAGAGATGGCTGGAATTGGAGGGCATTTGGGGGGAGGGCGATGTGGAAACCTAGTGCAGTAGAAACTCCCAGGATTCTATGAGGGTGACTCTAGTGAAGATTCCTAGTGATAGAGGATACAGAGCCTGAACTGGCAGTCTTCTGTAACAAGGTAATTTCCAGTGGTTGTACTGGGACAACAACCCAGCAAAAAAACAAAACAAAACAAACAAACAACAAACAAACAAAAGAAAAAAAAACCCTCCACCTTCAATCTATCCTGCCTGCAAGATATACTGGGACAACGAAGGTGCAGAACTTGTGAGACTGGCCAATCAATGACTGGTCTAATTGAGGCACAAGCCACAAGAGGGAGCATATGCCCAAAACTGCCTGGATGACCAGGAGCCAGAGGCTAGGTATCCCAGAGACCTGGGGTAGAAAAACATCAATAAAATGATTTCTAATGATATTCTATTATATTCATAGATTGGTGCTTAGCACAATCACCACATGAGAGGCTTTCTCTGGCAGCTGATGGGAGCAAATACAGAGACCAAAACTCAAATATTAGGAGAGGAAAGAGCCCAAATTGGAGATCTCCATCAGGTCTCTCCCCTTGTAACTCAGGGAACCTGGCACAAGATGGGGAGGAAGAACTGTAAAAGCCAGAGGTGACAAGGACACCAGGAGAACACAGCCCACAGAATCAAATGAGCGAGGCCCATAGGGACTCACAGAGACTGAATCAGCAATCACAGAGCCTTTATGGGTCTGTACTAGGTCCTCTGCATATAGGCTGTGTTGTTAGCTTTTATTTTTTTTTGGGGGGGGGGTACTCCTAACAGTGGGAAGAAGGGTTTCTCTGTCTCTTTCTCTTGCTCTTGGGACACTTTTCTTCGTATTAGGTTGCCTCACCCAGCCCTGATATGAGGGTTTGTGCCTATTTTCATTGTATTCTTGTTATGCTGTGCTAATTTGATATCCCTGGGAGGCCTGCTCTTTGCTAAAGGGAAACAGAATGATTGGATTTGGAGGAGGGGGTAGTGGGGAGGGCTGGAAGGAGTGGAGATAGGAAAAACTGTGAAACTGTGGTTAGGATGCATTGTATGAGAGAAGAATTAAAAAGAACTGATTCAAGAAATGTTGAAATCTCGAATATGAGACTTAGGATAAATGAACATACAAAACCCAAAGTGTACAGAATTGTGTCCCGCCTAGTGGCAGCAGATCATTCCAAGAAGCAGTTTGGAAAACGTGGTTCTCTCAAGGATTGTTTAAACATCATTTAACACAGCAAAAATATTGATTCTTGGGTCTAATAAATAGTTGAATTAAGATCAAATGTCAAATGTCTAATGTGGGCAGAGCTAATAAAAATACTGCAAACCCATAGTCATTTATTATGTCTTATTTTGGCTTCTCTGTGTGTTCTTTTTCATGTTCTATGAATGTAAAAATGTATTAAATGGCGTGTTTGTTTGGAAACATTAAAAGTTTGATCCCAGTCTTAGTGTAAAGTGCATATTGCATGAATACATTTAAGTACCAAAGATAGTGTATATATGGGACCAAATAAGAAACAGGAGATTTTAGCCGGGCGGTGGTGGCGCACGCTTTTAATCCCAGCACTCGGGAGGCAGAGCCAGGCGGATCTCTGTGAGTTGGAGGCCAGCCTGGGCTACCAAGTGAGTCCCAGGAAAGGCGCAAAGCTACACAGAGAAACCCTGTCTCGAAAAACAAAAACAAAACAAAACAAAACAAAAACAAAAACAAAAACAAAAAAAAAAGAAACAGGAGATTTTAGATGTCAGGGAAGAAACAATTTATAAATCTTTGTACATCAGATTAGGAAAATGTAGTCTTGATGAATAACAACAAGATATTGAGTGTTTTTTTTTTGTAGCAATCCAGACAAAAAAAATGTCAGACCTATAGAGCAGATATGTGTGCCCAGGTTATTTCTGATGAAATTTATCATTTATAAATAATAATAAATAAAACATTGTGTATATGAGAAGGACATTATCTTTTCCCTTTCTTTGTTTCCTGTTGTATCTCCCCTAAGAGTGAGTGGATGCTTATAGTGTTTTCAGTAACAAATTCTTTACATAATATTTTTTATTTATTCTTAGATTTCTTGCATTCATATAATGTATTTTTTTCATATCCAGTCAAATATATCTCCCTCCAACTTTCCCTAGTGTTCCCTACCCTTTCTCCATCCCAACTTCATATCCTCTTTATAATCAACTCATTTGAAATGTAGATTTTTAAAATATATTTTCACTAAAGAGCTCCATATGATTATATGTTTTTTATCCTAATGCTATATTTTACCTAGTCATAGTTTTTAAAGACTTTTAGATAACAGAATCTACCCATCACACTTCCATTACCTTATACCTATGAACTATGTTCTGAAACAAGTCTATGATTTATCCCTATTTAGTTTAGTGTTCATGAATTCACATATGTTTATAAGTAGAAAACTTTAACATAGCCTTGGAAGTTTTTAAGAAATCAATCTGATAATACAAGATAGCATCGGGAAAGCCTGCTGTGTTGGTATTAGCCTATAATCCTAGCAGTATAAGGCAGAGGCAGGATGATCTCAAGTTCATACTCAGCCTGGGATATATAGTAAGACCATGTTTCATTTTTTTATAAAGTAGTTGTGACCTCCTTGTCTTGTGTTACTGTGTCTAGGATCCATCATTTAAGTGTTACCAGCACAAATGTGTACAAAACAAAACAAGCAACAACAACAACAAAATCTAGTTTATAATGCACAGCCAATAGCTACAAAACAACTTGAAATTATATAGGAAGCCAAGAATTCAAACTTAATTTTTAAATTTCAGAGCTCATCACAATCTTCAGAGTTAGATATATAAAACACGCTACACTCGCACTGTGGTATTTAATTCTCTTATACTCAAAGTAGGCTAAAACTTTACGTTTTTCAGATGACCATAATAAAATATAAAGTGGCATACTGTCCATATAGTTAAAATAAAATTTTTGGCTGATTAGACCATTGCACTTCATAGAGCAATAAAATAACTATATAATATTTAAATAGAGGTAGACTTTTTAAATTACACTGTGCCATTTCTCCCTTTTGTTAGATATTTTGGCTTATAAACTAATGGATTTTGCTTTCTATATTACATTTAGTAGTGCATTAGCAAAGAATGTGTAGAGAAATTAACTTTCTTCATTTATTTTTTTTTCAGTGCTCCTTATCTATTGATGCCCTCATTTTGGAGTTAGTATCAATACTCAAAATAACTTATAAGTAAAATTATTATAATAGCTTCAGTGAGTAATGTCCCCCATAGGCTTATGTACTGGAACATGTGTTCCCTGGCTGATGGTTCTGTTTTGGGAAGTTATAGAACTTTTGAGAGGTATAGCCTTGCTTGAGGAAGTATGTCATTGGGGAAGTTTCTTAGTGTTCTATTGCTGTGAAGAGACACCATGACCATATCAACTCCTATAAAAGAAAACATTTAATTGAGGAATTGCTTACAGTTTCAGAGGTTTAGTCTGTTATCATCATGGTAGTAAACATGGATACACACAGGCAAAAAAGGTGCTGTAGAAGTAGCTGAGAGCTATATCCTGATTCTGACCAAGAGAGTTACTCTGGGACTGGCATGGGTGACCACCTCCTGTGACACACTTCATTCAATAATGCCACATTTCCTATTCCTTACAAATAATTCCACTCCCCTATGATTAAACATTCAAATCTATGAGCCTATGGATGATATTCTTATTCAAACCACTATAGGGTGGCTTTCAAAGTTTATAGCCTCACATCATTGTCAGTTCATTCTCTGTTTCCTGAATGTGGAAGGAAATGTGATTGTTTAGCTTCCTGCTCTGGTTATTTGCTGCTGTTTGCTGTGGGGGTAAGCCCCTCACCCCCAACTTCTACTATGATTAAAAACCCCACCCTTCCCGGGCTCAACACTCTCCAATCATAAGACTGCATACAACACATGAAGGGTCCAAGCTTGCTTGAATAAAGGCACTTTGCTTTTACATATGGGATTTGGTCTCCAGGGTGGTCTTTTGGGGGGTCTCTGCAATCTTAGCATGACACTGCCATGACTCCCTCACCATTATAGGCTCTCCCTCTGAAGCTATAAGCCCCATCCACCAAAGAAAAGTATATATAAAGTATTTTCTCATAGCAAAAACTAAGAATTGCTACTAACACCTTTAAAGTCATCAGTGTTTTAAAAAAATAACATTTAATGTAAGTTCACATCATTTTAGAGCAGCAATTCTCAATCTGTGGGTTGTGACCCCTTTGGGGGTCTTATATCAGATTACCTGCATATCAGATATTTACATTATGATTTATAACAGTGACAAAATTACAATTATGTATTAGCAATAAAACATTTTTATGGTTGGGGGTCACCACAACATGAAGAACTGCATTAAAGGATTGCAGCATTAAGAAGTTTGAGAACGATTGTTTCAGAGTAAAAGCTGAGATTTTTATTGTGTTTGTGGTGGTTTGAAAATAGCCTCCAATGGGAGTGAAACTATTAGGACATGAGGCTTTGTTGGGGTAGGTGTGGTCTTGTTGGAGGAATTGTGTCACTGTGGAGGTAGGCTTTGAGATCTCCTACGCTTGAGCTATGGTTAGTGTGGCAGACAGTTGCTTCTTCTTTCCTGTGGATTAAGAAGTAGAACTCTTAGTTCCTTCTCCAGCACCATGTCTGCCTGCTTTCTGCCATGTCCTGCCATGGAAATAATAAACAAAACCTCTGAAATTGTTAGCTCGTCCTACCCAAATTAAATGTTTTCTTTTATAAGAGTTGTCTTGGTTGTGGTTTCTCTTCACAGCAATAGAAACCTGAACAAAGAAAATACCACAGATTTTTACTTTTCAGTACATTCCCATACATATGAGTGACATTTTTATCTATCTTAATTTGTTTGATAGTCCTGAGACTTCACAATTATTTGGGAATTTATTTTTCTTAAGACTTTATTTTTATTTCTCTGTGTGTATGTGTATGTGTTTCTGTATGAGTGTATATTGCACGTGTAAGGGTGCCCACAGAGGCCAGAAGAGGGTGTTGGATCCTCTGAAATGAAGTTATTATCCATTGAGAGCAAATTATCTATCCATGTTATTATACTTAAATGGAAAATTTAATTTTCTTAAAAGTAGCATGTCTTAAACTCTTTTATGCTGCTTTTA
This sequence comes from Peromyscus eremicus, assembly GCF_949786415.1. Classification (NCBI taxonomy): domain Eukaryota; kingdom Metazoa; phylum Chordata; class Mammalia; order Rodentia; family Cricetidae; genus Peromyscus; species Peromyscus eremicus. Next base: position 45,938,994 of record NC_081439.1, read on the forward strand.
ATCAAATTCAATATTTATCAATCAATTCCTATAGACAGGGAACAAAGAACAAAAAGGAAAGAGATAGAGGAGATAGAACTAAGAATAAGCTCAGAATCAATATTCAGCCACTGAGAGAGGCCATATAGTCATTAAGTTTTATTAACAACCAGTTTTTTATTATCCTTTGCTTTACTTCTAGTATCCATTTATGAATGAGTACATGCCCTGTTTGTCCTTCTGAGTCTGGGTTACCTCACTAAAGATGATATTTTCTAGTTCTATCCATTGCCTGTAAATTTCTTGATATCATTGTTAGTAATACTCTGTTGTGCATATGTACCACCTTTTCTTTATCTATTCTTCAGTTGAGGGGCATCTAGGTTGTTTCCAGGTTATGGCTGTTATGAATAATGCTACTATGAACATAATTGAGCAAGTTTCCTTGTGGTATGATTGAGCATCCCTTGAGTATATGCCCAAGAGTGGTATTACTGGGTTTTGAGGTAGATTGATTCTCAATTTTCTGAGAAGTCACCGTACTGATTTCCAAAGTGGCTGTACAAGTTTGCACTTCCACCAACAGTGGAGGAGTGTTCCCCTTGCTTCGCATCCTCCCCAACATAAGCTGTCAACAGTGCTTTTTTTTTTTTTTTTTTTTGGTTTTTCGAGACCGGGTTTCTCTGTGTAACTTTGCGCCTCTCCTGGAACTCACTTGGTAGCCCAGGCTGGCCTTGAACTCACAGAGATCCGCCTGGCTCTGCCTCCCAAGTGCTGGGATTAAAGGCGTGTGCCACCACCGCCCAGCTGTCAACAGTGCTTTTATCTTAGCCATTCTGACACATGTAAGATGATATCTCAGAGTCATTTGATTTGCATTTCCCTGATGACTAAGGATGTTGAACAATTCTTTAAATGTCATTCGGCCATTTGGGATTCTTCTGTCAAGAATTCTCTGTTTAGATCTGTAGCCCATTTTTTTTAATTGGATTGTTTGGTATTTTGCTGCCTAGTTTCTTGAGTTCTTTATATGTTTTGGAGATCAGCCCTCTATTAGATAGGGGGTTGGTAAAGATCTTTCCATATGCTACTATTTTGTCTTGTTAGTTTCATGAAGTCCCATATATTAATTTCAATTTCAGTGTCTGTGTTACTGGTGTGACGGGGAAATAGAAGAGATCTCCTGGGTAAACTAGGGCCAAGGGGTGGGGATAGGAACATGCGGTATCAGGTTGGGAGGGTTGGGAGCTAGATAGAGGAGAAGAGTAAGGAAAGAGATGTCTTGATAGGGGTGACAATACTGGGTTAGGGGAAAACCTGATATCAGGGAAACTCCCAGGAATCCACAAGGATGACCCCAGGTAAGACTCCTTAGCAATATGGCAGGGGATGCCTGAACTGCCCATCTCCTGTAATGAGATTGGTGATTACCCTGAATGTGATCAGAGAGCCTTTATCCAGTAACTGATTGAAGCAGATGCAGCGATCCACAACCAAGCACTGGGCCAAGCTCTAGGAATCCTGTTGAAGAGAGAAAGGAATGATTGTATGAGACAGGGCATTCAAGGTCATCACACAGGAACCTACAGAAACAACAAACTTGGACTCATAGGAGCTCACTGACTCTGCACCATCAGTAAGTCTCATTTCTGATGTACACTCCACGTTTCCAAGTCCATTCTTTGGATTTCAGTAGGGGCATTTGTTGCTCCCTTGACATGACAGAAGTCAAATTAACTTAAGGGTCCTTAAACACAGTAAGAAATCAGAAAAAGCAGCTTCTATTATGCCTAGGAAATAATTAAAAACTGGAAGTAATTTCATACTAAGTCTAACAGATCAGACTGAGGCAACAACCAAGTGTTATGCAGGTGTATGTGCTCAGATTTATTTATGCCCCAATTCATTAAAAAAATATTGGCATCTTTGTGGCTGACATTTTTTATAAACAGAGAAAGAATAAGCATCCATAAAACACACATGATGCTTACGTTGATAGAACTGAAAAACTTACTAAATTGGTCTGCCTAGACATGGTTTTTGACAACTGTTTATTTTCATCATAGTTTGATTCTTTTGAAAGATTACAGCCTTCAAGTATTTAAAACTTCCTATACATTTTCAGGGAAAATTCTAAGAATAATTTAAAATTTCCTGGCTTAATCGTGCATGATCTCTACAATTTAAAAACAGCAGGGAAAATAGAGAATAAAATTGATGAAGAACAATTAGCTATGAGAAAAGAAAGGCGTAATCACAAGCCATTCCCTGGGATCTGCTTTCCTTAGGTGGCTGAAATCAGAGCTCCTAAGTAATTGAATCCAACACTGAAAACTTCTATAGCCTCTTACTGAGGTCAGAACTGGTCACAGCAATCACTCTGATAATTTCAGTGAAATGGATCAGATTAGTTTACAAAATTACTTTGAGAAGAGTTTAGACCAGAAGATTGAAGCATAAACAAAGTCATGATGTATTGGCATATTTACAGATACCTGTAAATGGTAAAACTAATATTATGGCTTAAAAAATAATGTCCTCTGGAAGAAGAGAATAGCATAGGAAGTGGTACCTATAGCTGCATGGACATGTCAAGACTTGTATATTGATTAAATTAATGGATGATAAGGTAGTTCTCACACTTGTGACAATAGTGTTGGTTTATAGACTATGTTGGTTCTGTCACAGTGACTAGAATATGCCTATTTTGGACTTGGACAGTATGACGGTTAATACTGATTGTTAACTTGGCAAGGTTTAGAATCACCTAGGCGGCATAGCTTTGAGTATACCTGTAAGGGTGTTTCCAGATTGGACTAACTGAAGTAGGGAGATCTATCACAAATATATTTTGTGCCTTTCCATGGGCTGAAGCCCTACACTGAATAAAAAGGAGGAAACAGCTGAACCCTCAGCATTCATTGCTCTTTTATGCCTGACTTTGGATGCATTGTGACCAGCTGCCTCATGCTCTAATCTTCATGACTTCCTAACCATCATGGACTGTGCCCTAAAGCTGTGAGCCAAAATGAAATCATCCTTCCTTAAGATCTATGTGTTAAGTGTACAATTTATTAACTTTTGATCAGGTATTTTGGGCAGCAACAATAAAAGTAACTAGAACAGATATAAAAAATTATATTGAGTCTATTTCTCTTTGGTAGAACAGCATTTTATTGTATGAAATAAAAAAAAGAAAAGTTTTAAAAAGGAAAAATTTAATGTAATAGCTATATATAATAAAATAAAATAAATAATTTTCATTCATAATATGAATATAGTTACATAAACATTTGAAAACTATTCATATAAATTTAATTTTTCTACTGATATTACAATTATTGTGGTTGTATATAAGACTTTATTTTTGTTTGGATAAACATTTATGAACTCTACATATGTGCCATTATTGATATACAGTCATATCATTTTTTTTTGTTTTTATTTACACAAAGCTTCTGCTTACAAAAGAAATTCTGTGAGGCCGGGAATCAGGATGTTTCCTCGACAGTCTTCTCAGATCGCTAGGTCTCCTGATGCGGGATCCAAGAGGTCTAATACCTTTTCCTGATAGCTCTCTAAATAGGACATAGTGACAGAAAGGACCCATGGCTGGCCCTCTGCACTTTCTTCCCTTGTAAGCTGCAGGAGGTCGATGAGAGCTCTGGGAATCACTCCAGGCTGTTCTGGGCTTCCCAGCATTGTGTGTGTCTTCCCTGCCCAAGTAGGCCCATAGGCAAGCACACTGGCATTCTGCCCTTCCAGCAAGTGCCTTAGGATGGGCTGTACTGAACCTACTCTCTGACTTTGAGCAGCACTTCCTCTCAGCCAGTAAAAATCGTGTTGCAGGAGCCACCTGGCTTAACCAGCACTCTTTGTGTAGTCATGCAGTACTCCTGGTCAAGGTGGGTCAGCGGGAACAGACGTTTGGCTCCATTTCGCCAGAAGGAAGGAAAACTCTACCTTATTGATTTGGCTGGTTCCGAGGACAATTGTCGCACAGGCAACCAGGGCATTAGGCTCAAAGAGAGTGGAGCCATCAACACCTCCCTCTTTGTACTGGGCAAAGTGGTGGATGCATTAAACCATGGCCTCCCTTGTATACCATACTGGGACAGCAAGCTCACTAGCTTATTGCAGGACTCTCTGGGTGGCTCAGCTCACAGCATCATTATTGCCAACATTGCTCCTGAAAGACATTTTTACCAGGATACAGTCTCAGCGTTGAACTTCACTACTACATCCAAGGAGGTGATTAACCGGCCTTTCACCAATGAGAGTCTATAGCCTCATACCTTGGCACCTGTTAAGCTGTCTCAGAAAGAACTGTTAGGCCCGTCAGAGGCAAAGAAAGCCAAAGGCCCTGAAGAAGAATCAACTGAGAGCCCTGAGTCTATAGCAGCTCCAGTTTCTGCCTCCCAGAAACTAAGCCTCTTACAGAAACTAAGAAATATGGACCTAGCCATGTTGGAGAACCTGCTGAGCTTGGATCTTTTGCTGGGCTCCCAGGGGAGCCAAGGGACACCTCTACTGAATACCCCAAAGTGAGAGCGAATGTTACTCATTAAGACAGTGGAGGAAAAGGACTTGGAGATTGAGAGGCTTAAGATGAAGCAAAAAGAACTGGAGGCCAAGGTGCTGGCCCAGGAGGTGCTGGATCCCAAGGAGAAAGAGAACATCCCGGCAACTCCCCAGCCCCTCCCTTCTTGTCCAGGCACAACCACAAAGCCCCTGGAAAGGGCTGTGGTGATGCCTCTGCAGTTAATTCAGAAGCAGGCAGAGTCAAATATCCATATTCTGAAGAAAGGCCACAAAAGAAATCTGAAGCCATCACATGTGACCAAGCCTGTGGAAAAGGCTGAGGACTGCTGGGAGCTACAGATTAGCCCAGAGTTACTGGCACATGGACGCAAAAAATTATTGGATCTGCTGAATGAAGGCTCAGCCCGAGATCTTCGCAGCCTGCAGCTCATTAGCCAGAAGAAGGCCCAACTCATTCTGGGCTGGAGGGAGCTCCATGGCCCCTTCAGCAAGGTGGAGGACTTGGAACAGGTGGAAGGCATTTCTGGAAAGCAGGTAGAGTCTTCCCAGAAGGCGAACCTCTTGGGTTTGGCTGCCGGCCAACACTGTGGTCCCTCCTGACTACTAGCTCTTAACACTACCTTTTTCTTTTAAAACCCTTGTATAATGATATGTTCGTGTAAATACAGTTTTTATTCCATGAAAAAAAAGAAATTCTGTCTTCAAAATTGCAAATATCTTAGATTCATAAAGTTGTATATATGCTACCAATTTCTGATATATTAGGATTATTCTAATTTACAAACTTTCTATTGATAAAAAATTCACAACTATTTGAAGCAATGTAATATAATTTTATTGTAAACAGTTTTATAGTTACTGTTTTTTCTATTCTTCCATGACTAGGAAATGAGTGCTTCATTTAATGGTAATGGTATCAAGTAGTTTATCAAAGAAATATGCACTAGATGTGGTGGTGCACACCTTCGGTCCCAGCACTCAGGAGACAGAGGCAGACAGATCTCTATGAGTTCAAGGCCAGCCTGGTCTACAAAGTGAGTTTCAGGACAGCCAAGACAACATTATGAAACCTTTGTCCCAGAAAAACAAAACCAATAACAAAAAAGAAAGTAATATGCATGTCCAATATCTTTACTTTTTATTATTTTATGTTATGGGTGCTTTTTGCTTGCATGTATGTCTGTATACCACAAACATGCCTGGCACCAGCAGAAAACAGAAGGATGTATCCAATCCTCTGGAAGTGGTGTAATATGTATTTGTGAGCTACCATGTGGGTTCTGGGAACTGAACAAAGGTAGTCTGGAAAAGCAGCCTGTGTTCTTAACCACTGAGCAATATCTCCAGTCCCATATCCAATATCTTGTTCACATGTTTTCTTTGATTTGACATATCTCTATGGCTTTTCATGGAAAATTATAAGATAGCCTTTAAAAATATTTATTTTATTTTCAATGATGTGTTTTTGTGTGTCGATGTGCATGTGTGTACATTGTATATGAGTTTATGTATGTGATTTCAGGTGCCCAATGAGGCTTGAGGAGAATAAGGTGGTAGATTCTGTAGAGATGTACTTACAGGCAATTATGAACCACCTCATGTGGGTGCTAAAGCCAAACTTGTGTCCTCTACAAATGCAGTACATGCTCTTAACTACTAAGCAATCTCTCCAGCTCCTATAACACAATCTTGATTACACTGTTTGATGTTTACTAATTAACTAAAGTTTGCTAACTTAACAAATAACACCACATTAATTTTAAAACACAATTATTTTTCTTTAAATTCAATTTCTAATTATCTACTTACTCATTACTAGTATTACCTAATAAAAACCTATCATGTCAAATATTGAGCCAAGAGTTTCAAAGAGGCTCTTACTCACATTTAATGGGAATAGAACCAAGAAATGGATTTCCCATTGTCTTGAGATACTCAGTATCCATTTCTCCTAAAAATTCTAGGTTACATATACAACAGAGGCTTAACTTTTGAAATATATATATATATATATATATATATATATATATATATATATATATAATTAGTAATACAAACTTTTGAAGTTTTTGTTTTAAAATGATATTTGATACATGTTAATATAAATTAAGCACAAGATTAGAATATGCATAATGGTAGTGAGTATTTATTATCTACTCTATCTGCTCATTCTGTACTGAACTAACTAAACATGACAATTATAAATCATCAATTCAGAAGTTCTAAAGGAAGGAGAAGAATGACATAATTTATTTCAAAAGACAGCATCAGAAATAACAGCTGAAAGTAGTTACAGAATAGAAATAAGCAGAGTTAAACTGGTTGTATAACAGCTTTCAGGATACTTTCCTTCCCCCTGACTGAACAATTGAAGGATATTGAAAAGCATCTCCACTGACTTTGTAAGGTATGTCTTGTGAACAAAGCTCTATCTCTACTTATGGGATCCAGTAGTCTATCAGGTAAATGCTTTCATACACAGTGAGACAATCTCTGCCTCACATTGGATTAGAATATACATGTATGTATGTTTTTAAACATCACAAAGCAGAAAAAATAAAGGAGAGTTTTGAGTTATGAGTTTAAATAGTTTAGTGATGTCCTTAGAAACTGAGCTCCTTAAAAAAAATTACATGCATCTTACAAAGTTGATGACATTTTGAGATAGGTAGTTATAATAATCTAGACAGCACAATATCCAGTGAAAGAAGAGATGCTTTCCTTGCTGTTCTAGGAGAGTGTCTTAGTTATGGTTACCATTGCTATGTTGAAACACTATGATAAAAACTACTTTAGGAAGAAGATGTTTATTTAGCTTATACTTCCATATAATTGCATTGAAGGAAGTCAGGACAGGAACTCAAACAGGGCAGGATCCTGGAGGCAGGAGCTGATGCAGAGGCGATGGAGGGGTGTTGCTTACTGGCTTGCTTTACAGGGCTTGCATAGCCTGCTATCTTATAGCCCAAGACCACATGCCCAGGGATGACACTACCCACAATGGGATGGGCCCTCCCACATCAATCATCAATTAAGAAAATTCACTACAAGCCTGCCTGAAAACCAATCTTTTGGAGATATTTTCCTAATTTTTAAATCTTTTCCTCCTATTCTTTTTAAATGACAAAATAAAATATAAGATAAAGCAAAAACCATCACATTGAAGTTGGACAAGGCAAACTGGCAGAAGGAAAAGATCCTCAAGAGAAGGCAGAAAAATCAAAGACCCAGTCATTTACACATTCAGGAATCCCATAAAGGTATTAAACTTGGAAGTATTTTCTTCGTTGAAGTTCCCTCCTCTCAGTTTTATGTCAGATTGTGTTAAGTTAACATAAAACTATCCAGCAGAGAGGGAAAGACAAAGATTTTTGCAAGCTTGAAAATTTGACTTTCCACTATGTCTTAATGGTTATATTAGGTCACCTAATAATTTGTAAACAAATTGGCCTCTATTTTGCTGAGTATTATGGTTGTGGAAAAATGGCTATCTGAATAAATCTGTGATTGCCTTATGAAGTAATATGATTGGAATAGGCTCTGGGCAAAAAACATGTTCATAATCCTCTGGCAGGTAGGACATAGGCACTACATGGAAACCTCAATACCATCATCATTACAATAAATAAATATGAGATGTTAAGATGATAATAGTCATGAATTTGAATACTTAGTGCTATCAGAATGTTTTAGTATTTTTATTATGTTTGAAGCCATCACTCAAGAGGCCCAAAACTTAATATTGATTTAGAATAAATTGATAACAGACACACGAACCTTTAAAAAATGTTTTGATAAATGTTTTATCTAGTTTTGAATTGTTGGTGCAGAATTTTAAAAATTGAAAATGACTTGATATTCACAAAATGACAAATTTCATGGGAATTCTGTAATTATGAGCCCAAACCAGGACCAAAGTAGCATATTTATAAAAACAAGAACAAGTTATTATAGTTGGTCTAAAGTTGTCTTTAGCAGTATTTAATAATAGGATCACAAAGAGTGAATTAGATGCACAAATCATGTGATGATTAATCTTGGTTATCAACTGGACTCCATCTAGAAAAACTAAATCCCAAGTATGACCACTCCTGTGAGGATTTTCTCAATCAGATTATTTCAAGCAAGCAGACTCACCTTAAATCTGGGCCATACCCTCTGTTGGCAGCTCACATAAAAGGACATGGAAGAAGGAAGCTTTTGTATTTTGTCTGTTTGCCCTCGTTATCAGTGACCAGTTCATCTGTCCTGTTGCTGAGGCATTACTTTAGTGGTAGTAAAACCTACTTCTTCAGGATTCCAACATAAACCAAAGAATATCAGTTATCCAGGAATCTTCCCGGCATACAGCACCAAGATTGGGACTGCTGAGACATCCAGTCTCATGGACTGAGACAGATTATCAATTTTAGATAGGGATTGAAGCCACATGAAAATGAAGAAGACAGAAACTGACCTCAATGAAACAAATAGCATTTTTATCATTATGAGGGGCAAGCAACCTTCCTGAGGAAATGAAGGTCTTGTCTTATGGGGATGGGGAAGCCAGGGTTTTATAGAAGACAAGAATGTGGATTGGGGCAAAGGATTTTTGTGGTTTTTTCTGAGAGTAGGTGGTTGGTTGGACACCTGTGGCTATTTGAGAATGTAAGGTTTAGCTTAGAGTGGACTTCCTTATCAGGAAGATCAAATGTTTTGATTAGGGGAAGGGGAAGATTCCTCATTTCTACCATCTTTCGTTTGTCCTCTCCATTGTGAGAAAGAACTATTGTTGAACTATCTGGACTGCATCCTATAATCCAATCTAATAAATCCCCTTTTAATACACAGTAATGATATCAGGTCTGTTCCTTTAGAGAACTTTGACCAATATATATTGATCATTAAAGTCCTGTTTTATTCGTCTAAATTTAGAATCTCAACTACAGTCAGTATCAGTATACTCTGAATTGCAGTCACTGCAACTTCTCTCAGTATTCTGAAGATCCTTAAATTAAGAGGTAAATTAGTACACTTCATAGACTTTTCATGTAGCTGCTCATAGTCCCTAAGATCCCACCTTTTGCTTTTTGCAGAAATTCCTTGTACCTTTCGTGTTTTTCCCCCACTCCCCTTTCTATAGCCTAAGTCAGCCAGGGAAACCACCTTGTACCCCATGTAGGCTCTGTACTTGGACTAGGGGAACTGCTCCTGCCTCAGAGTATCAAACACAGGCACGATAAGTGTGCACAGCCATGATTGGGTGACACACTTTTCTTCTCATTTTTCTCTTGAGAACTAACTTTGTGCTAGTGGAACTGTCTTGATCATGTAAACAGAGGATTGGAAGTATGCTAACAATGTCTAGTAGAGAAAATATAAAACTCTTGTTCTATCATCTCTAGTGACAATTTTGAGATGCAATTTACAATCTTTACAATCCAAAGACTGACATTACCCCAAATGAGCATATTTGTTCAGTTATTTATCTTCCCTTTCAAAATGCCTCCATTTCTTTAGGACCTTCTCCTGATGATATGTCCTTAATAAATCACATTAACATTAGTTCCCTATAAAGTTTATTTGTTGTTAGTATACAACATGTGTAGCTGGAGAATTTCTCTCTAGCTCCCGCCAAGTCCCGCCAGTGCCGGAACCCACTTATAAAATGAACACACAGACTCTTACATTATTTAAACTGCTTGGCCATTAGCTCAGGCCTATCATTGTCTAGCTCTTGCTCTTATATTTAGCCCATTTCTATTAATCTATACTTTGTCACGTGGCTCGTGGCTTATCGGTACCTTATATCTTCCTTTTCCTGGCAGCAGCTCCAGGCAATCTCTCCCTTCCCTTCCTGTTTCCTCAATTCTCCTCTCTGTTAGTCCTGCCTATACTTCCTGTCTTCTGGCTATTGGCCAATCAGTGTTTATTTATACAGAGCTATATCCACAGCAAACATGTTAGATTTCCTTGTGGAATTTTCGTACATATGTCACTATACTTTATTCTTTTCCATTCTCCATTGCCCTGCTTCATCCTCCTGCCCTCCTGCCCTTCTCCAAATTGTCCCCTTATGCTGTCATGTCACACATATATCATTATTCTCTCATTGCTATTTTGAAAATGTGATATTTTAGTTGTCATTAGGTCTGCTTCTGATGAACTGAAGTCTTGATGGAGATCCCTATGATGGCATGAAGTGCATTTTGTCGGTTTTTTCTAGTGTTCTAATGTAGGACCTATGGCCTTTACTGGGACAAATATAAAGTTGTGAAATGAAATTTCCAAGACATTCAAAGTCCTTCTTTGAACTAACTTTGAGGTAATACTATGTTGTTTGGATTGAGAACATCATTCACTTTCCAAGTCAAAACAGAAGCTTGAAAAGGTCCAATTTTATTTTGAGTTATTTTCCAATGCACCTGATAGTAGGACCATGGTAATCTAGTTTCATTTCTATCTGATTGTACAGTTTATAAATGTTTCCAGAAAATGGCAATTCCTGCTGGGACTTTCTGACTTGAAGACTATTGGCAATTTTATTACATGGAAACAAGTGTGTATGTCAGAAATCATTTCCTTGCACTTCAACAATAAACAGAAAGGAATCCAGTATCTTTGGAAAACTACAAAGACTAGTTTGAAGAATTGAAAAATAGGAATGGAGACAGCTGTCTTATTTTAATTTAAGAACTCAGACCACATCACAAAATAAATAGATATTTCTCAGAGAATAACAGTAGGTTATCATAAATGCACTCAGTAAGTGATTGCTCCACATCAAATTGTCTTGCAAGATCAGTTTGTGTCATTCTTCACATAGTCACAACTATCTACCTGAAAACACATAGACAACATTGGCAATGAGCTGGGGAAATAAATATATGCTGTTTACTATCATTTATCTGAACAGAATATTCATCTTGCTCATACCCATGGATTCTAAACCAAAACTGAATCAGAACAGTTATATGATCATATTAATAAAATCCAGGGTTACTAGAAACCTTGTATTCTGATGGTAGCCATAGTGAGAGACATACACAGAGAGAAATTTAGTAAAAATACACCTTAAATATTTTTAAATATGCAGTTTTCAGAAATAAGCTGAAATGTTCATTACAAAGCAAGAAGCACAGTCTAACTGCTAATATTAAGAAGCAAATACCATAATTAAGAAAATGCCTTTGATTTTGATTTCAATAGTATTTGAATATATGCAAAAGGCAGTTAGTTAGTTAGTTCCAGAAAATGCTTAACAACTAATTCAAGATACATAAATTGTAAACTTTTCATATGGGTATTGTGTCTAATAAGACTCAATGTTACCTTAAATAAATGTTAGGTATATTGAGCATATAACAAGGCTTTATAATCAAAATATAAAAATTTCTAGAAATGTCATGCATTTGTTGTGATTCATGATATGGATATACACAACATAATTATAAGAAAGTGGCATCTTCCTCTATGGAACCTTCGTGGTTTCTATATGACTTTCAATAGACTAGCAGATCATCATTTAAATTTATCTGCTCAGAATAAACTCTTTATATCAGTTCTAGCAAAATTAGCTATGTGATCAGATGTGTTCAGGAGAGCTAAAATATCTAGAATTATGGGCAAGATGATTTAAAGAACTGGGCATGTTCATTTCTATTGTATTGCTAGCCCTCCTTTATCATTGCCTGGAGGACCAGTGTCCAAGCAACACAGGGCTCAAAGGGAAATCTACAGAGTGGGCTCAAACTAGACTTTTTTATCTGAGGGAGTAAGAGAAAAAGACACACGTCCTCTTCATGGTTTCCTTCTTCATCTTCTCTGTTCTTCTGTATTCTTTCTGTTGTATACTTTTTATCTACAGCATATATATCACCACACTCCAACAAAGTTTTTCAGGCAATATAGAAATTATAATATGGTCACATTCTATGTTTCAAGTGAATGCTTATAATGAATACATGTAAAATATATTTTTCATCTCCCTTACATGATTAAACATTTTATGTATTATAGGTGAAAAACAAATTATCCCAAGAACCCATGTACATTTATACCCAAAAAATTTGTTATAGATTAACTGTGTGGGCAAGTCAGGTCTTTTACTAGCAGGCTGCATTTTTGTAGTTACAAAGAAAGGGCCAATTACTATATTACTTATCTTGAAAAGTAATCTTATAAGGAATCACAAACCTAAACTTCTGTATATGAAAAAGAATCTGTCAGCTTTACTTTAAATCTTTGGGGTACATACACACTCATAAGTAGTTTCTTATATTTGGAGATTGAGGAAAAAATGTGCACAAGGAATTAATCATAACCTTTGATCATCAACTAAACCTAGCAAGGGAAGTATATCAGCTAGCAACTATTGGGCTGCTTTGTAATTTTTACTCTAATCTAATGAATCTATAACTCAGCTATATGTCCTTGTAAAACTTTAGATTGTTTTCTGAGTGTATTCATCTTAAAAACTATTATTAAAGTATCTGATCTAACCTGAAGTAACTTTAAGTCTATGTTTCAGCTAATAGGGCACACAGAAACCTGTGACTGCATGTTTATACATTAGAGAATTAGAGCCAGCCTGGCTCATGGGGACTTAATTATTTTCCTTAATCATTAACCTGAACTGTGATCTAATACAGCTTCTTAGGTTGAACTCATAGGCTCTAGCTGTGTAACATTTCCTTGTATTTGTAATTATTCATCAAAAGTCTATATAAACTATCATTATTATTATCAGTTAGTACAGCTTTGGAAGAAATCATTTTCATAACAATCCACAGATAAAAATATCCAGTAGAACAAGATGTATCCATGAGATAAACACATTACATCACAGGCAGTTGAGATTTACTTACACCCATTTACACCATGCCAAATACCCGAAGAAGATAGCAATAGTAAACATGTAAATGGACAGCAGAAACAAAAGACCTTCCAGGGTCTGTGGTCTTGTGGCCTTGCCTAGCTGAGACTGACCCATCAGAGAGTTTCCTCCTGGTGGCATGACACCTTGAACCTCAATTGTCACCTGCTGCTCCTCTGACATGGCCACCAGCATTCCTTCATCTGTTCGTATAGTTTAATGGGTAGTTTATTTTGTCAACATTTTGATAAAGGGTCTCACTATTTACTCTAGACTGAAAAATTTACAATCCTCTTTCTTCCGATATTCCAGTAGTAGGATTATAGGAATACATCACCATATGTCATTTTTGGGGAATTTCCTATATTAAGAGAATTCAGTGGCTTATTTGAGGGTTAATTATAGATGATTTTACATCATTTACTGAAACTACAACAGAAGTTCATTGCTCATGTTATATTTGATAGATATAGCCTTGATGAACACTAACAAAAGATAAAATCTTCTCAATGGACAAGCATTTAATATTTCATCGTTCTTTCAAAAAGATGGCCTAGAGCTGGGCAAGGTGGTACACATGTTTAATTTCAACTTTCAATAAGCAGAGGCAGGTGGATCTCAGAGTTCAAGGCCAACCTGGTCTACATAGTGAGTTTCTGGTCAGCCAGGCTATGTAGAATGACCATGTCTCAAGATAAATAAATAAGTAAATAAATAAATGAGTAGATAAATAAATAAATAAATAAATAAATAGAAAAAGAAAAGAAAGAAAAAAGATGGCCTGAAGTACATCAGAGTATCACTTTGCAATAGATTCTAAGGTAATGGTAGAGAATTTAATTAGATGATCAGAGATTCAAACAGGCTGAGGACTTCATCACCATACAGGATAACACATACAACAGATTTTTATGTACTAAATACATGCATAATAAAAGGTGTTGATAGTCCCTAGACACATTGATGAGATAAATAATAAACATGAGATAATGAAGATGGTAACTTTTGTGGTTAGACCTAGAGACTATTTTACTTCAGATCTTCACACATCTAAGCATTCAACTGAGAATCCTAAAATATGTACTTCCACTGTGGAATATAAAATTCCTCTTGAATTATAAGTAATTAACACATGCAATTTTATTTTGTTATAATTATATAAACAAGGAAAACAATAGAGAAGAGAGGGAGGGTATTGAAATCATTAATGTGAACTATTAAGAGGAAAATAAATTTGCTTGTGCATAAGAAAGGCAGGAAATATTACTTATGAAACTCCAATTATTCACTGGGATCACTCTTCATACTGCATTATCTGCATACTGCATTATCTTCAGGTAATTGACAATGACACACTAATGCAGCTTTATGAACAAAAAACACTGAGGGCTCAGGCCACTTAGAAATAAATAAAATTGTAAATTGTAAATCTGTGGAGGCCCACAAAGTTTCCTAGTGATATCTGAGCTTGCTTTACCCAGCAGAGCTGCATTAGAGTATTGCTTGACCGCATGCATGGTTACCAGGTATTTGCCAGGGTCTTCCCTTGGCTGTTCTAGGGGGAGGTCTTTTGATCCACTCCTTGGCATTCCTTTAAAAAGTCCTTTAGATGAGACATAAGGGGCTGGTGGGTTTTGATCCAGGCTTTCCCGATGCTATCTTGTGTTTCTGTCTCTCTCCCCTCTATATTTCTGTCTAAATATTTCTCACTTCTCCCTACTCAAGTATACCCTGGGGAAAATGTGGGAGTGGATCTCCCACAGATGGTACCATGACCATGGACTTGGTGAAAGTGGAGAGAGGGCCCCATGGGAAGCAGTTGGAGATGTCTGGTTTTGTAGTATAATGAAGATGTGGGTATTTTATTCTCAGGAGTCAAGTTAGGCGGTGGAATGTTGAAGTTGGACAATGAGACTGCAGCATATATTGCTCTCTATCTAGGTTTCTTTCATTTTTTTCTCTCTCTTAATTTCTATCTATAAAAATTGAAGAAAAATTTAGAGTAAGGTAGAATATAGAAATATTGGGTTAGGAATATAGTTTAAGAAAAAATTAGGATAAGATAAGCAACAAGACAGAGGAACTATGTCCTTGATTTTCCAACTATGGGGCTATGAATGCAAAATCCTGGGGAAGAATCAGAAAAAAAATATCAAAGATGAGAAAAAATGGGCAGAAATGATTCCTGTGGAAGCTTTTGGCCTGTGAACAGCTTGAATTCTGAGTCCTGAGTGGCAGAGGAAAGAATTTTCCTGAAGCAGATATGGATGAAATAAAACTTTTCACTCCACTGAAGCTGCCACTGTATGAAAACATCGTACAATTAAAATTAGTTTTCATTTGGCCATGAAGCCAAAGAGCAAAGAGGTCTTAGGAAAATCTTAGTAATCTCTCTCTAAAAAACTAAAAGCTGTTCAGACCTTTTCTTTCTTATATTTTCTCTGTTTCTGTAAGGGCAAAAAATTAACTCACCTGGAAATAACATCTATCAGTATGGGAAAATCAACTGTAATTGCTCTAAGGAAAAAAAATCTCTTGGAATATGACAAATCCTCTCTGCTACTCCTATCTCCTCTTCAAGCCAGTACTTAAAAAAAAGAATCTAGGGGCAGTGCATTTGCAGAGGCACAGAGGAGGCCTTGCTGTTGCAGGATGCTTGGTTGGGCCAGGCTTCAGGAGAAGAGTGTGGGTCCTGAGCTGTGGCAGCAGCATCAGGGACTCTGCATCTTGGGAGAGGGGAGAAGCAGGGACAAAGATCTATTAGGGAGAAAATCTTTCTGAAAAAGCTCTTATTCAAGAGCTTCCATTTTCTTTCACTGACCAGGTAAGGTGGAGGAGGAAGCCCTATAGGAATTTTGCTTCTGGCACCAAAGCACCAATCTGTATGTGCATAGAAGAGATAGAAGGGAGTGGTGGATTTTGATCCAGGCCCTCCCAAGGCTATCTTGTGTTTCTAACTGTCTCTCTCCCCTCTGTATTTCTATCTAAATATTTCTCATTTCTCTTTTCTCAAGAGTATCCTGGGGAAAATGTGGGAGCAGGTCCCCAACATCAATCAACTCAGAAAGTGGCTGGAACAAAATGAATACATATAATAGATAAAGAAAGACACTGAAAGTCAGGTGTGGTGACACAGACCTTTAATGCTAGCACTTGGAAACAGAGGCAGGTATATCTCTATGGGTTTGAGGCCACCCTGGACTGTGTCTTGTGTTCCAGGCCAAATAGGACTACATGGTGAGACTCTATCTCAAACAAAATAAGAAAAAAGCATTATAAAGCCTTACAATCTAGAGAAGGATTATCAGTGTTTCCCACCCAATTTACTGTGCTACATATAGAAAGATATTTTAAGTAATTTGACTTCTTTCTTCTACTGTTGCTATCAGTAAGATGTGTAACAGTGATACACTTGAAAAATTCTAATAAAAATAATCACTATATGTGATGGCTATTTTTGTTTGTCCTCATGATGATATCTGGAATGAACTACAATCCAGAAATGGAGGACACACCTGTGATCCAGATCTTGAGGCAAGAAGACAACATGCATTTGATCTGGGTCTTGAGGCTGGAAAACACATGCCTTTAATCCAGAGCTTGGGGCTTGAAGGCACACCTTTAATCTGGGATGCATCTTCTGCTGGAAACCTATTTAAGGACAATGGAAGAAGGAAAGGTTTGTTCTTCGCCTGCTTGCCCTAGGCTAGTGAGCACATCCACTCCTTCACTGGCTTTGGAGCCTACTTTTTCCAGATTCCAGCATATAGAGAAGACCAGTTGAGACACTCAACCTTGTGGGACTGAGCAGCAACTAGATTTTTGGACCTTTCATTCACAACTAGCCATTGTTGGACTGCAGCCTGTAAGTCATTCCAATAAATTCATATATATATATGAATTTATATATATATGTGTGTGTGTGTATCTAATATATATATATATATATATATATATAGAGAGAGAGAGAGAGAGAGAGAGAGAGAGAAAGAAATTCATTCCCTAATTTCTGTGCCTCTAGAGAACCCTGATTAATACACTATATAACACTGAGGTGTACAGAGCAAAGAGCCTTGTACACACAGATAAGCACTGGAGAAGCTAGGAAAGTTAAACACACAGCTTACTTCTTCAAAGGAATGAGGTGTGTAGCTGCTCTTTCTGAAACACTAGGAATGGTGTAGTTTTACAACCTGGTGATCCTTTGCTCTCTGATGAGACAGGCTCTGCTGTATCTCCCAGAATTTATCTTTTTACTTACCCAAGACTGTTTCCCCTAAATCTTGAGCACTGTTTTCAGACCATAAACCCACTCTTTTGAGTGAGGTCATTTGTGCTTTACAACAGTCTAAGTGACTTCTATGTTATCTTAGGGCCAGGCCAATCCTGACACCCACAGGCATCATATTCACCTCAGTCAAACTCCCTAGACCCTAAATCTTGGGAACTATCTCTGAGTCAACAGTACCCACTCTTGTAAAAGAAGCCAGATGTACTTTGTAAGGAATCTCAGTATAAATATGTCTTAAATTCTTGTGTACTTGGGACTGAGTTCATTGTTATAGGAATACTTTTTTCAAAAATTGTGTTGTGCTTAAATATGGCAAAAGTAAAATAATCTGGGTCAGACTCTGTAAATCCTGGTCCAGCATCAGTTACAACAAAATCAGGCTGAGCAGAGTTTCATTCTTGTCTCTTTGAGGCAACACCTAATGATTGCAATTTGTTGCTGCTGAAAGGGACTAAATGTAGCCCATTGTTTTTGAACACTGACATAAAAAATGAATTGTACATATTAGGAAACTTATAGAAGAAACATTTTATTGTTTTGTGCTTAACAAACATCTGACTGCCTTTATTTTTCATTTCATTTTTTTTTTTAGAGTGTTTGTCAAAGTTCCCAAATGAGTGAATCTCATGATGGGCAGAGAGTATTGTTTTCCATTACAAAAGTCATTATGATCAATAGTTCCTCTGTTTTCTTTGAAGAAGACATTAGGTGAGCTATAATATAAGTTTACCAACTGGAATGGTCTGACCTGATTTTCTTAAACATGATGGCATACAAAAATGCCATGAAATTTGAGAAATGATTTGGTATGGTTGCAACCATGTCCTAACCTAATCAGACTTGAATGTGTTGAATACATAACTGCCTGTCTTACTCATGAGTATCATTTTTTTCTGTCTTACTCATATCTATTTTTTCTAGTCTTATCCTTTAGCCTTTCCTTCATGCTGTAGATCACCCAAATTTTCTTCTATATCTAGTTTCTGTTTTTGATTGGTATCTTGCCTATATATTTTTTAAAATTTTATTAATTAATTTATTTATCTATTTATTTATTATTTTCAAAGTATATGGGCGTTTTGCCTACATGTGTGCCTGGTGCTCTTGGTGGTCAGGACAGGGAATTCCCTGGGATTAGAGTTATGGATGGTTCTGATTCATCATATGAGTACCCAGAACTGAACCTAGGCAAGAGCAACCAGTGCTCTTACTCTTGAAGCCATTTCCCTACCTGTGTTTCCTACAGCATGATTCCTTATTTTTACATCAAGTAATAGCCTCTACAGACATGTTCTTGTTTCCATAAGTGAAGAACATGAAATAAACATTTTAAGAGTTTTCAAATTTAAGTGTGTTTTTAAAAGGTTACTTAGTAGATACCAATATATATTTTGGAAATACCCTTAATAATAAATGAACTCATCCCTTCCATGATATCATTAATTTTATCTCCATAGAAAATAGTGACAATTTTATAAGTTAATGTTATAATTAAAAATACTAATATTTTAACATGAATTTCTAAAGTATTTCCTTAAATCATGAAACAAACATAAATCACATATACTTAATATACAAAGCAATGCATTCATGTATCAAATTTAATTTTTTATTCTCAGTATTTTATCTGAGAATTGAATATTATTTCATTAATTTTCATGATAATTGTTGTTTTAAAATGTGGTTATATTTAGTTTTCTTCTCTCCACTAGGCCCTTTGTTTGTTTTGGTCTGTGGAGACAAGGTCTCACCTCATAACACAGACAATCATTGAACTCATACTTCTATTTCCTCAGCCTTCTGAAATCTGAGATTATAGGCTCTATTATCATGCCCAAACTACATATTTATAGATTCATGACCTTTTATTTGGTTAACCTGCTCATATGGTACCAAGGTTTAGAAATGTCACTGCTGGAGATAGTAGAATATGATTTATGCTACTTGAAAATATCTGGAAGCCTGTATTCCACAAAGTATTTGACAAGAATCTTCTTGTTTCAGTTAGATAGAAGCTAAACAAGTAAAATAAGAAATCATTTGGAATATCTTACTATAAATATCTCCTTTTTGAGACTTGAGTTACAGATAGGAGAAAAATTTTTTGCACGAATGGCTCAAACTAATTGCTTCTGATCTTAATTTTTCCGTGAATTACTCTCAGTAATTTTTACATTGCTGTTTAAATGTTTAATGGATGCATAAAATCATCTATTATAGTAATTAAATAGCAGATTGTTTTTCCAGATTTGATTTTAAAAAGTGTTGAACACTATAAGATCATTTCTTCTATATTAAGGTGATTACATATAATGGTAAAAAGGTAGTTTAATAAAGATGTCTGTCAGTAAAATTATTAATAAATACAAATGGATTTATTTGGAGACTTCAATTAAAACAAATCCAGTATTCTGTGTTTTCCAAGTGCAAAAGAGTGGAATCATGCATTTGAGAAATATGAATTAATCAGCAAAATACAAAGGCTTCTACTGTATAATTCTGCTAAAGAAATATGGCATGTAAAGAAATATGAATCAATTATGTACTAATAAAATATTTTTTCATGTCCAATATAATTATAATTGTAAAAACCACAAATGGTGTGGGAAAGGGAGAATGATGACTCTGAAGTTGTCTCAATATATTAGCTATGTAAACTAAAAGAACTCAAAGATGGCTTAAATTTGTCCTTATAATAAAATATCTAATATGTTTACAAGTTCATATATATGTATGATCTGATGTATAACAAAATAACTAAATCACTAGCTTTACAAAATCAGTATATTGAAGCAAAAATTATTGTCTTCAAACTTTCTGTTATCAGAAATAAAAATAATATACCTCAAGCTGAAGTTCATTTATTTAAAAGGTATTTATCAATTGAATGGATCTATAAAAATCCCCAAACCGCTATTTCATTTAAGCATATGATTTTCCCTTATTTCACAGAAGCTTGGACAGTACTTCTGTGTTATAACACATAATGACTTTTTAAATAAATCTATTATTGAATGGGCATTTTATAGGGACAAAATGTAGGAATGAAATGAAAGACTTTTAACTAAAGACTGTCTCCTTCTGTGGGACTAGGAATTGAACCAAGAGTCTCACACATGCTGTGTAAGAAGTCTATTACTGAGCTACATAGAAAAAATTGGAGGGTTTTCTTGCCTTATTTTATGTGCATGGTGTTTTTCCTGCATCTATGTCTATGAACCATGTGTGTATAATGCCTTAGAAGCAAGAAGAGGTAATGGTTATAACCCCCAAAACTGGACTTACAGATGATTGTTAGCTACCATGTGGGTTATGGGAATTGAACCTGGATCCTTTGGAAGAGTAGTTAGCTAGTATTCTCAATCACTGATCCATCTTTCTAGCCTAAAAATATTTTTATTAATTCCAAAGAATCTAATTTTACTCACATTTTATCAATTCCTTATATAAAAAATCAATATTTTATTCAAAGTGATAAAATATATATGTATGTGTGTCATATTCTCTAATGCAGTATACATGCATAAAAGATGTAAATAGAAATTATATATGTGCATATTAAATTACATATTAAAATTATAATGATTTTCCTATAAACTCACTCACTCCTGGACATACATATTCATTCATATAAGCCTGCTCAATAAAGACTGCTTTTGTAACAATTGTGACTGCAAAATAAGTTGTTATCTTGATTCTAACGTATATAATTTCCATTACCTTATGAAACTGCATTTTACTTGTGTGTGCTCCTGCTTCTACTACATATTATAGTATGCATTTGGCCTTGACTGTTGATAAAATGGTGCTTTACCAAAGACTTTTTAGGTCTTGAATGAAAAATAGCAAGTGAAATACCTCTTCTTTTGCTGGAAGACAAAATAATTGAACCTGTGATACTGTCACAATTCTTTTGGCTATATACATGGTTTCTTTCATTTAATATTGTGGGGTAGTGTGAAAATTGTATGTTTTCTCCAAAATTCCAGTTGAAATTAAAATCCAAATGAAGCAATGTTGAGAAAGGAAGTATGCTTTGAGATGTGTTTGGTTCATGAAGGTTTCACCACAATGAAAGAATGACTGTTCCTGTTGTATGAGACTGGGACAATTCTCAGGGAATTGAGTTAGCTCTTACTACCAAAGCATAGAATTAGCACAAGAGTAAATAATTATAAGGTGAGACTTCACCCTAATGTTTTGAGAATCAAAATAAAATTTCCTTTAGTAAGTGTCAAATATTCAGTCATAGTAATAAAAATCATACAGAAACAAATTAAAAGCTTCTTAAAGACAACTTTTAGAATAGTGTGTAACTTCCTTATAAGAACAATAGATTTAGAATTGAGAATGACTGATAGTTCTGTGTCATTCAGTCACTCAAGCCTTACACATCAATTTTAGATACACCTCATGCATAAAAATCCAAGGGTAGAATTTTCAACTTGCTTACATGAATTTAACACTTCTTTACCCAATCTTGAAAGGGTATTGAAAGTAACTAGGTCATTTGAGTACAGTGTTTTTTGCATGCTTAAAAAAAAAATAATGAATTAGAAAATGAGTCTTTGGTCTATTTAAAAAGAAACCAGTCTTCAATCAGAACTAGAAGGGGGTTTTCTTGGTTTTCTTTTTTAATTAAAAATAGTTTTTTATAAAATATATTCCGATTATTGTTTCCCCTCCCCCAACTCCCCCAAGATCCTACTCCACCTTCCCACTGACCCAAATCCACAATCGTTTTTGCTATTTCTCAATAGAAAAAAAAGCACCATATAAAATATAATTAAATAAAGACAAACAAACCTGAATAGGACAAAAGAAACAAATGAGCAGAAAAAACAAATAGCCAAAGAGAAATTACAAGCAGCTCATAATGGTAGAGGCAGTCTCACTGGCACACACAGAAATCTCCTAAAAACACAAAATTAAAAAACGATAATATATAAGCAAAATAACTGTAGGGTAATAAATGGAAAAACACCCAGATAAAGCATTATGAGACAAAAAATAAAACCTCCAAAAGTAGCACTGATTTTGCTTTATGTTGACCATCTATTCTGGTCATGGAGCCAAGCCTTAAGAGTGGTTTGTTTATCTAGTTAGACTCCCTGGGAGAAAACCAAGTTTTAATTTGAGAGTGGTTATCAATTGGAGATAGCTTCTGGGTTAGGAATGGGGCCTTATGTCTACTTCTACTCCCAGCACTGGCACCTCATCAGGCCCAGACATGTGCAGGACCTGAGCATGCTGCCACAGTTTATGTGATTCCTATGTGCATCTGTCCTGCTGTGTTTAGAAGGCTTAGATTTTTTTTTTTTTGGTGTTTTTCATCTTCTCTAGCTCTTATAATCTTTCTGCCTCCTTTTCCAAAGGGATCTCTGGGTTTTCAGGGAAGGGAATTGATGGAACAATTTAGAACATTTAGAACAGAGTGTTCCAAGGTCTCTCACTCTCTGCACATTGTCAAGCTGTGGGTCTCTGTATTTATTCCCATCTGCTGAAAGAGGAAGCATCTCTGATGATGGCTGAACAAGGCATGGATCTATGAGTATAACACAATATCATAATGAGTCATTTTATTGCTATGTTCCTTTAGCAGAATAGTAGTATTTGGTTTTCCCCCAGACCTCTGGCCTGTCTAGCTTTAGGTTCTTGGCCACCTGAGCAGTGTCAGGGATGGGTTCCATCTCATAAAGTAGGCCTTAACTCATATCAGATATTGGTTGCTTACCCACCTCCACAAGCTTTGTTCCTCTATTGCACTCACACATCTTACATGAAGGTCACCATTGTAAATTGATGTGTTTCTAGCTGGGTTTGTGTTTACCTTTCTCCTATGGTAATGTGCAGAGTACCATTCAGTACCATGCACACTAGTCAGCAAGGGTGAAGGCTCTATGTAGGCACAAGCTCAACTTCTCCACCTTCAATGAGTTGGGTAAGTATTATCTTCAGCAATAGGGCTTTGTAGTCAGTTTGTGTAGAGCCAGCATTGGCCTTGGCAATAGCCTGGGGTGTTTGGAGGTTCTCATGAGAACCCTTTGGCCAACAACTCAATTATATTTAATCCATTCATAGTACCAAAAGCTTCATTTGGTGACAAGTGATGGCCAGTTAAAGCTCTGTCTCCTGTATTATTTGGCAATATCATTTAGATCACCTTCATACATGTATATATCATAGGAGCTTCTACTGTGTTAGGTTTCCATACAACCTCTCAAATGGCTCTTAGTTTTAGCTGTCCCTTCACATATTCCCTCCCTCACCTGTCTCTTTGCTCCCTCCATGTTTGATCCTCTTATTATTACAGTACTATGCCCCACTCCCCCCAACCATAACTATCTAGTCTGGTTTCCTTCCTATGATGATCCAGTCCACCACTAAATCACTTACTATCTACCCTCTGTGGTTATACGGGTTGTATCCTGCTTATCAAAGATTTAGCAGCCAATATTCACATATAAGCAAATACATACTATAATTGTCTTTTGGGTCTAGATTACCTCATTCAGGCACGGCCAGTGGGTTTCTAGAGGTAGACTATCTCCAGTATTGGTGGTCAAGACAAAGGGATAGGGTAATGATGGATGACTACAGGAGAATATCTGTTTAATCCCTTTGTAATGGAGGTAGAAAGGAGGGAGACAGCACAGCAGGTGGTCTGCTACTAAGCTGGGCATAAGACTGGGGAACTGGAATGGAAAATGGGAAAGAAAGTGAAAATCACTTACCTGATTCCCTGTCTAGCATGACCAAACCAGTTTCCATGGAGAGAGTGACCTCAGTGTTGGCAGTGAGAATAGGGAATAGGGTAAGGAAGGAAGGTTGTGTAATCCCAAAGATGCAAGGAGAAAGATCATTGACCGAAATCATCATGGCCCAATTAATTAAAGCAAGCTTTTGTATTCATGTACACGAACTGCCTTCCCCTAAGGCAGGGTTCAAGATGTCATCATTGGACACAGGAAAGATGAAGTTTTTAATGGCTCAGGGTAGGGGGTTTCCAAACAGGGTATTGGGCAGGCAAATAGGTAGGGTTACAAGGTGAAACATAAGCATAACAAGTTGGTCATAACAACCTAGGCATGCCTGCAAGGTGGTCATAACAGAGTAGTCATAATAAACTATTAAAACAAAGGCATGGGTGCCATTTCTTGGAAAAAAACAGTACAGAACCATTTGTAGTTAAGATTATAGTTTGGGCATACCCCAATCCTTGAGAAACAGCAGTTTAATCATAAATGAGAATGAACCTAGTTTGTTTTTACTATAAGATGGCTTTGAAATCCAAGTGGGAGCTAGGCTGGCTCATCAGCTGAAGATCTGCCAGAAAGAGGTGTTCAAGGCAGGAAGAAGAAAAATAATACAAGATAAAAACAAAAACAGACTTAAAAACCTTGGAATTTTAAGTTTTATGTATCAAATACAAAAGTGAACCAAATTTTTAGGCAGAATAATTTTGTAAAGCACTGCCCTTTGTACTACAAACTTCCATATGCTGAGGTGGCTTAAAAAGCTTACTGCCCAGTCTGCACTGATGATCTGGACATAGAATCTAATGTTAAGAGAAGTTTCATGTGCAGAACACAGTTGAAATCTAATCAAAGGCATTCACAGATTGGATGCTTCATAATATTTGCCTCATTTACCATGTTGGTATTGCATGCTTAAGTTTGTTTGCATCATTCTCATCTATGTTTCTTTTTTGTTTGTTTGTTTTTTGAAACGAGGTTTCTCTGTGTAACAGCCCTAGCTGTCCTGGGACTAGCTCTTTAGGCCAGGCTGGCCTAAAACTCACAGAGAAACACCTGCTTCTGCCTCCCAAGTGCTGGGATTAAAGGTGTGGTCACCACCAGCTGGCTCATCTATGTTTCATTATGCTTTTTCTTCTTACTGTTTGCAATTGTATTGTGGATTTGAAAACAACGAAATATATCTTATCCTTGGATTTCTTATGTCTCTAGACCACAAGGAGTGATGATCATTTCTGAAAGAGGAAATTGAAGGCTTAATGGCCTAAAATTCTCAGGTAGGCTGAGAAACTCCTGACAGGAGAGTTGACTTGACTGATGACACTGGACTGTTTAGGATCCAGAAAATTTCCGATAAGAGAGCATCAGCATAACAGCTTCTTCTGCTGTCTACCAATTCGAGACTGCAGGGGAACTCACTCCAAATTCCCTTTATCTTCCCTTTTAAACCCCAAACCCCTATGTACAGTCTCTAGATCCCTAAAGAGACCAGTGCCCTCCACTGTTCTGATTAAAGGACATTCTACTTCTGGAGATCCCTGTATTCTTTCTTTAATTTTCATATCACCACCATCAATACCAATCCAACAAAGATGATACATGTCTGATTCCTAGGCTTTGGAATAGAAGCTTTGTTGGCTCATTTTATGCCAGCTTGATGCAAGCTAGAGTCATCTGAAAGGATGTAACCTCAGTTGAGAAAATGCTTTCATAAGATCCAGCTGTAAGGCATTTTCTTAATTATCGATTGATGTGGGAGGGCTTGGCCTATTGGTGGTGGTGCCTTCCCTGGGCTGGTGGTCCTGGGTTCTATAAGAAGGAAGGCTGTGCAAACCATGAGGAGCAAGTCAATAAGCAACACTCCTCTGTGGCCTCTGCATCAGCTCCTGCCTCCAGGATCCTGCCCAGTTTGAGTTCCAGTCCTGATTTCCTTCAGTGATGGACTGTGATGTGGAAATATAAGTCAAATAAACCCTTACCTCCCCAACTTGCTTTTGGTATGATGTTTCATCTAAGCAATAGTACCTATAACTAGGGCAGGTGTTATATGTAAATTAGATCTTTAATCTTAAGTGTGACAGTTATATATTAGTTACCATTCTCATTGCTGTGAAAAAGACCCATCATAATTACTTGTGGTGCCAGTCCATGGGCAAGAGTCATGGACTGAATCAAATGAAGAAAGTGAGCTGAAAACTTGCATTAATAAATCTGTTTTCTGGCTGTAGATGCTATGTGATTAGCTGCTTCAGCCTCCTGCTGCCCTGAGCTTTTCTCTCCATGATGGCCTGTATTCTCAAACTATGAGCCAAAATAAACCTTTTTTCCTTAAGCTGCTGCTTCCATCAATGAGGACAGTAACTACTATGGAAAAATGTTATTATTATTGGAATTGGAGGATTGCTTAATATATCTAACTATTCATAATAAACCTGATCATGTGGTTCTTAGGCCTTTGGAATTGGTTGGCAGGAGGAATATAGAAGTGTTTGAAAACTCAAGCTAGAAAAATTCATTGAATACTGTCAGGAGAGTTTAATGGGACATTGTGGTGAGTGTTTGAAAGACCAGGAGATCAAAAGAAATATTAATTCTGAAGACCCAGTTTATAATGTTTTAGAAGGAAATAAGGACTCTCTTGGAAATTTGTTTAGAGGCCATTTGTGTTATATTCTGGCAAATAATAACTGCATTCTTATCTTGAGAGCTCAAATGAGGCTAAATTTAAATGTAGTGGATTATTGTGTTTAGTAGAAGAAATTTTAAGGTAGGAGAGAATTCAGGCTATGGTATGTTGATTACTCACTACTCTTACTCAGGTCTATGTGAAAAAGAGCATCAAGAGGACAAGAAAATACTTAAAATGGAATTTTTCAAGAAGAGCACAAGGGAATTAAAAGACACAGTCAAGGTACATGTTGAAAAATAGGTTGTAAATGTTACAAAGAAATCCCCTACTCTGCACTAAGAAAATATGAAAGATACATGAAAAAACAAGAACTCACCAATCTGAGGATCCAGCTTATAAAAACCATAATTCATTTCAAAGTAGAGACCTTAAATCAAGAATGCAACTGAAGGGTCTCTTTGTTTGAAAACAACTTTTTATACAGAAACGCCATTACAGTTTTGCTCCAAGGAAGCCAGGCTCCATCCTGAACTTGCAGCAGAACTTGGCAGCAACAGCTATAAGGAACTAGTTTTGCAGACATGAAAGATAAAAGATTGAGGGGCTCATGGATACTTATGCCTAAGTTCAAAGGGCCCCAGAGGCCAGACACTTTATGACCATGTCAAAATTCTTGGAAGGAAACACTGAGGGGATAATATGTAAAGACATGAAGGTGAGAGTTAATTTGAAATGGATATCCTGGGATGTTGAAGATGCCAGGGTCATGAGAAGTTTGTCTACTAGGGGAAGGTAATAAGTACGGAGTGGAGCTAACACAAGAAAAAGACTATACGTGCAGTGATTGACAAAGCTAAGAGACAGGAGTTCCATGCCCTCTGGAGCCCAGATGATTTTAGCATGAACACAAGAGGCCAATTACACTGCTGCAGGAGTAAATGTTTACATGGCAAGGTTTTGATTTTATTTGGCCCCATCATAGCTGGCTATTCATCAATTCCTCCCTTTTGGAAAGAGAATGTTTACTTTTCATGACAATGTATGTTTGAAGCATGTGACTTGTTTTTGGTTTTCATTTTGTTTTGTTAGTTTTCTTTAAGTTTTTTTTTTTGACAGTTACAGCTGCTTTCTCAGTAGCATTCTTGTTTGTAGCTTCAAATTCCCTCTTTCGTTTTCCAAAGGGCACACATTTATTAAAATCTTCTCCTCAACTTGTTCCCTTCTCTCTTTCAGTATAGACCTAGGTAAGAGTAGTAAGTAACAACCATACCATAGCCTGAATGCTCTCCTGTCTTAAAATTTCTTCCACCAAAAAAAACGAGTCCACTGCTTTTTAATTCAGCATTATTCAAGTTCTCAGAATGCCAGTTGAATGTAGCAGGGAATCTTTGCTTGACAAAAATGCCATCTGTCTTGATTGTGCTGATGGCTTTGTGTTTCCATTTTTGAAAGCTCATTAAGATATAAGCTTAAAACGAAGCATTTAAGAAATGTTGAATATATTAAATTATGAAAAGTCACACCTACTAGTATATATTAAAATCATGACATTTTAAAGAAGAATAATTTTTTAAAAATTTAGTATTATATAATGCCAGAGAGAAGTGACTAAAATACACATTTCCTATTCATGTAACAGATTGGTAATTTATTTTTGAAAACTTTTTGCTGGTATTTCCTAAGAATTATGGGCATCTGCTTACCTGTTATCTAACTAAAATTTTATATCCAAGACAAAGTAAGCTGTTTACCTGTGAGGATGTCTAAGAATATTTTTATATGCTTTATGCATAATATATCTCTAGTAAATGTGATTTATACATGAGTTGATAAATGGCAGAAATGTAAGTTGTGAACATATTAGTATTTACAAGGGCATGATTGGATGTTACAAATAAAATTTTGAACAAGAGAAGAAGTTAAGTAAAAATTACAGTATTCCATTTAACAAAGTCTAAAAAAGGAGCCTGATGTTATATTGTGTCCTTGTAACCTCAGCACTCTGGAGATAGCCAAAAGAGGATAATATGATTTAGGCTAGGCTGGGCTATATAGAGAGACTAAATTTCAAAAACAAAACATCCAAAACAGACAAAGCAGAGCCAGACAGAGTGATAGTAGTCACAACTCAAGCTACTTCCAAGCAGTGTGGTGGTTTCCTGGGATGTTGGCAATATTCTACATTTGATCTATTTGGTATTAAGGTATATTAATTTTAAAAGTCAATGATTTTTATAATTTTGGTATACATACACATACATAGATATTGATGTATAAAACTTAAAATGTTTGCATTGTAAAAATCAGGTCCTATTGTTCTTAAATTCTCTGATGACTTCTTTTTTTTTTTTTTTTTGGTTTTTCGAGACAGGGTTTCTCTGTGTAGCTTTGCGCCTGTCCTGGAACTCACTTGGTAGCCCAGGCTGGCCTCAAACTCACAGAGATCCGCCTGGCTCTGCCTCCCGAGTGCTGGGATTAAAGGCATGCGCCACCACCGCCCGGCTCTCTGATGACTTCTTTTTGTTGTTTCCTAAGGCAGAGTCTTACTATGTATCCCTGGGTGGCCTTGAATTTACTATATAGATTAGGCTGGCCTTCAACTCACAGAGATCTGTCTTTCTGTTTCTCAAGTGCTGAGATTAAAGGTGTGCATCATTAGGTGTGGTTTCCAAAAACTTTTTACTAAATTTTCAATGAAATCTCAAATCCTTATGCCTATTGCCTCATATATTTTCATTCCTGAATTACTCCCTAAGGTCAAGCCACATTAGCTTCTTCTTTCTTCCTTGAACATCGAATAAAACAATTCCTTCATAAACTTTTTCGCTTTCAGTTTTCTGTCTGGACACTATTTTTTTTTAATCTAAATCTTTCAACTAGTCATTTTGTTCCTTGGAATTCAGATCTATGACTTTTCTGAAACCCCAAAACAGTTTTTCTGTCACTTTTATGAGAAGTCTGCAGTGTGCTGGGGAGATATGTATATATATATATATATATATATATATATATATATATATATATATTCCTTAGTTATGATAAAAAATAAGTTAGATATGAAACCTTAGACTCACAAATATAGGATAGATAGAATATCTTCTTTAATTTTGCCAAATATAAATAGACTAGATATTATAACTATAATTCGTGCTTGATAATTGTTTTGTTATATGTAATTTTACTATGTTAAAGTTAAAACCCTCTTTTCTGAAAAAAAGAAAAGGGGAAGTGCTGGGGATGTCTTTCTGTATGCTGTGAATGTGTGTTGCTCTGATTTGGTTGATAAATAAAATGCTGATTGGCCAGTAGCCAGGCAGGAAGTATAGTATAGGCAGGATAAGCAGAGAGGAGAATTTAGGGAAGAGGAAGACTGAGTCAGGAGTTGCCAGCCAGACACAGAGGAAGCAAGATGTAAAGGCAGAACTTAGAAAAGCTACCAAGCCACATGGATAAATCTAAATAAGAATTATGGGTTAATTTAAGTGGAATAGCTAGTCAGTGGTAGGCTTGAGGTAATGGCTGAGCAGTTTTAATTAATATAAGCCTCTGTGTGTTTACTTGAGTCCAAACAGCGGCAGAACTGGCGGGTGAGAGATTTGTCCTGACCATGGGCCAAGTGTGACACAGGAAAACTTGAGCTACAGCAGTATTTGAGCCTCAATGTAATTTTTCATGCCTAAAATTAATGTATGTATTTACTTCCTCTAGTTAGAATACATTATTCATGGTTACAGAAACTTGTAGTGTCTCATGCTGTACTTATCCCCATTTCCTAAATGTAAACTTTACTGATAGATAGATGTTAAACAAGTACTTGGAACATGAAGAAATTTATGTGTAAATGAGTAATGAATAAAGAAGTAAAGATGCTACCAGGAAATACATTAAATGTGAAGTGATTATGGTTCTACTTTAAGAAGAAAACAATATTATCAAATTATGTTTTTCTTTCACCCTCTAAAATTGAGAACCTTATGAAAGGGTATTGAGAATGACAGTATTAGTGGATTGTATAAAATTTTATTCCAAAACACACCACATTAAATTACTGTTTTTGTATTTATGTTCAAACTTCTGTTACACTTCTGTGTTATTGCTGAAACTTCATAGGTACAGAAGTCTATCTAATGATTATATGCTACATTAAAAACTCAGATATTATGATTACGTCTTTTCTCAATATCCTAAATGTAAATTCGAAACTATTTATTTATAAAAACATATAAACATATATTTTTATACAGAATGCAACATATCATTTAATTTGCTTTGTTGAATTTCTAAAACTTTTCCAGATGCAGGTGGGCCCTTAAGTACTTTTTGATGATGATGATAATTACTGAAATTTCTTATATAATAACTTTCTCCCTGTAAAGTCTCAGCACATATGTTGTCTTTAATTCTTGCTGTATTTTGCCACATGTAATGTTCTATTTTCTCAGTTTGAACTATTGTATAGTTTATAATTCATAAGAACTATTTGAACTTTTAGCTTAACAATGAGGTGATTTAACAGTTAGGTCTCCTCAGTGTCTAGTATTTTAATTACTAAGTGGTAGCTAATTGGAACTCATGTGCATAAGTGAGTAAATATCATGAAAAGTTAGTGAATAGAAGAGATCTATTATAATTAAAATTAGATGTGTTTTGCAGAACATATTCTTAATATATCATACTATACTGATAATTAGGCCTGAATTCCAATCAATCAAAGCACCCAAGGTATATTCATAGGAAGACACATTTTTAGGAGAATTCATATGAATTAAAACTATAATTGTCTTAGTTGCCAACTTTGGATAATTATTTCTGAGATTATTATTCTGTACTACATAAAAGCTCTGTACTTGCTGATTAACGGTTGAAGTGTTTTTCTAGCAATGCCTAAGAGCATAAAAAATACCTGAGCATTAAACATTTGTTTGTACAAAATTTTACTTAATCTTTTCCACAACTTTGACGGAGAGATAACAATAACTGTAGTTACTTTGAAGTCTTTCTTGTTCAAATCTCTCTTTGCAATGCATTTTATCCATATCTTTCACCTACTTTTCCCCTTTCTTTTACATGTCTAGTCATCTTTTTTCAATAGAATTTGGAATAAGATGGAGGTTTTTTGAGGCTTTTTCTTATGTTATCTTTCTCTTGGGGTAGATTGCCTCAGTACTATCAAGTATTAGTTTTAATCCTTGCTACTGTGTGCCTAGGGATTGTCCTTTCTAGGGTGTCAACTAAATGTCTGACTTGTTCCTCAAGGTCTTTCACATGAGTCCAGAATCCCCTCTTTCCTCAGAAACAAGTCACCTATGGAATCTCTGCCTGTGTCTTAAGTTTCTTCACAGTTATTTGTTTAGCCTCTCAGAATCTCATGGAGTATCTGTTTAATTTAGGAACTGGCCAAGAACCCAACATGAAATTTCTACATGTATTTTCAATGTTCTTTCCTAAAATTAGCTCTTGCATGTTTATCTGTTCACCAGATCCCAGCTGTCTCAATAGCACCTATTATTTTCTTGTCTCTTGAACTCATTCAGACTACTATTTCTGCCTGAGTTCTTTGGACCTTTCTTTTAAAAAGTACATTTATTTTCTGTGTATTGGTATTTTGTGTACACGTCTATATACCACATGCATGCACAGTGCTTGTGGAGGCCAGAAAAAAAAGGTGTCTGATTCCCTGGAACTAGAATTTTAGCCCATTGTAAGCTGCTATGTGGGTGCTGAGAATTGATCCTGGACCCTTTGAAATATCTACTAACCCATCTCTCCAGCCTTCATCTTCAAATCTATTATGAACCAGAAAATGTGTTTAGATACATGAACAATTGCCTGAATTTCCAATTTAGATACATTTTTATTTGCTGCATTCATCTCCCCAGATATTGTTCATCACCTAAAGAGGAAAATTCTAACTGTACCATAATTCTATACCCATTTGCTGTGAGCTTTTCTGTAAATGACTCCATTTCCATATTGTAGTTCTTTACACATCTACTACTCAAGGCCTTATACTTTCCTAGTTTCAGGTCTCAATATCATTATAGGTCAGTAACCTTTGTCCTAAATTGATTACTTAATATCCTGAGCTTGACAAAGAGAAGATAGACATTTATCCAGTTTTTATTTGGTCTAGACCCTTGTCGTATATGATCCTAGCTTTTGAAATAACATCATTATTCATCTTTATTATGGTTACTTGATTAAGACAAAATCAAATTTTCTTCTGCTAGACTGTTGAGTTTTTCTTCAGAAGGCAGAAATATTTTCTGTTGAGCCTCAACTAACTTGAACATTACCTATCAAAAAAGATTTAAAGGAGTTCGAAATTCTTTACTTAAGATAAGTGAGCAATAGGAGTCTTTTTATCTCCACTTAGCTCACTGCTAAGATGGTCAGTTTTATAAATGGCTGTCTTCAATCACAAATTTGCCCACTATGATGTGCAAAATAGAATGGAAAGAGAGAAATGGTATACAATAAAATGTAAAGATACTTGACAACTTGTCTCCAAAACATTGAGAAAATACCTTTTCAATATCTGACATATTTCCCTTTATAGTTCTACTGAATTGTACTTTGACAGTTTCTATTACTTTGTGTTATCATAGATACCTTTGAATATTACAGAGTATAGAAAGACTTTATTTCAACTTTTATAAGATTCTTCATGTGTGTTAAGTGGACTGAGGAAGGTTCAGAATCCCTGATAATGTTGACTGTTGAATTTCTTGGTTTTGATTTTTTCTTTATTAATATCTTTGTACTTAAAAGTTCACATTCTTAGTATTATTAGTAGTAGTAGTATTTTGGTATATTGAATGGCTAAATGGACTTTTCACTAAATGTAATTAATCCATGCTTTCCAACAATTATGAACTAAAATTAATTTTGTTAATGTTTGATATGATCTCAGTACCTACACAAATCTATGCACATCTAATAATCAAATACATACACTACATATATATGGTATGTGTGTGTGTTTATTTTTCATACTCTATAGAAAAAAAAGTTTGTTAGATTTTTGAGGTAGTGTAAAGGGACAAAAGGCATAAAAAGGAATCTGACCTCCCTCAATAGACTGACCCATTTATTTCAAACAGGGAAGGACAGAAACTCTTCTAGGGGAGAAAGAGAGTGACTCTGGTAGGGAAAAGCTGGCTGTAACCCTTTATATAAGGGAGTTGAGGGTATTATTTGCAGACATGAGGGGCTAGGGCAGTTCCAGTACTCATTTTTCTTAGATTGACAGCTTCAAACAGGAATGACTACTTTGGGCTGAACCACCAAGGTCATTTGTAGGAATCCTCTCTTCTGACTGAAGCAGTCTATCATATCTTACATATATATATATATATATATATATATATATATATATATATATATATATATATATATATACAATTAATGATAGCATTTCACTGGTGAATTTTTACCAAAGACAAAGAAAATAGTCTAGGATTGCTGACACTACAGAAGTACCTCAATAATAATTATGACAAGACACCATAGTTCAAAATACAGTTTGCAAAGATTGGTAGTAGAAGTGCACATATTTATTAATGAAACAAGTGTAACATGAGTCTTAAAAGGTCTTATTAAATAAAAAACATGGAGCCAAATATAGGGGTCAAAGCCTTAGATCAGGGAAATAGGGGATGCCACCAGCCAACCTTACCTCCCCAGCTCTGCAGCTTCCAAATATGTGTTACTTTCTGTCTACCAACACCTTTATTGCCTTGCTGTTCTGCCCTCTTATTGGCTCTCTTAGCCCATCTACCTCACTTCCTCTTACTACACAGCTCTGTCACTTTCTGTCTGTATGTACAGACCTCTGGGTCTCTATGGTTGGTACTTGTGTGTTACCATGCTTGGCTCTGTTCACTAGTGTGGCCTTGAACACACAGAGACCCTGCCTGCTAAGTAATAGGATTAAGGGCATGTGCTACCACTGCCTGACTTCTTTGTTTACTTAAAATGGCTTGCTATTTCCTCTTATCTCCAAGCAAACTTTATTAAAGCACAAATAAAATATCACCACAAACCAGCATTTAGACCAGCTGTTTTCTGAACATAAATTCATAAGCAATGCAATAGTCATAATCAGGAAGATAACAATATTTGAAAAAGTTCCCATTTTAGAGCTAAATCTAAATTATGAGGATATAGGACCATGCGTGTGGAATTCATTTTAGTATACACATATATAAGTGTAGAAGAATAAATATATTTAGAATTGATTGTAACTTACGTTACACAAAATTAAAGTTTTTTTGTTTTTATTTGTTTGTTTTTTGTTTTATTTTTGTTTTGTTTTGTTTTTTTGAGACAGGATTCAAAAAATTTGAGGGTGGCCTCAAATTCCCATAGATCCACCTGCCTCTGTCTCCTGAGTGCTGGGTTTAAAGGCATGCACCACTACCACCCAGCAAAATTATAGTTTTTCAAAATAATGTAAAAACCTCTGTTTCCACAAAGTCTGACTTAAGGAATTACTATCATGACATAAAAAGCTTGGAGAACAACATTCCCATCTTATAGAAAAGCTGAACAAATGAGAAAATCAAAATAAGGAATTTTTCTCAAATCTTTCATAGAGCTAAGATCACAGAGAAAAATTGATATGAACAAACTAATGATGATTTTGGTAACTATCACTGTGGAGTAACATAGGAATGTAAAACTTCCCTGGTTCAATATTTAAATGCATTTTACCTTTAGGAACATCACAATTTCTCATACTGAAGTGTCAAGAAAGATCCTGCTGTGGCTTTTTTCCTTTCCTAGGGACAGAGAAAGATTAATATTGAGAAATGTGTCCAGAGTGTTCTCTGTAATAAAGTTACACTCAGCAGGGAATAATACTTTCTCAGAGCCTTACTCTAGCTGAAAGAAGTACATCCCCCTACTCTCACCCAATTCCCTCTAGGCTTTCTAAGTGGAGATAACTAAAAACATTTTGAATAGCCCAAGGAAAAAGGTTTGTTAAAAGTCTTTGAGTTGTGATGAGATTATAAAACACTTCCTTTCTCTGCATCCTGCCAGCAGGACTTCAATATAGTAACAATGGATTGCAGTTGGAGGAGCTTGAAGATGCAGATCCTTTCTGAATAGCACTTGTGGTAGTCTAAAGAGGGGGGTAAAAAAGTGACATAAGAGGAATTTGAAGCCTTTAGCACATGCAGATATAATAAACAGAAGCAGTCCATTTCTACCTGATTAGTATAAAACATCCCAACAAGCCTATTTATGTCAATGCCTTTTACCTAATATATTATGCCTGGGTCTCAGCAAGTATAAAATATAGTTTGAAAAGATAGAGCAGTGCTCAGAATCAGACTTCTTTGTGACACTGACATTGGAACAATAGAAGAAGAAATTTAAAGTAGCTATGATTGCTTTCATTTGAGAGAAAATGGAAAAAGTTGGTGCCGTGCAAAAGGGATGAGTAGTATACACAGAGTACAATTTTAATGCTAACATAAAGATCAAGAGGAACTGTAAAAAATCAGAACACACTATGATAG
The DNA here is from genome assembly GCF_949786415.1 of Peromyscus eremicus. Classification (NCBI taxonomy): domain Eukaryota; kingdom Metazoa; phylum Chordata; class Mammalia; order Rodentia; family Cricetidae; genus Peromyscus; species Peromyscus eremicus. The sequence continues at coordinate 45,975,571 of NC_081439.1, forward strand.
AAACAAAGATTCTCTTTCATAGACTCAATGGTAGGCTGGATATGAACAAGGAAAGAGTCATTGAACTTGAAAATATATAAATAAAAACTTTCAAACTGAACTGTGAAGAGCAAAAAGATTGACAGGAAGGGAGCAGAAAAGAATATCCAAGAAGTATGGGACTGTTTCAAAAGAAGTAACATACATAACTGTAATATCAGTTGTTGGAAATGAACAGATATAATGAACTTATGAAATTCTAGATAGAACATTGCAAAATTAATGGCTCATCAAACCAGATTCAAGGAGGTAATCAGCAGAAACATAATTCAATGAACAGCCCTCCACCCACCCCAAAAAAGAAAGAAATTGAACAAAGAAAGTATATTAGATGTAATATTAAATCATAGAAGAGGGAATAAAGAAAGATTCTAATAATAAAAATTCACAAATGGTATTGAGTCAAATAACAAAGGTTTATTTTAGAAAGATTAATTAGTAGAGCAAAGCTGCAGACTACACAATAGAAAATTTGTTAGCTATTCACTTGACAAGGCACTAATATCCAAAATTCATAAAGATCTCAAAAATTAATGAATGTAAAATAAAAGAAATAAAAAGAAAAGGAAATGATATGACTGCTCCTAGATATGGAAGAGTTTGCCCTGAGTATCAAACTTAACAACTAAATTTCAAAAGAATGCAAAATTGGATCAATAAATGGGCCAATGAATTCAAAAGATAGTTTTCAAAGGAAACACAAATGGCCAGTACTTACATTAAAAATTCTTATTATCATTATCCTTAAGGGATAAGGCTTCATCTTAGTGTATGCAGAATGACTATCTCCAAGAAAACAAACAAGAATAATGCTGGTGAGGATGAGGGGCAAAGAAACACTTATACACTATTTGTGGGATTATAAATTATAACAGCCACTACAAAAAAACAGTGTAGAGTTTCCTCAAAAACTAAAAACAGAACTAGTATGTGATCTAGAAATACTGCTCCTGGGAATATAACTGACAATACAAAATGAAAACAAAAACAAACAACAAAACCATCACAGCTCTCATCTTAAAGGAAGAAGAGATAGTTTTTTCTGGGGCTGTCTTGGGTGACCGTGACCCAGGAACATAGATTTTGATTACCCCCAAATTCCATGTTCCAATGAAGAAGCAGTTTCTTCATGATGTTTTATAGTTATACAGAATAAAGAAATGTTATAAATCAAGGCAAATTTAAAATACAATTGTCAGTACATCAGAAAGGTTGTTGCAGAAAATGGAGGAGGTTTTTATATATGCCTAAGACGCACATAAAAGAAAGAAAATGGCCTCCAAATGGAGTGGCACTATTAGGAGGTGTGTCTCTGTTGGAGGAAATATGTCACTGAGGAGGTAGGCTTTGAAGTTTTATATGCTCAGGATACCATCCAGTGAATCAATCAACTTCCTGTTGCCACTAAGACAAGATGTGGGACTCTCAGCTCCAGCTCCATGTCTGCCTGCATGGTACCATGCTCCCCATCCTAATAATAATGGACTGAACCTCTGAAACTGTAAGTGAGCCATCACAATTATATGTTTTAATTTATAAGAGTTGTTTGTGATAGTCATGGTGTTTCTTCACAGCAATAACAAACCCGAACTAAGATAAGTGGGTTTGCTAAGTTAATAAATTACAATAGTTTTATCTGTTAGTCTTAGAATGTTAGTTCAGTCTCTTCACAGTACTGGTTTTAATCAGCCAATCAGTTTCAGCAGACACAACTCTTTGTCAAGAGTTCTAATTCACATACTCAAGGAATTAAAGTCACCATACAAGAGAGATACCTGTGTATTTACTTTCTTCTCATCACTATTCATAATAGCAAAGATATAAAATCAGCCTGTGAACTTATCAACTGAAGAACTGATGAAGAAAATCTGGTCTATACAACCAATACAGTTTTAGTTAGCCATAAAGGAAAAAAAAAAAAACATGTCATTTGCAGGAAAATAGATAAAATTGGAAAAAGTCATATTGAGCAGAATAAACTAAACACAGAAAGACAAATACACATTTCTCTTATATGTATCTTGATTTATTTAAAAAAAGACGTTGAAATAGTAGAGTGACCATTTGAAGGATGGGAGAAAATTTGGAGGGATAAAGAAGGCAAGGGAGCACAATAAAGGTGAATATGATTAATGTACATTTTGCACATGTACTTTCATAATGAAATCTACTTTTTTGTAAAAAAAAAACAGGAAAAAAGCAACAAAGCAGGCTAATATAATGTTTAAAAAAGAAAATACTGGGCTAGTAAAATGGCTCTGGAAGTAAAAGGCTTGCTATCAGCCTTAATTTGGTTCTTGGTATCAATGTAAATGTGTAAGGTAAAAATTGATCTACTCCACAAAAAAGTCCTCTAACCTCCACAACTGTACATCATGGCATGTGCAAACCTTCTCCCCATCCCCATCATACACACACACACACACACACACACACACACACACACACACACACACACAATGGTGGTAAAGAAAATTCATAAGAAAGCAGCCAAATCAATCCTGAATGAAGTCAGATTATAAGTGGATGTGTGTGGGTACAAATTAACTATAGACAAATATGACTATACAGGACTGCTCATCAGAAATCATAAAATAACAAGAAAATGCTGCATAAATGCTGGGTTTTGAAAGAAAAATTTATCCTAGCATTCTATATCTAATGAATTACTCTTCAAAATTAAAAGAAATATGGACTTACTCAAGGAAAAAAAATTGATAAAATTCAGCAGAATTGACCTCCAAGAAATGTTAAGAAATGTTCTCCAGGGAGAATGAAAGTTATGTAGGTCAGAAACTGAAACCCACATAAAAAAGAAAAAACATTGTATGGTGAAGACAAAAATGACGGTAAAATAAAATTCTTTATTGAAGTGTGTCAAAGTGATAAGACCAAAAGGGAGGAAAGGAAATATTCAGTTATGTTTCCTTCACTGCATATAAATATAAACTGCTATACTATTACTTGAGGGCACACTGATATTTGTTAAATGTATGTTGTAAACTCTAATACAACTACTATTTAGGATATATATATATATATATATATATATATATATATATATATATATATATATATATTTGTTTGAGTGTGTGTCACATGTGACCAGGTGTTTACAGAGGCAAGAAGAGGGTATCAGACTTTCTGGAGCTGGAGTTACAGGTACCTATAAGCTATCCATCATGAGTACTGGGAACTGGACTGTAGTCTTCTGGAAGAATATGTCAGTCTTGATTGCTGAGCCTACAGTCCACACTGTTTGTTTTGTTTTGTTTCAGAGGTATAATTAATTTATATGTCACAAGAAAAGAAAATAGTATCACACAAAATTTTCATTATAAAAGAGAATGCAGGGTACTGGAGAGATGGCTTGGCGGTTAGAGCACTGGCTGCTCCTTCAGAGGACAGGTTCATTTCCGCACACCCACATAGCAGATCAGAACTGCCTGCTGGTCCAGTTCCATGGAATCATCACCCTCTTTTGGGCTTCCTTGGGCTCCTGAATGCACATGGTACACACAAACTTATGCAGGTACATGCACATGCATATCAAATGAACAAACAAATAAATCTTTTAAAAGAGAATGCAGTGAAAGAAGGAAAAAACACCAGAAGAACTGTGGTAGCTGTCAGTCCTTCTGTATAAATGATTACCTCAAAAGTGAATTGCTTAATGTACTGAACATGTGATTATTTAAAGATCTAATCAAAAGGGAAGATTATTTACATGATTCTGTATAGAAATTCATGTTAAATATCAAGAATCTGACAGATTAAATGTAAAGCGATGGAATAAGGTATATCATGGTAACACTAAACAAAAGAATGATATGATAAATTATAAAAAAAATCATACACAGTCCACTTCACAGCAAATGAAAATTATCTTGGGTAAATATGAATATATATATATATATATATATATATATATATATATATATATATATATATATTTATATGTGTGTGTGTCCAATGAGATATGAAAATTCATGAAGTAGATAAAATGGAAGGAAAGAATAGGCAAGTTAATTGTAGTTTCCTGCAACCCTCTTTCAGCAATTGATATCCAAATTGAGTAGAAAGTAAGGATCTAGCTGACTTAAAAATATTATAAGTAAACATAATCTCATTGACTGTTATGGAGCACTCCACTCATTTCTAGAAGAATATATATTAATCTCAAGTATACACAGAATATCATCAAAATAGTGTCAGATTTAAAGACAAACTGTATTTTGAGGTACATGTTAAAAATTTTAAAACAATAGAGAAATCAATGAAACTACAAATTAGTTTTGTGAAAAAGTGAAAAAAAAATAAAATTTTATCTAGGCTAAAAAAAAGAGATATAAACTATCAACATCAGAAATAAAGTCAAGTTATCATACTAGTGATTCCATCTACATTAAGAATACAAAGCAAGCCCATCCTGCCCCCTGGACTTCCCTTCTGGAAAAGAGGTGAGTGTCTGGCCTCAGCCTAGATCCCATGCCTGGGCACCAGCCACTCCAGGGAAGACCTGCCCAACGTGGCCCCAGGTTCTGGCCACCTGGCAGATTCCCTTCTAGCCCTACGGGAAAGTCTCCCCTTCTCCAAGACCACCAGCAGACCCTGCAATTTCCATGCCCTGCCCCCACACCCATCCACCCGAGACCCCAGCCATTTCCTGAGACTTAGAGTCCTGCTCCCAGCTCCCATCCTGCCCCTGACTTCCCTTCTGGACAAGAGCGCCCATTCTGCCCTGAACTTCTTGTCTGGAAAAGAGCTCCCATCTTGCCCTGGAGTTCCCATTTGGACAAGAGAGCTCCCATCTAGACAAGAGAGAGAGACTTCCTGAATCTGTCAACTCTGTCTGGACCAAGTGTGCTGATAAGACCAAGAACGAACCACAAGGAAGTGGGCAGACGTCAAGGCAGAAGTACATACAAAAAAATGAAGAGCAATACAGCATCACCAGAACCTAGCCCTCCTCCAACATCTAGACCTGAACATCAAAAATTGGAGGACTCAGAAGAAAACAGCCTTATGAGTAATATCATGAAGAAGGTAGAGGCTTATATAGAGAAAAAGACAAAAAAACGGGAAGAACGCTATAAAAAACTAGAGGAAAGGACAAATAAAGTAGAAGAAAACAATAAAGTCCTGGAAGAAAACAATAAAGCACTGAAAGAAAATCATGAAAAAGCAATGAAACAAATGAAGGAAACAGTCCAAGACCTGAAAAGGGAAATAGAAAAAATGAAGAAGACACAAACAGAAGGAATGCTAGAAATAGAAAATCTGAGTAAACGATCGGGAACTTCAGATGCAAGTATAACCAACAGAATCCAAGAGATGGAAGAGAGGATCTCTGGCATTGAAGATACCGTAGAAGAAATAGATTCATCAGTCAAAGAAAACACTAAAGCCAACAAAGTCATGAACCAAAATGTTCAAGAAATTTGGGACACCATGAAAAGACCAAACCTACGAATAATAGAGATAGAAGAAGGAGAAGAATACCAACTCAAAGGCACAGAAAATATATTCAACAAGATCATAGAAGAAAACTTTCCCAACTTAAAGAAGGAAATGCCTATGAAGATAAAAGAAGCTTATAGAACACCAAACAGACTAGACCCCCCAAAAAAGTCCCCTCATCACATAATAATTAAACAACTAAACGTACAGAATAAAGAAAGAATATTAAGAGCAGCTAAGAAAAAGGCCAAGTGACTTATAAAAGTAAACCCATCAGAATAACACCCGATTTCTCAATGGAGACATTGAAAGCCAGAAGGACCTGGACAAATGTAATGCAGACACTAAGAGACCATGGATGTCAGCCTAGACTAATATACCCAGCAAAACTTTCAATCATCATAGACAGAGTGAACAAGACATTCCAAGACAAAGCCAGATTTAAACAATACTCAAAATTCCAACCTAAGGAAGTCAGATACACCCTCAAAACACAGGCAATAGATAAAGCCACAGCAGTAAACCCCAAAGAAGAGAAGTACACACACACTACCACCAAAAAATAACAGGAATGAACAATCACTGGTCATTAATATCCCTTAATATCAATGGACTTAATTCACCTATAAAAAGACATAGGCTTACAGAATGGATATGAAAGCAGGACCCATCTTTCTGCTGCATACAAGAAACACATCTCAAATTCAAAGATAGACACTTCTTAAAAATAAAAGGCTGGGAAAAGACTTTCCAATCAAACGGTCTTAAGAAACAAGAGGGTGTAGCCATCCTGATATCCAGAAAAATAGACTTCAAACTAAAATCAATCAGAAGAGATCAAGAAAGACATTACATACTCATCACAGGAAAGATCCACCAAGATGAAGTTTCAGTTCTTAACATTTATGCCCCAAACACAAGGGCACCCACATATATAAAAGAAACATTAATAAAGCTTAAACCACATATAAAACCCCACACATTAATAGTGGGAGACTTCAACACTCCACTTTCACCACTGGACAGATCTCCCAAATTGAAACTTGACAGAGAAATAAAGGACTTAACTGATGTCATGACACAAATGGACTTAATCGATATCTACAGAACATTCCATCCTAAGAAAAAAGAATATACCTTCTTCCCAGCACCCCATGGAACCTTCTCTAAAATCGATGATATACTTGGCCACAAAGCAAATCTCAACAGATACAAAACAATTGGAATAACCTCTTGTGTTCTATCAGACCACCATGGTTTAAAGATAGATTTCAACAACAACAAAATCTACAGAAAACCTACAATCTCATGGAAACTGAATAATGATCAACTGAATCACCAATGGGTTAAGGAAGAAATAAAGAAAGAAATTAAAGACTTCCTAGAGATCAACGAAAATGAAGACACCACATACCCAAACTTATGGGACACTATGATGCAGTGCTAAGAGGGAAATTCATAGCACTAAATGCCCACATAAAGAAGTTGGAGAAATCTCACACTAATGACTAAACAGCACACGTGAAAGCTCTAGAACAAGAAGAAGCAAAGTCTCCCAGGAAGAATAGATGCCAGGAAATTATCAAAGTGAGACCTGAAATCAATAAAATAGAAACAAAGAAAACAATACAAAAAATTAATGAAACAAAGAGTTGGTTCTTTGAGAAAATCAACAAGATAGACAAGCCCTTATCCAAACTAACCAAAAGACAGAGAGAGAACACCCAAATCAACAAAATTAGAAATGAAAAGTCAGACATAACAACAGACATTGAGGAAATCCAGAGAATCATCAGGTCATACTTCAAAAACCTCTACTCCACAAAACTGGAAAATCTAAAAGAAATGGATAACTTTCTGGATAAGTACCACATACCTAAGTTAAATCAAGACCAGATAAACTATTTAAATAGTCCAATAACCCCTAAGGAAATAGAAACAGTCATTAAAAGTCTCCCAAGCAAAAAAAAGCCCAGGACCAGATGGTTTCAGTGCAGAATTCTACCAGATTTTCAAAGAAGAGTTAATACCAATACTCTCTAAATTGTTCCACACAATAGAAACAGAAGGAAGATTACCAAACTCCTTCTATGAGGCTACAATTACCCTGATTCCTAAACCAAACAAGGATACAACAAAGAAAGAGAACTTCAGACCGATCTCTCTCATGAACATTGATGCAAAAATACTCAATAAAACACTGGCAAACAGACTCCAAGAACACATCAAAACAATTATCCACCATGATCAAGTAGGCTTCATTCCAGGGATGCAAGGGTGGTTCAACATATGAAAGTCCGTCAATGTATTACACCATATAAACAAACTCAAAGAAAAAAACCACATGATCATCTCACTAGATGCAGAAAAAGCATTTGACAAAATCCAACACCCCTTCATGATAAAGGTCTTGGAGCAATCATGAACACAGGGAACATACCTAAACATAATAAAGGCAATTTACAGCAAGCTAACATCCAACATCACATTAAATGGAGAGAAACTCAAAGCAATTCCACTAAAATTAGGAACGAGGCAAGGCTGTCTTCTCTCCCCATACTTATTCAATATAGTACTTGAAGTTCTAGCCAGAGCAATAAGACAACATCAGGAGATTAAGGGGATACAAATTGGAAAGGAAGAAGTCAAGCTTTCCCTATTTGCAGATGACATGATAGTATATTTGAGTGACCCCAAAGATTCCACCAAGGAACTGACACAGCTTATAAACACCTTCAGCAACATAGCAGGATACAAGATCAACTCAAAAAAATCAGTAGCCCTCCTATATACAATGGACAAAGTAGCTGAGAAGGAAATCAGAGATACATCACCCTTTACAATAGCCACAAATGACATAAAATACCTTGGGGTAACACTAACCAAGCAAGTGAAGGACCTATATGACAAGAACTTTAAGTCCCTGAAAAAAGAAATTGAAGAAGATGTCAGAAAATGGAAAGATCTCCCATGCTCATGGATAGGCAGGACTAACATAGTAAAAATGGCAATTTTACCAAAAGCAATCTACAGATTCAATGCAATCCCCATCAAAATACCAACACAATTCTTCACAGACCTGGAAAGATTAATACTCAACTTCATATGGAAAAACAAAAAACCCAGGATAGCCAAAAGAATCCTGTACAATAACACAACCTCTGGAGGCATCACGATCCCTGACTTCAAAATCTACTATAGAGCTACAGTAATAAGAACAGCTTGGTACTGGCATAAAAACAGACATGTGGACTAATGGAATTGAATTGAAGGCCCTGACATTAATCCACATACCTATGAACATATAATTTTTGACAAAGAAGCCAAAAGTGTACAATGGAAGAAAGAAAGCATCTTCAACAAATGGTGCTGGCATAACTGGATATCAACATGTAGAAGGCTGCAAATAGATCTATATCTATCACTGTGCACAAAACTTAAGTCCAATTGGATCAAGGACCTCAACATGAATCCAGCTACTCTGAACCTGCTAGAACAGAAAGTAGGAAGTAGTCTTGACTGCATTGGCATAGGAGAACACTTCCTAAATATAACACCAGTAGCACAGACACTGAGAGAAACAATTAGTCAATGGGACCTCTTGAAACTGAGAAGCTTTTGTAGAGCAAAGGATAAGGTCAACAAGGCAAAGCAACAGCCTACAGAATGGGAAAAGGTCTTCACCAACCCCACATCTGACAGAGGACTGATATCCAGAATATATAAGGAACTCAAGAAATTAGACATCAAAATGCCCAACAGTCCAATTAAGAAATGGGCTATAGAACTAAACAGAGAATTCTCAACAGAGGAAACTCAAATGGCTGAAAGACATTTAAGGAATTGCTCAACATCCCTAATCATCAGGGAAATGCAAATCAAAACAACTCTGAGATACCACCTTATGCCTGTCAGAATGGCTAAGATCAAAAACACTGAAGCCACCTTATCCTGGAGAGGATGTGGAGCTAGCGGAACTCTCCGCCACTGCTGGTGGGAATGCAAGCTTGTACAACCACTTTGGAAATCAATACGACACTTTCTTAGAAAATTGGGAATCAATCTCCCCCAAGATCCAGCTATACCACTCTTGGGCATATACCCAAGGAATGTCTAATCATACTACAAGAGCACTTGTTCAGCTATGTTCATATCAGCATTGTTTGTAATAGCCAGAACATGGAAACAACTTAGATGCCCTTCAACTAAAGAATGGATAAATAAAATCTGGTACATATACACAATGGAACACTACTCAGCAGAGAAAAACAATGACATCATGAGGTTTGCAGGCAAATGGATGGATCTAGAAAAAATCATCCTGAGTGAGGTAACCCAGACTCAGAAAGTCAAACATGGTAGTACTCACTCATAGGAGGATACTAGATGTGGAACAAGGATGACTGGACTGCTACTCACATCACCAGGGAGGCTACCTGGAAAACAGGACCCCAAGAAAGACACAGGGATCGCCCAATGACGGAGAAATGGATGAGATCAACATGAACAGCCTGGACATGAGTGGGGGTAATGAAGGGCGAGGGTCGAGGGAAAGAGAGCTTGGGGGAGCGGGAAATCCCAGCTGGATCAAGAACAGAGAGGGAGAACAAGGAATAGGAGACCATGGTAAATGAAGACCACATGAAAATAGGAAGAAGCAAAGTGCTAGAGAGGCCCACAGAAATCCACAAAGATACCCCCACAATAGACTGCTGGCAATGGTCGAGAGACAGTCCGAACTGACCTACTCTGGTGATGGGATGGCCAAACACTCTAATTGTCATGCTAGAAACCCCATCCAATGACTGAGAGATCTGGATGCAGAGATCCATGGTTAGGTCCCGGGTGGGTCCGGGAGTCCAATTAGTGAGAAAGAGGAGCGTTTATATGAGCAAGAATTGTTGAGACCAAGGTTGGATAAAACTCAGGGACAAATAGCCAAACGAATGGATACACATGAACTATGAACCAATGGCTGAGGGGTCCCCAACTGGATCAGGCCCTCTGAATGAGTGAGACAGTTGATTGGCTTGATCTGTTTTGGAGGCATCCAGGCAGTGGGACTGGGTCCTGTGCTCATTGCATTAGTTGGCTGTTTGAAACCTGGGGCTTATGCAGGGTCGCTTGGCTCGGCCTGGGAGGAGGAGACTGGACCTGCCTGGACTGAATCTAGTAGGTTGATCTCAGTCCTCAGGGGAGGCTTTGCTCTGCAGGATTTGGGAATGGGGGTGTACTGGGGGGAAGGGGAGGGTGGCGGGAGGGGGGAGAACAAGGGAATCTGTGGCTGATATGTAGAACTGAATTGTATTGTAAAATAAAATAAAATTAAAAAAAAAAGATGCAGACAATGGACGCATGGTTTGTGAAGTTTCAGAGGGAAGTTTGAGAGTCCCTTAAAGATGCTGCTGGTGTCATTTGCATGACATTTTATGTTAATGAAATGAAATGGAAAAATGCTATTAATATATTACTATTTCAAAATATTTTGAAGAAAAGAATAACAAGTGTTTCTAAATAAAAGGAAAAATGCAAAAATAGAATACAAAGCAAGAATTAAAAACATGTTTTTAGATTAACTTTACTTTTTGTACATGAACATGTTTGTCTTCATGCATTTCTGTGCACCACAGGTGTGACCATAGGATCCCCTGGAACAGTAGTTGCATATGGTTCTGAGCCACCGTGTGGGTGCTGTGAACCAAACCAGATCCTATGCAAGTACTCTTCACTACTGAAGCTTCACTCCAACTCACAGAAGGAAAATTTTATGTGCAGTTTTCCAGTGCTGGGAATGGAATTCAAGTCTCCATGAATGTTGGGCAAGCACTCTGTCTTTGAACTAAATCTCCAGTCCATGCTATGCCCCCTGTTTTGATAAAAGCATCTGGAGTTAACTAATACCTTGAATTTGGTATGAAATATAAAACTGATAACTTCAGGAATCAGTAAAGTCTACAAAACTAAAAGCAATGGTATAATAGGAATTTTTGCTGTGTAATAATCCTTTTGTACACTGTGAAGATTTGTGACACAGATTGGTTTAATAAAGAAGCTGACTGGCCAATAGCTGAACAGGGTAAAGTTAGGTGGGAGAGCCAAACTGAGAATGTTGGGAGAAAAAAGGACAGAGTCTGGAGTCACCAGGAGACACAGAGGGAGCAAAACATGCTGTAGGACAGGTAAAGCCATGGGCCATGTGGCAAAACATAGATTAATAGAAATGGGTTAATTTAAGTTGTAAGAGCTAGTTAGTAATAAGCCTGAGCTATCAACTGAGCATTTATAAGTAATATTAAGTCTCCATGCCAGTTATTTCAGAGCTGGTGGATGGGACAGAAACTTTAGCCTATACATTTCACTCTAGTTGAGATACTGGGTATTAGAGGAACAGTTATGATAATGTTACCTATATGTACTAGAATTGAATAATTAAGTAAATAAATGACTATTAAGAGACAGATTTTCCCCCACCGGTGATCAAAATCATAAACCAGCAATTACAGTAGGAGAAGTACACTGATGAGAATATAATAATGAGAAAAACTTAAGAGTCATGTGTGGTGGTATTTTATATTAATAAATAAAGTTGCCTGGGGTCAGAGCTATTAGAGCCATAGCAAGTGCGTGGCAGTGGTGGTGTACGCCTTTAAGGACCTGGAGGGCGGTACATACAGGCAGTGATGAGGCAGTCACATGATTGGGTTGACAACCAATCATAAGCCAGAACAGAGAGACTATAGAGACAGACACACAGGGAGGAGTGCTCCTCTCTTTCAGATATATATAAAATAAAATATATATATATATTTATTATATATATTTATATTATATATATTTATATATATATATAAACAAATATATGTTTAGCTTAATTAATAGAGATGCCTACATAGAGAACAATAGTTGAAAATATTGGCTGATTTGTTGTAATAAATAGACTACAGTAGTGTAAGATGTTAATAGAAGAAAGTCGGGATAAGATATGTAGAAAGTTTGTACAATCTTAGTAATTTTCTGAAAACTTTAAACTTTTCTACATTAAAAGTTTACTTGAAAAACTATCAGAATTTGACATACACCGAATACATGTAAATGATCATCAATGTAAACATTGATTTACATTTATTATTTGTTTATTTGATTCCCTAATTTCTTCTGAATGTGCTTTTAAATAAATGTAAAGGATTACTAGAATTTTATTTTTTTCTTTCACTTCCTTGGTATTTTGAGACAGAGTATCATGTACCAAGGCTGGCCTTGAACTCACTATATAGCAGAGGATAACTTTCAACTCCTGTCTCTTAGTTCTTTGTTCTGTGATTACAGACATCTGGTTTTACTTAAGTATTTTGTATTAGTTTTATAATGCATAAAATGTCATTGGAAATACACACACACCACTACCACCACCACCACCACCACCATTACCACAACACAAGTTGCTTAATTACTGACATTTACTGTGTTATTTCTCCACCTGTTTTGTGTACATGATTATGTAACTAATTGATCACTATTTCTAGCTACATCTGATCTATAAAGAAATTTATTAAATGTAAAAACAAAAGAAGAACATTATGATATTAATACCTTATTAGACTTGCATAATGCTTTAAAAATACTCAAAATCAATAATGTCTTTCTATTTCATTGTTAAAAGCATGGCACACAGGAATGTAATTTTGTTTTCAGACCATGAAACCTTTTGCTTTATAACAAATTACTGTTGTCTTGCTAAGGATAAAAGACTTCAAAATCACCTTTTCTCTACTGCAAATCACCTTTTTAAATAAATGTCAGTTAGAATGATAATTATTAAACCATCATCATTAATTGATCAAAGTAAGGGACATTTATTTTTCCAAAGACAATTAAAATTATACCTTCTTGAAGGCTATCTACAGATTAGTTTCCTTAAGGAAACACCTGACTTGTGCCTTGTGATTATCTTCAATAACACATTATCAGGACCTACAAACATTAAAGAGTAGGAAGTTTTCTGTTTCTTCAAGAAATTTCTTTTCGTGGAAGAAAATTAACAGGAAGTACCATTGCTCTAAGTTTTATTTTCTTTTAAAGTTTCTATTGAGAATTATTCTGACCAGCTTGCTTTTGTATGTGACTTGAGCCTTCTAACTCTTGCAGCTTTCAAATACCCTTTCTTAATTATGTATATTTAGTATTTTGACTATAATATGATCTGGAATATTTCTTTTCTGGTCTTGTCTTTTTTTGTGTGTTCTGCAGGTCTCCTGTACCTGGATGGGTGTCTCTTTCTCTAGATTTGAGAAATTATCTTCTATGACTTTATCGAAAATGTTATATATTATGCCTTTGCGTGACAGGACAAGAGAGTGAAGAGGTTTCTCTGTCTTTTACTCCTGCTAAGGCCATTTTCAGTTTGAGTAGAATTTGATTACCTTGATAGAAAGCACTGTGGAAAATTGCCCATCTCTGTTCTAGGAACCCAAGGTCAAGATGCCCCAGCTAACTTATCTTGGCTTCTGTTAAACTGCCTGCTTGTGCAAAACCTCTCCAACTAACTACTTACCTTAGCTTCTGTTAAACTGCTTGATTTTGAGAAACCTTCCCCTACAGCAGGAGAGAGATAACAGCATGTAGCTTTTGCCTTTAAAAGTCCCTTACTCTAAACACACAGTGCTACACTCATACATTAGTGTAGTCTCAGCTGGCTAAAATGCAGACTTTCGATTGACTATAAACTGTATCTGAGTAGTCTTCTTTGGTGAGCTCTCTGGCCTAGGATTTTTCTTTTTTCACAATTTGCAAATCTGCTCTTTTCATAGAGTCCCCAAATTTCTTATGTTCTATTCATATACTTTAAATAATTGTCATTGACTGGTAATTAAATGATCTAATTCCTCTATATTATTCTTAAGTCCTGATATTCTGTTCTTCATAGACTATTCTTTTGGTGAGGTTTTTCACTGAATTTTTTATTTGGCTCATTGATTTTTTTTTTTCATTTCCAATATCATTTCAGTTTTTTTCATATTATATCTCTTTGTTGAACTCTGAAGGCTTAATGACCTAAAATCCTCAGGTAAGCTGAGAAACTACTGACAGGAAAGTTGACTTGACTGATAACACTGGACTGTTAAGATCCAGGTAGCTTCTAACAAGGGAGGATCAGCATAACAGCCTTCCCTTGCTATCTACCAATTTGAGACTGCAGGGGAACTCACCTGCATATGGAATCTTCCACCCCTAAATTCCCTTTATCTGCCCCGTATAATCCCAAACCCCTATGTACAGTCTCTAGTTCCCTAAAATGACCGTTGTCCTTCACTCTTCTGACTAAAGGACAATTTGCTTCTGGAGATCCCTGCATTCTTTCTTTTATTTTCACATCACTTCCATCAATACCAGTCTTACAAACTTCATTTTCATATCCTGAATTGGCCTTCCTGTTTAATTGAGCTGTTGGTATTTTATGAGAATTCATTTAGGCAATTATTTGTATCCTCTTTGAATCCATTCATATGCTTTTCATATCCTCTTTGAGATCTTTGTGTTTGGGTTAGTTTGTTAAGATTTTATGTCATACCTGAGTTTGTCATGAAACTTGGCTGTCATAACGTGTCTGGTCATCTATCTTTAACAAGGAAATTAAAGAGCCAAACTGAAAGTGTTTCTTGTACCTTGTCTTTGACTCATTTCTTTTTGTTTTGTCCTATTTTCATTTGTTTGTTTTTATCTTATTATTATTCCTTAGATGCCTGCATGTTTTCTAATGAGAGACAGAAAAGGGTGTGGATCTGTATGGGAGGGGAAGTGGGGAGGATCGCAGAGAAATTGGGATAGGGGAAAACATAATCAGAATATATTTCATGAGATCAGAGTTTGGAAAGAAGGCCAAGGGTATTTGCTTCTAAGCCCTCCAGATCAAAGTGTGCTCCCCACCATTGACCCACCTCTCTCTTTCTCTATGTGTGTCCCTACCTTTCCCTGTTCTATGTATGCCCTTCTCTTCTATTTCTTACATAGTTACCTAATAATACTAATTACTAATCTCACTGTGATTTCTTGCTTTTCTTTATCTTTTCAACTTATAACCACAATAACTAATTTAGAGACAACAAAGTACTATTGATATCCCTTTATTTCCTAAAACAATTGGTACTTAAGGAGTGAATGACTGTTTTGTAGTCAACTGGTATTATTTATTTCAGCTATGTAGTTTTAATTTTCAAGTTCTGTTTCTTATATTTCTTTATATAGCATTCTATTCTTGTGTAATAGATGTCATAGCTTTCTTTATCCTTCTGAGTACATTGATTGTTATTTTTACTTGAGTGCTTTCTTCTGAAAGTTTTGCAGATAAATATTTACTATTTGATATCTACATATTAAATAAAATTAACGTTTATAATATTTATTTTCTTTAGTTAAAAGCATTTAGCAAACATTTGATATACCTCCCTTTTTGCAGTCTTGCTTTGCATTCTCACCATTCCCATCTCAGTGTCCCAAGCAGCGAGCATTAGTAACATGGCACTGGCACCTGGCTTACTATATTTTAAACTTACGATACTAACACTTGGTTGACATTCCTGTTTGCAATTGAGTAGCAGCTCTCTTTTTATTAAAAATAAAGTTATTTTCATATAATATATTCTAATCAGTTTCTCTTACTCTCATCTCTTCTCAGAACTTCCGTACATCCCTACCCTCCAAACTCCACACTTTTTCCCTCTCTCTTAAGATAAGAAACAAACAAAAAAAACAAACAAGGATAAAACAAAATGAACAAACTAACAAAAAAGAAACTAAGAGCATGAAAAATATACACACACCTTAAAACCCATAAAAACTTAAGATCAGAAACCATAATACACAAGAGAAGGACAGGTTTATAAAATGTTCAAACAAAGCAATAGAAGACAAAAACAAAACAAGAATCCAAAAATAAATTTAAGCTAATTTTGTGTTGGCCGTCTATTGCTGGCCATTGTACAAGCTCTTAAGTGTGATTTATATATCCAGTGAAACTCCCTTGAAGAAACTAATTTTTACCTTGTGAGCAGTTGTCAATTGGAAATTTTCTTGTTTGGGAAAGGGAGCTTGTGTCTACTTCCCATTCTCAACACTGGAACCTCATCTGGTTTGAACCTATGAGGCCCCTGTGCATGCTACCACAGTCTCTGTGGGTTCATATGTGCATAAGTCTTGTTGTGTCTGGGCCTTGTTTCTTTGGTGTCTTCCATCCCTATTGACTTTTTAATCTTTCCATCTAATCTTCTACAGAGTCCCTGAGCTCTGAGGGGAGAGATTTGATTTAAGACTGAGTATTACAAAGTCTCTCACTCTCTGCATGTTGTTCAGGTATGGGTCTCTGCATTAGTTCTCATCTCCTGTAGAAAATGTCTCTGATGATGGAGGAGAGTAGCATCTTTCTTAATGGCTGATCAGTTTATTCAGTGAAAATGTCAATGTGTTTATATTTTAATAATTACTTAAAACAGAGTGAGATTCAAAGATCACATGAAGACTCTCAAAATCCTGTGTGGCTGAGCTTCTTTCTATATTTTGCCTCATATTTTTATATGCATCTCCAGCACATGTGCTCTTAGTCTTGATGCCTTGTTTTACTCTATAGACATTTTGATTTGTGATTTTTCTATAATAAAAATCCCTTTCCTCTCAAATATTTATTGTGGTTGTTTGAAAAAGATTGGCCCCAACAGGCTCATATCTTTAAATGCTTAGAGAGTGACATTAAGAGGTGTGGCCTTGTTGGAATAGATGTGGTCTTGTTGGAATAGGTGTGACCTTGTTGGACTAAATGTATCACTGAGGGTGGGGTTTGAGTTTTCGAATGCCCAAGCCAGGTCCAATGGCTTTCTTTCTGCTGCTGCCAATTCAGATGTAGAACTCTCAGCTACCTCTCCAGCACTATGTCTGTATGCCACCATGCCTCTTGACATGGTGTTGTAGGCATTTTAAATGTTGCATAATGGATGAAGAGTTTGAGAATTCGGAATTGTTCTCTGGATTTAGAAAGGTATTGTTAGTGGTGATTTTGCCAAAATAAGCTTTTGAGTGTAACTCGGAGTCATAGGATACCTGAATTTAGTTCAGAGACCAAGGACCTGAGGGAAATTGTGAGCTTATTTACCCGTCACTTTTTGTCAGTAATCTAAACTCTAAATAACAAATGATGCCTTTAAATCTTGAAACATTTAAAGGCATATTACTGGCAGTTCATTTAGGATTTGTGTGATTAAACTTCATTTTCTATTTATCTATTTATTTATATGAGATAGGTTATATCTATAATAGTTCTGGCTAGCTTCAAACTTGCCACAGTTCTGCCTCTGCTTGCTGAATGCTAGAATCATAGACATGTATAAACATGAATCTCTTAAATTTTATTTTCAATCAAAGAAAATAAAGTCCAGAATAAATTTATGTTTTTCCTTTTATTTTTCAATTGCATTTATTGATATGTGTGTATGTATGTGAGCAGTAATACCATGGTGTGGGTATAAAAGTCAGAAAACAACTTATAGCAGTGGTTCTTAACCTTCCTAATGTTGTGACCCTTTAATACAGTTTCTTCATGTTGTAGTGATCCCCAATGCTGTGGGATGTCTTTCTGTGTGCTGTGAACATGTGTTGCTCTGATTGGTTGATAAGTAAAGCTGTTTGGCCAATAGTGAGGAAGAATAAGGTGAAGAAGTACATTTTAACTGGAGAGAGAAGAGAAGAAAAGGAGATTGGGGCAGACACTGCAAGCCACCACCAGGAGATTCAAGATGTGAAAGTACCAGTAAGCCACGAAGCCACATGGCAATGCATAGATTAATAGAAATGGGCTGAGTTAAGTTGTAAGAGCTAGCTAGAGAGAAGCCTGAGCCATTAGGCCATACAGTTTGTAAATAATATACGCGTGTCTGTGTTTACTTGAGACCAAAGAGCTGAGGGATAGAGGTGGGAGAGAGTTGTCCTAACTGTGGGGCCAGGCAGGGCCGGAGAAACTCCCAGCTACAACCCAGTAATAAAATTATTTCATTGCTACTTCATAACTGTAATTTTGCTACTGTTATGAATCATAATGTAAATATCTGATATGCAGGGTATCTATTATGTGGCCCTAAAGGGTTCACAACCCACAGGTCGAGAACCACTGATTAGTAGGATTCATTTCTCTCCTTCCACCATATAGGTTTGGAGGATGGAACTCAGGTAATCAGGCTTGGTGGCATGTGCTTTTACTTACTAAGCCATCTTGCCACACCCCTTTTCATTTTAAACCATAGACATTAGGCATTTCTTATTCTGCTCTACCTTATATAGACTTAATCTGTGAGTATCCCAGATTTTAATTATCCTGAACACTAATAAAATGATTTAAAACACTTGTTTATTTCAATAACTCCTGGCCATTTACCCAAAATAACATGACACAAAAAGTCCTAAAAAATTGTATCTGAAGGTGAGCAAGCTCATTCAGCTATTTCTCCTCCTAAACATAAAGTGAACAGCTAGTCACATAGCAAACTACCTTCTCAAAAGTTAAGGAACTCTTAGTACTTGCTTTTAGTATACCAAATTAACTATCTCACTGGAAAAGTCAGGACAGAAAGAAATCTTGTGTCACTCATGTCCTAACTTTAAGCATTCCAAGAAAGAGAGAGAAGAGAATCAAATCCAGGTCTTAGACATAACCCTGGGGCTGGGCATTGCCTCATTGTCCCTGCTGTGAGAGAACTACAAAGAAAGAAAGTGAACTTCTATAGCAGGTAAGTTGCAGAGGAGAGAGTGGAGTCTACCTACTTGGTAGGATGGCGTGAAAGCCAGCATAAGGCTTTGCCTGGCCTGTCTGGCTGAACCACCACACCCAGAAGAAATAAAGATACTGTACATAGGCCAGAGCTCACAAAGGACCCTCCATATCAGTGATAAGGTCAGGCAGGTAAAGACATAAGCTTGCTTATTTGGGACAGATTTGAGTTTGGCAAGATCCGTTCTGTTCTTTGAGTGGGTTTGGGGAATGCCTGTCCTCCTCAGGAGACTGTAGGCTTCTATAGCTTAGCAATAGCCTGGGAGGCCAGGGGACTATCAACTGTTCCCACAACCTCATGTAGTACACCTATAACCAGGGCAGTGCTTGCAGATAGTGCTCCAGACCTACTCGGCCCTTAGGCAGAAATGACTGGTGCTCCAGAGTATAATAGATGAATTTTAGCTTGCAGAATTTCTAGCTGTGTCATAGGCTCTGGTATACTTCTGAGACTGTGCATATCCTTGAAGCTATGTGACTCAGGCATGACCTAGATTAGTGTCAGCTTAGATGTCTAAGGACTGTTTTCACTGTTACTTTCTTAATTTTGGTCTATATAAAGCTTATTTACTATAGTTAAAATAGCATAGTAAGCATATGACTTTGCCCTGAAATTTAGTGCAGGCTAGTTAAGCCTAGCAATAGACAAATACAAATGGTTCCTTCTCATATGCCTGCCCAGATTCTCTGGAACAACTCTAGTTCTATGGGGAAACTTAGGGTCTAGAGATGGTCCTCCTTCAATGACATCTAGAGTAGGGTTTGAAAGTCTGTTCAATGCATTCAGGTCTACCCTACTTATAGGAAAAGACTGATGAGACACGTTCCCTTTTCTAGATACTCTCTTCCTTATTTCTGAACAATACATCAACAGAGTATCTGGGACAAGCATGAGCATGGATATTTCTCTAGTAAGTAAACAGCATTGAATTTTTGATGAATTGATTCTAAGAGGATTCAGAGAAAGAGACCAAACAGTGTTATGGAGTCATATAATTCACGAGCCTTTTGGATAAACAAGTTTCAGACATAAGCTGAAAAAGATCTTTTCTTAAATGATAGTGTGCAGGATGGGCAAGATGATTCCTTGGATAAAGCACTTTCTGCCAAGCCTGATAACCTGAGTTCAATTCCCAGAACTTACCTGGTGGAAGGAGAAAACAGATGCCTACAAGTTGTTTCTGATGTCTGAATGCATCTTGTGGCACATAAACACACACTAAGTAAATATAAAGAAAAATGATAGTGCATATGTATAAAGGGATTATATCTAACTTATGGTTGTGACAAAGAAACACAGGATTCCAAAAGTTAGGAATTTACCTTCTAATTTTATATGACAGAGTTATACCATAGCACTCTTTCTCTACTACATTGTCATGACACTAAACAGAACAATGGTAAGGTAGAAATGAGATTCTGACTCTCAGGAAATAATAAGTAGCTGACTGGCTTAGAATTACTTTACATGTCCAGGGATAAGTAAGATATTTAAAGTCATTGTCCAGTTATGAGTGCATTTGAAAAAGTATTTAATGTGACCTTCAAATATTTTAGCTACTGTTTATTTTTAAAGAACATAGGGAGGTGAGGGACAATCAAAATCAAAACTAGAATCATTATTCTTATTATGGTCTTATTCATATCATAAGATTATGAGGAGATATAAAAGTCTGCACACACAACACACATACACACACACACACACACACACACACACACACACACACACACACACAGAGCTTAAACCCATTATGATGGATACTTCAACCAGACATACTTCAACCTTTACTTGAAAGAATTAACAACATGTTTCTAGATCCACTTATCCTTTTCTCAAGCAGAAAATGTAGCTTATTCAGTTATAAAACTGAGCAATAGAAATTCTCCAAACATTGAATAACAGTGAAAGCATGCAAAAATAAACACAGTGAGATCATTAGCAGTAAATCATACAGGGTAAAGTTAAGAGATTTTTTTTGACTGATTATAAAATTAGCATATGAAGGAAAAGCTATGGATAATAAATGTCTAAGCTTTAATAAGGTGTTTGATATAGTAGTGCAAGTGTATGTATAAAATTATTAACTAAGTTTTGATAAGAACACAATAAACTAGATTAAAAACAAAGTAAGATATCATAAATGTAGAGAATGAAAGATGAGAGGGAGCTCCTTGAAGTACCAGAAAATGATTCCTGGCTGTATTAAATATATTTCTGACCATAAATAGATGCCAAATAGAGCTTGAATTAGACTGGCAGATTATATCAGTTCAGAATGTGCCATAAAACTGCTTTGGAAAGATAAATGTTATAACTGATTATAAATAAGTATGTGAGCAGAAAAGAATACATGAGATTAAATTTGTAAAAGAGCAAGCAGGAAAAATATCACTAGACAACTGTGTAGGAGCATTATCTCTTGCTAATAAAAGTGATAACAGAATTTTACAGTATATAGCATGGGCAGTAAATGCTTATTTTTATAAGCTTACTGTGTCGTTATAGCAAGTGAACAGATTATGTTCTGGAATAAGCTTGATTATCCAAGGGAAGTCATTAAGTTCTTCTCAGACTGCACACTCATATGTTGTTATCATCTCCATCTACCTCTTTCTGATTCTTAGAGTCCTCTGTGTGAGTTACAAATAGGCTGCAAATATTTCTTTTTAGTAGAGCAACATGCTTCCGACATTCAGACAGATTTTATGGCATATATTGTCTCAGTTCATAGTCCATATACCATCACCCCTAACGTTTTTGCATTGATCACATTATGATTTCATAGAAAAAAATGTACAATTTTCACCTACTCTATAAAGTCTAAAGGAAAAAGACAAGACAAACAAAATTTCCTCTATTTGTGGCTTGGGTACCGTTGCTGTTATAAAGGAATGACATGGTGGTAGATATAACATTTTCTCCATATAAAATCATGTTATTTGTCTTCAATTAAAAAAATTGAACTAGGAGCTGGAGAGAGTGGTCAAGAGCACAGGTTGCTCTCCTAGATGACAAAGGTTTGATGTCTAGCATCTGTATAGTGGTTCAAAATATCCTTAATTCTTTTTCCAGGGGATCTCATGCCGTCTTCTGTCTGCTATGGCTATTGCATGCATGTGGTGAACAGATATATATGCAGACAAAACACTCATACACAGAAAACAGAATTAAGAAAAATGTATAAAATAATACAAATTTAAAGTAAAGTAAGAAACCATACGAAAACATGCATTATTGAAGGGAAAGCATGTGTTATATTGGAAGTTAAGCTTTACTGACCCAAGACACAAAAGCATGACTTTATATACAGAAAACATAAATGTAAATAAACAAAGAAATTTCCTGCTTTGCATAGAAAAATGTTTTTATTAGCTAAAATCTCTGTGAGATTAAGTTTTTATATAGCATTTGCAATTTCTCTAAAACTGTCAGTTTAGCACATTTTTACATATACATGCAACAAAATACTATAAAAATTATTAGTTCACCATCTTCTAATTACTTCCTTTTCTTTTTTGAAAGGATCAATTACTCAGGTGCTAAAAAAAATGGCATCATGAAATTTGTAGACAAATGATGGAACTAGAAAAAAATCATCCTAAGTGAGGTAACTCAGACCCACAAAGACAAACATGGTATGCATTCACTTATAAGTGGATGTCAGCCTTTAAATAAATGATAACCAAGCTACAAACCATAGACCCAAAGAGGTTAGGTAAAGAGGAGGGTTCTAAGGAGGAATCATGGATCTCCCTGGGAGAGAGAAATAGAAGAGATTAACAGGAAAACTGGGGATGAGTTGGGGACAGGAGCTGGGCATCAGTTGGGGGCTGAGATGCAGAGAGTTCAGTGAGAAACGCTGGGCATTTGGGAGGTAATGTAGAAATCTAGTACAGTTGAAACTTCCTGGAATATATGAGGGTGATCCTAATGAAGACTCCTAATAATGGGAAATTACAGCTTCTCCACTAGCCTCTCTTGTTGAAGGACAAGGCTTCCAGTGCTAGGACTGGGTTGCATTAAGTTGAGTTATTGGTCAAGGTGGTCTCAAAGAAATCCCCAAACAACCCAGGCTGATGCTAAAACAAAGAATTGCTCTCCACAAACTGAGAGTGAGGCCCCATTCCCAAGGGTAAAATCCCACATAACTCATTGAACATGGAGAAGTCAAGCTGATATATACATGGAGTCTTCACCCCTATGTTCTAGTTTTTTTTGGGTTTTTTTGGTGCAGGAAGGTACTCTGCAGGCTACCAAAAGAGAAATGGGGACACCAATCCAGCCACAAACTTTTGACCTACAATCTGTCCTGCCTGAAAAATGTGCTAGGACAATGGTGACACAGAGCTTGTGGGAGTAGCCAGTGTCTGATTTGACTTTAAGCCCACTCCACGGAAAGGAACCATTTCTGACAATGCTTGAGTAACCAAGAATCAGAGACTACATATCATAGAGAGCTACAGCAAAACCAAACCCTACTGTGGAAAAAGAAATATCAACTAAATAACTCCTAATGATATTTTGCTATTCTCATAGATCAATTCCTTAGCCAGTCATCATCAGAGGCTTCCTCCACCAGCAAATTGGAACAGATGCAGAGACCCACAGCCAGACATTATACAGAGAGAGAATCTAAATGAGACTTTCCATCAAATCCCTCTCCTCAGAGATCGTGGAATCCTGAGGAAGAGGAGGCAGAAATATTGTAAAAGTTAAAGGACACCAGGAGAACAAGACCCTCTGAGTCAACTAAGCACATATGGGCTCATGGAGCAAGCAGAGCAACTAAAAAGGGTCTACACCAGTTCCACTGCATATACGTAATAGCTATTAGCTTAGTATTTTTATGGAACTCCTAACTGTGAGAATGAGTGGGTCTCTTACTTTTGTGCCTATTCTTGGGACTCTTTCTTTGTATGGTTGCTGTGTCCAACTTCAATATGTTGAATTTTTGCTTTATCTTATTATGTTTTATTTTGTGGTATTAGATTGCTAGCTCTTAGTAGCTTCTCTTTTCCTACTGAGAGACAGAAAGGGAGTAGATCCAGATGGGAGGGGAGGTAGAGAGGAACTGGGGGAAGTAGAGGCAGGAGAAACTATAATCAGGATATATTGTGTGAGAAAAGAATCTATTTCTTTATCATCATCATCATTATTATTATTAAGAGATTTTTCTATTCATTTTACATACCAACCACAGATTCCCCTGTCCTCCATCCTCCCACTCCCCAGCCTTTCCCCTCAACCCACCCCCCATTCCCACTTCCTCCAAGGCAAGGTCTCCCATGGGGAGTCAGCAGAGCCTGGTACATTCAGTTGAGGCAGGTCCAAGCCCCTCCTCCCTGCACCAAGGCTGTGTAAAGTGTCTTACCATAGGCACCAGGCTCTAAAAAGCCAGCTCATGCACCCTCTCAACCATTGCCAATAGTCTATGGTGGGGTCATCCTTGTGGATTCCTGGGAACTTCACTAGCACTCTGATTCATAGCGGCATTATTCATAATAGCCAGAACCTGGAAACAACCCAGATGCTCCTCAACTGAAGAATAGATAAAGAAACTGTGGTACATATACACAATGGAGTACTACTCAGCAGAGAAAAATAATGACATCATGAAATTTGCAGGCAAATGGATGGAACTAGAAAATATCATCCTGAGTGAAGTAACCAAGACACAGAAGGACAAATATGGTATGTACTCACTCATAAGTGGATACTAGATGCAAAGCAAAGGACAATCAGACTGCAACCCACAGCTCCAGGGAGGCTAGCTAGTAAGGAGGACCCTAGGAAGGACGCATGGATTGCCTAGTGAAGGAGAAATAGATGAGATCTACAAGAGCAAACTGGGGGTGGGTGTGGTAATGGAGGGCAAGGGATGGGGGAGGAGAACATAGGAGAATGGGAGGTTTGAGCTGGAACAGGGACAGAGTGGGAGAGCAAGGAAAGAGACACCATGATAAATGAAGATATCATGGAAATAGGAAGAATCTATTTTCAATAAAAGTGGAAAAATCAAAAAGAAAGAAAGGAAGGAAGGAGGGAGGACAGAAAAGACCAATGATTTTTATGTCTTGGAATGCCAATTGACTCCAAAGAAGCATAGTTATAGAAATACTTTAAAGGACAACACATAATGTTACATAAAAATTGAGTGACAAAGAGTAGGCTGATAAAATCAAGTTACATATACAAAAATGGTAAACTCCCCACAGAAAGAAAATCTTGCAGAAAACCTTTGGAAATACAAATGTTTTCTTTCCAAGTATTAACTGATGAATACTTATAAGAGGGTAATTATGCTGTTGGAGAGATGTTCAGAGGTTATGAATGAATGAATACTGCTCTTGAAGAGGACCTGAGTGTAATGCTAAACATACACACACACACACACACACACACACACACACACACACACACACACACACACACACAATTAATTTCTAAATAAAATAAATCTTAAAAAATAACAAAGTAAATTTTTTTAAAGAAGGTAATTACGTGACAAATTTCAGTGCAATTATTTTTGTTTATTAAGCAAGATAATTTAAACATCTTTAGAGGTTTTGTAGTGTTTTGAGCATTTCCCAATCAACTTTGACATCAGCTGTGAAAACTGTCTTATGGCAAGTCTTTGGAGGCCTCATAATTGGACAAATCAGAGTTGAAAAGAAATTTGAGTTAAGCATTCCAATGTCAATTAAGGATAGAAATTGGCAATTTTAGTTAGGGTATACTTTCTCACAAACTTGTATTTGTCAAGGATAAATGAGAATAACGACCATCCAGAATTTGCATTCAGATTCTCAGGAGGCTAAAATGGATATGATCAATCATGAATAATGAAGTTGAGAGATCATAAATTTGACCAAGAATTGCCAACACCAACAGAAAAATATAAGAAGGTCAGGGATATACTACCACTATAAGACCAAACCAAATATTCCATATTGCTACCATAATTCCAGATTATCTTCATACCATTCCTTTAATTTACCATTAACAGTTGGGAAGAGATTATTATACCTTAGACAAGGAGGAAGAATAGATTATAGAGTACATTGTTGTGGGCTGAGCAGTAAATATATTCTTATCTGCAGCATAGGGCAATCCACTGCAGGAAGATGAAGATGTCTCCATTTTAGAGATGTGCTTTTTAGCTTAAAGTGAATTTCTTTGTGTGCAGTATCCTGGCATTTATTCACAGTATATGAAAGAAGGTGACCCAGATTGCCTTGCGTACAGTTCTAGGAGTTTACCATGAATCATTGTGCACCTAATTTGTAGCTATGCAATCTCTCCAATACAAAAAAGAGAATCATAAAATTAAGGCTTGATCAAAATTCATTCTTGGTCAAGGACTCTGGTCATAGAGTAGGCTTATAGGTCTGTGTTGTCAGGTTATAGCTTTCTGAAGCTAGCAGTTATGGGTTTTAGCAATGATTGTGAAATTTTCCCAATGGGGAAATGCTCCGTTCTCTCTCTCTCTCTCTCTCTCTCTCTCTCTCTCTCTCTCTCTCTCTCTCTCTCTCTCTCTCTCCCTCCCTCCTTCCCTCTCTCCCTCCCTCCGTGTGTGTGTGTGTGTGTGTGTGTGTGTGTGTATGCATGCATGCATGTATGTGTGTTTTGTGTGTGTGTGTGATGTATGCATCTGTGCATCTGGTGTCTTTCTTTATTTCTCTGCCCCTTAGTCCCATGAGAGAGTCTATTTCTGAACCTGAATCACCTCTTTTTTCCTCTAAGATTATCCATAATAGCTCTATCCATTCATACAAAGTTGAGAATGCTTTAAACTGAGGAAGGTTAAGGGATGAAACCAGTTACCTCACCAAGGGTAAAGAAAAGGCTCAATTTGTCCAAACCAGTTTTGTTTTGTTCTCAATTTTGTTTACCTTAAATTTCTGTTTCATAAAATAAAAAAGGGGTTATATTCATAATTTTTTATTTCATATTTGTGCCCCATTTCCAGCACTGCACATGGACCTCTGAAATAGAATCTTGAAAGTTCAAAATGAACAGGCAGTATAGTGTGAGAGAATTAATTTGAATTCATCCATATTACAAACCTGAATACAGATATTCTTTCCTAAACCTGGATAATGCTATTTAGCTCTGATTTGTGAGAGAAGCAGGTCTTTTCTGTTGGGTACATTCAAATCAGACCTTATCTTTCTCATATGTCAGTTGCCAGACAAAATTTCTTAAGACACCATGAACAATTTTATGTAAGTTTACCTTTGCAAAATCATTTCTTTTTATTATTACTTATATAAGAATTCTACCATTTTTTATTCTATGTAAATGTACTGAATGTAATGCATGTACTGGGTGGTCTTTGAATAAATAATATTATAAATAATAAAGTTCACAATGTGGATATCTTCCTTGAATTTACAAGAGGAAACACAATAAATTTGCTTAGACAAATATGCTACCACAGATGTTCCATCCAAAACACCTTTCAAAGATCAATAAATACAAGTTTAGGAGGTGATAAGCAGTCTGAATTAAATAGAGCAGAAAAGGATGATAAAGTAGCATAGCATTAATAATTTTGATAAGATAGTCAAGAAAAGCTGGTTAGAAACCATAATTAGGTAAAAGAGTGAAGTGAGAGATGTATCTCTGTAGCCTCCTGAGAGGAAAGAGATTCTAGGACTGCATATGAAGTCCCCATTAGGAGGAAGTATTTGTCATGTCAAATAGCAGCAAGTGATCCAAGAAGCTAAAATATAATGAGTAGTGAGGAAGGCAGAAAGAGTAGATGAGAACTGAGAAGTGGTTAACAAATTGGCCTTAGGTGTAATTTTCCCAAGCTAAAATAATCATTTTCATCAGCGTTTCCGGAATCTCATTACAATATCCCATTAGACTCCTGATCTCAGAACTTCCCTGGCTTTGTCTTTTTCATCTTTCTTTGCTATGGTCTTAAATATTTGTGCCTTCATCCATTAGTTTATTGAAGCACTAATCCCCAACATGAAAATATTTCAAGATGGGATATTTGGGAAGTAATAAGTTTTAGAGGGTGAAGATTTCATGATGGAATTAATGTGATTGTAATAAGATGCAAAAATCAGAGTTTTCAGCCTTATGACAACACATTAAGTCTGCACCAGGAAGAGGACACTTAGAAGATGACTGGAGACACTTTGATCTTAGATTCCCAGACTCCAGAAACATTAAAAATGTGTTTGTTTTTAATCATCTAGTGTAGGATATTTTACTAAAATATCTCTTCTTTAGCCTTTACTGTATAGATACTTATTTGTTTGTTTTTTCAAGACAGGGTTTCTCCTTGTAGGTTAGGTGCCTGTCCTGGATCTCACTCTGTAGACCAGGCTGGACTCGAACTCATAGAGATCCTCCTACCTCTGCCTCCTGAGTGCTGGGATTAAAGGCATGGGCCATTGCCTTCTGGCCAGTATAGATACTTATATCGTGCCATCTCATTCAACATGCTTAGGCTTACTGTGTCTGTGAAAGGAATTAGGAAGAGGGCAGGAGAGAAGGTTCAACGGTTAAGGAAAACTTGTTGCCTTGCACAGGACCTGGGTTCCATTCCCATCATTCATATGGTTGTTCACAACCATCTGTAATTCCAATTCCAGAGTATCTAATGTCTTCTTCTGGCCTCCATGGGTACTACATGTATGTGGTGGACATATATAATTTCATGCAAAACACTTATACACTTAAATAAACAACCTAAAAAAGTTAGGAATAAAGATAGTTGCATTTGTCAGGAGAATTTACTTATATTTTATTGATTTTTTAAAAATTTTGTCAGTAAATTGCTTATGATAAAGACATAGAATTATGTTAGGAATAATCGAGGATTAATAAAATATACATAAACAACTATTATCTCTAATAATGAATACAAAGTTAAATATGAACATACATATACCATAGTAATGATACTTACAAAGAAAGTAGTCAAATTGCCTTTACCTGGTGAGAAAAAGCTGCATCAGTTTGGTCTATTAGTGGTTAGTCACTCTGGGTTCACAATGGGATCACTTTGAAAACTTGGAAGACATAACTAATCTATTTTTTCTTCTCTCCCTCTCCCTCTCCCTCTCCTTGTCTCTCTTTCCCTCTCCATCTGTATTTTTGTTTGTTTGTTTGTTTGTATTAAGCTATGGTCTGTAGCCTACACTGACCTGGAATTCACTTTGCAACCCAGATTCATCTCAAATTCTTGGCAATCATCTCCTTTACTTTTTAAATGCTGAAACTTCACATGAGAGCCATTTAGTCCAGCTTAAGGAATAACAAATGGTTCTTAAATCCTAACAACACTAATGAGCCTAAAATCTTTAGTAGAACCTAAAGTAAACATAGAATTGAATAATCAGTAATCTAAACCAAGGAAATCTCTATCCTTCTTTTACATGAGGCAAATACAACACTGGCTGAAATAGCTTCTTATCTGGTAAATCTAATCCCTGCATTTTACCTCTATATGTCCCTCCCTGCCATTGGTGACAAATGTATATCTTTGGCTAATTCTGATATTTCCCCTTATTGTCATTTAGATTGAATTTAGACTGGTGATTGGATAAACTGATTATACCATATGAACCTTTTTTTGAGACAAGTTCTCTCTATTGTGCACTCCTTTAATTCCTAGAATTCACTATGTAGACTAGGCTGGCCTCAAACTCAGAGACTGGCTTGGCTCTGCCTCCAGATTACTGATATTAAAGGTGTGCCCCACCACATCTGTGCATACTATATGAATTTTAACCAAAGCTAGAAACCATGCAAGTTAGTTTTACCAATATCAAGTAATATTGAGCTGTGCAGTTGATTATACTTCTCACATCACTTTATTTTTAGTTTTGATTCCTTTTAGGAATAACCATGGTTCTTTATTGTCATGATGTCTAATTTAAGTAAAATAATTCTAAATATAAAGAAAACAAAAGCATTTGCTTTATTACAAAATGCTGAAAACCATCATAAAATATTTCAAGAAATATTTGTGCAGCTGAATCACTTTCAAATATGGAGATTATGATAAAAAGTTACTATAACAGATCAATATTAATGCCATCTGGACTCTCATCCTAATCTAAGCTAGGCATTTGGACTACTTATTTCTAAGTTCCTCAATGGTTCTTGAATGTCAAGTGTACTCTACTAATCAATACCTAAGTCTTCATCAGGGTCAATGAGCTGCTGATATGTACGTTTACATATTCAAAATCTGTCTCTCAATATAGATTTCAACTGGATCTTATTGAATGAAAAGGTCAAGTCAGGCTCCACCTTGCTCATTATAACAACTCACTCAAATTTTCATTAACTGAGCCATGTGCTCCTTTTAGAAGAATGCTTATGAGGGAGAAAAAAAGAACATTGACCTCAGTATATTATATTATATTCAGTAAAACTGCTTAGGAATGGGAATTAGTTATAGGAACAAGGTATATGGCAGCTTATTGATTATGTAAATATGTTTTTCTACTCTTTAAAAACAAACAAATTATTAAAAGCATCTGAAAACTCTTTCTTAAAGGTCCAGGTAGATAAAAATTTAGCCTTTATTGCCCACGTGGTCTGTCACAACTAGTTTACTCTGGTGATGAAAGGGAAAAGCAGTTACAGAGAAGATGTAAAAGAATGAGTGTTTCTGTGTTCCAGTTATTATACTTGGTGTCTAACAGCAGGAGGTAGAGTGATGCACTGAGTTTGTTGATCTCAGAATTAGTGCCATAAAATATGCTATTTTTTTTATACATACACACACATATAAACATATATGCTTACATTTCAAAATAGATTTCACTGTGTCATTCAGAAAATTGAACTTTCAAAACAAATTTCAATGTGTCATTCAAAAAATTGAACATGACAAGCTAAATCTGAAAGAGACATCATAACATTTTCTTTGCATTGTGAAAATTATAATGCACATTCCCCAGTCTGACAGTTACATACATATTCCAGTGGCCCACATATTCTCTGGGGTTAAGACAGAGCTATCCCCTAAATTACTCAAATCTATTGATATAGAGGAGAACTACAACCTTCTGACCACTAGTTTATGGTTCATAGAAACAAGGAGAAAATCTTTTCATATATTATTGAAGTTTTGCAGAATTTCCACTGTAATGTATGTGCTTGGAACATAAAATAGCTTGGTTTATGCTTCTTTTGTCTGTTTGACCAAGTAATCCCAGTGCATATGAAATCAACTCAGGACATTGCCATACATTTTAAAACTACTAAACAATGTATGCCTTCAAAAATGGTATTTGTAGTACAAATATTGCTTCTAAGATTTCTGGGACAATTTTAATTCAGCAATCATGTATAGAGATGCTAACATAGATTTTCATGACTGTGAATATAAATGATGATATATCTTTAATAGTTTCTACATAGAAAGAAAATATTAGCCCCAAATGAAAACCCATAAGTTGTCTTGAGTAAATAAATCTGACAATGAGTTTTTTATAAATACACAACATAGCCTGCCTCCACATTTTTCAGACTTTATAAAACATTTACCTGTACAGATAGATTCACTGGTATCTTTTTTTGGACAAATTATAAAATTGACTTGTGGGAAGTAAAAGACAATTTTATTAACTTTTTATATAAAGTTTTAAAATAGTTTCAACAACCACTGAAAAACCAAAAGTGATATTTTAGGTTATTATATTAGTAAAATTATTATAAAAACTTACTTATGCTTTATTTGATATTATAAAAATCTTTTTATAAAAGTCTGCTTATATTTTTATCTTAGATAATGCAATAATATATTCATTTATTTTACAAACAATAAATATTTTCAAAACTTGTATTTACCTGAAATATTAGGAAAGCTAAGCAAAGACAAAGAAGGAAAAAAGAGTGGAGACAAATTTTTAAAAAGTTATATTTACACAAACAGGAGGAGAGTTAACTTTTCATTATTCTCTTTGAAATGATCACTGAAGGACATATACAAACAAGAAATAAATAAAATAATAAGGAAGAAGTTGAACAAAAGTGGCTTTTATGGAAGGGGACATGATTCAATTTGAACATGTTATGAGGCAGGCAGGATAGCTCAGCAGTGAAGAAGAATGCATACTGCTGTTGCAGAGGATCTGGTATTGGTTCCCAGCACCCACAAACACTTGTAACTCCATATCCATGGGAGCTGGCAGTCTCTTCTTTCCAGTGAAGACAACAGTACTCATGCATGTACCTCCATACATAAACACCTCATTAAAAATAAAAATAGTCTTATAACATGTAATAAAACTTAGAATTATTCAAACATACAATTTAATGAACTGACTAAGGAACAATAGATGAATGATGAGTAAAGGCATTTTTTATAATTAATTTTTTTTCACTTAAAGTAACATATTCATTAATATCCATGTCTTCAGAATTTACAGATGATACTGTGACACATAATTGAATAAAAATTTACTTTATAACATATAAAGAACAAAGTATGGACCAACCTAATTGGTTAAGTCAAATATGGAATTAAATATGGATATTATACCTTAACAGTCTCACTTAGAGTAACAAAATTCATGGAAAAACATAAATATGCAAAACAAAATATGGCAGCTGACAATACAGTGATCTCTATATACACCTTTAACAATGAATAATTGTTTTAGTTCCTAGTCTATTGTTGTGATATAACATGGTGATCAACATGAGTTACAAAAGAAAGTGTTTAATTTGGCTTAAAGTTTCATAAGTTTAGAGTCTGTGCTAGTGTAATGAAGGAACAGCTGAGAGCTCACATCTTGATCCACAACCATGAGGCAGAGAGAAAGAATAGTTGAAATTGCAGGAGTCTTTTGAATGTTCAAAGCTCATCTCCAGTGACACACCTCCTCCAATAGGGTACCCCTTCTAATCCTTTCCAAATAGTCCCCACAAATTGGAGACCACATATATTCAAATAAATGAACCTATGGGAATCATTCTTATTCAAACTGCCACAAATATGTAAACAGATTAAGTTCTTCATTAGAAGATTTTAATGAAGTATGAGACGGGCTGTTTACTACTCTAGTTGGTGGCATGAGCATAGGAGAGTGGGTAGTAAAAATGAGCCATGTTAAAGTCTCATGGAATAACAAACTTTAGTCAGAACATAAGGCAATTTATCCTCAATTCTGAGGGTTAAGAGAATGATATGAGTAAGGTTTTCAATCACAAGGACTAGGCATATGTGGCACAAACAAACAAACAAACAAACAAACAAATTTGTTCTTCCATAGTGGTATATGAATAACAACAGCTGAAGTAAAGTACTCCTGTGTGTTACACCTAGAAGGAACATGAAAACACAGATCAAGAAAAATTCCGCCGGGTGGTGGTGGCGCACGCCTTTAATCCCAGCACTCGGGAGGCAGAGCCAGGTGGATCTCTGTGAGTTCGAGGCCAGCCTGGACTACCAAGTGAGTTCCAGTAAAGGCGCAAAGCTACACAGAGAAACCCTGTCTCGAAAAACCAAAAAAAAAATAAAATAAAATAAAAAAAAAATTCCATGTTTTGAAGAAAATGAGGTCACAAAACTTGTTTTCTTAGAGTTTTCTCACAAGCACTCAGATTTCTCACATGACTCCAT
The DNA here is from genome assembly GCF_949786415.1 of Peromyscus eremicus. Classification (NCBI taxonomy): domain Eukaryota; kingdom Metazoa; phylum Chordata; class Mammalia; order Rodentia; family Cricetidae; genus Peromyscus; species Peromyscus eremicus. The sequence goes on from NC_081439.1 coordinate 46,009,483, forward strand.
TCTTGGACTGTGTTCCCACAATGGGATTTAGAGATGATGGTTCAAACTTGAGTCCCAGCACACACTGGGACCCATAACTCAACAGAAATCTAATGCTCACTCCTAGCCTTTGGGCTACCTGCATTCATGTACACACACACACACACACACACACACACACACACACTTAAAAAATCATGTTTAAAAAATTAATTTGGGGCTGGAGAGAGAGCTAGGTGGTTAAGCACACTTATTACTTTTTTTCAGATTACCTGCATTAGAATTGTATCAATAATCTCACAATGCTAATAACTCTAGTTCCCGGGGACCCAACACCTCTGGCCCCCAAGGGCACATACATACACATACATGGCATATGTGCATACATACACACACATAAAATTAAGAATAAAATTCATCTCTTTATAAAAGAAAGTAATTAGATTATTGAAAATTAGATGTGTAAGACTTAAAGAAACGTCATCCAATATAAAATAGCATGTGAAATTTAAATGAGTTTGATTAGAAGGTTGCATGTACCTGACAAAGTAAGCAACGAGATGATGATGAAACAATACGTAATATTTTATAAAATAAAATGTCATATGTCAAGAATCCATAGGAACAAATAATAAATGTCAAAATTCATGAAACACACATAATAATACTAAAACTATATAGCCCTAGGAGTTTATATTGAATTGGATTGGATGATATAAAATATTAAAACAAAACTTTATTTTTTTATTTTATTAAAAATACATTTTCTCACAGAATATATTCTGATTACTGTTTCCTGTCCCCCAATTCCTCCTCATTCCTTCCCACTTATCATCCTGATCTCACCCTTTCTGTCTCTCCTTAGAAAACAAACAAGCATCTAAGGAAAATTATAAAATAAAATGCAATAAGATAAATCAAAGACAAAACAATTAGAATATGAAAAAAACAACTAAACAAGAAAAAAGAGTCAAAGAAAAAGCACTAGAAATGCATACAGATGCAGAAACACATACATTCACACACATAGGAATCCCATAAAAACCCAGAACTAGAAGCTATACTATATATACAAAGAACATGTAAGGTTAAAAAAAAAATAGTCCTGTCTTAACATTATGAGACAAAGAAACTCCATAGATGCCACTGAGATCATTTTGTGTTGGTTATCTACTGCTGGAAATATGGCCTACCTTTAAGAGTGGTTTCTTTCTCCAGTGAGACTCCTATGTAAGTCCTTGTGCATGCTGCCACAGTCTCTGTGAGTTCATATGTGTGCCAGCCCTGCTGTGTCTAGAAGGCCTTGATTCCTTGGTATCCTCCATTAATTCTGGATCTTACCCTCTTTATGCCTCCTTTCCCACAGGGTTCCTTGAACCCTGATGGGAGAGATTTGATGGAGACATCCCATTTAGGGCTGAGTGTTTCAAGGATTCTCACTCTCTGCACATTATCTGGCTGTGGGTCTCTGAATCTGTTAGTATCTGCTGAAGGAGGAAGGTGAAGCTTCTATGATGATGGTTGATGAAGTCACTGATCTATGAGTATAGTAGAATGTCCTTACCAGTCATTTTATTGCTATGTTCCTTTAACAGAACAGTAGTATTTGGTTTTTCCCTAGGTCCCTGGCCTACATCATCTAGGTTCTTGGCCACCCAAGTAGCATTGGGTATGAGTTCCATCCCATGGAGTGGACCTTAACTCAAATCAGATTTTGGTTGGTTACTCCCAGAAATTATGTGTCACTCTTGTACCAGCATATCTTTCGGGCAGGTTAATCTTGTAGATCAAAGGGTTAGTATCTTGCTGGTATTTGACTTTCTCCTTTGGTAGTATGCAGAGTATCATCCAGTATCAAAAATGCTAATCAGGGGTGAAAGCTCTATGTAGGCACTAACTTGACTTCTTCACACTCAATGAGTTATATAGGTATTATCTTCACCAATTGTGCCTCACAGTTTGCAGAGAGCCACCAATAGCCTTGGCAATAGCCTGGGTTATCTGAGGGTTCTCATGTGACCCCTTTGGCCAATACCTCAATTATATGTAATCCATTCACAGTACTGGAAGTTTCATTTGGTGACAAGAGATGTCCAGTTGAGACTCTGTCTCCCCCATTATTTGGCAATATTATTTAGATTGCCTTCATATATGTATGTATTACAGGAGGCCTCTACTCTATTAGGTTTCCATACAACCTCTCATATAACTCTTAGTTCTAGCTGTCCCTCCACATATTTCCTTCCTTGTCCCTCTTATCTCCCCTTCTCTATTTGATCCCATTCCAGTACCCCCCACACTGCCCTATGCATCTATAATGATTCTGTTTCCCCTTCCTAGGGAGATCCATCTTTCCCTCCTAGTTCAATAGTCTCTACCTAGTCCCTGTGGTTATACTGATTGCAACTTATTTATCAATGACTTAGCAGCTAAAATCCACATGTAGTTAAATACTTGTCATATTTATCTTTCCAGCTCTGAGTTACTTCATTCATAATATTTTTTTTCTAGTTCCATTTTCAATTCAATCTCCAGGACAATAAGTTTTCAAAATAGAGAACTGATTTCTGCACATTGTCTTCTCACTTCCAGAAGTTTACGTGAATGCCTCCATTTTTATAAGACTCAGGATCACATGCCCAAGTGTGGCACTGCCCTCAGTAGTCTGGACCCTCCCACATCAATCATTTCTTAAGTAAATAGCCCAACAGATTTGCCTATAGCCTAATTTGAAGGAAGCAATTCTTCAACTGAGATTCTCCTTTCTCAAGTGCCTCTAGTTTGGGTCAAGTTGACTACCCAACACACTAAGTAATTAGAAAATTATATTGGTTGAAAAGGTTGGCTCTATGAATAGAACAAGTAAGCTCTCATCACATTACTGAATGCAACTCAGAAGGTAGAATGACTTAACTCAAACATATGGATCTTAACACAAACTGTTGAAAGACGACAACAACAAGCTGTATATTACTTGTACAGTATGATGCCATTCATGATTATGTTGTGCCTATATACCCAAACATACACAAATATATCAAACATGGTACAGAAAGAAAAACTCTAGTGTAGCTAGAAGTCCAGTGGCCTGCTTATAAAATAATCACACAGAAGCTTAATATTATTTACAACTGTTTGGTCATTAGCTCAGGCTAACTACTGACTAGCTCTTACACTTAAACTCAGCCCATTTCTGTTAATCTATATGTTGCCACATGTTCCGTGGCTTTACCTGTATGTCATTACATGTTGCTCCCTGGATGTCAGACTGGTGTCTCCTCACTCAGCCATCCTCTTCCCCAAATTCTCCTTGTCTGCTTATCCCACCTATACTTTCTGCCTGACTACTGGCCAATCAGCGTTTTATTAAACTACTGTACAAAAGCATTATTCCACAGCATTCTAGAAGTAATGGCCTGTATGTGTGGAATAAAATACAATTGAGAAAAGGACAAAAGGCTGGGTATGGTGGTGCATGTCTGTAATCCAAGTGCTGGGGAGGCTGACAAAGGAGAGAGGGATGGGTAGGAAGTTGGCAGAATATGTTTGATGTCTTTTATAACCCAAGAATTGGGAGACTAAAGAGAAAAAAGACATGGAGAAAGAAGGCAAAGAGGAAATTTGGAAGAAAGAGAGGAAGAAAGATGGACAGAGAGATAGAGGGAAAGATGTTTCAAAATAAAACATTTGATGAGCCCTTGGGTTGTATGTTCCTTACACTTTTATGTGTCATACCTTTAAAATAAACAAAATTATTTAATGACTATAAATATTTTAAATGCATGTGTTGTAAATATTGACATATGAAGGTAACTAGGGTTGGAGTGGACAAAGTTAATTTTTTATGTATAGCCTCTACCTTATATAAGCTTGTACAAGTCACTTTTATTGATCCTTAGGTCCTTAAATTGTAAAATAAGAATGAAAATATCCTACTTAGTAAATGTTTATGTAAAAACATTATAACAAATAAAATGCTACCCAGTTTAATGGTATTTATTGCTGTTTTTATTTAATATGCCACTATATCCTAGGCATATTTAAAATATCAATATTCAATAAAATGAAAACTATTAGATATATTTAAAGAGGAGATAATTGAGACTCAGTGAAAAAATTCATTCAAATTCACCAAAAGAATAAATGGTTGAGATTCTGAGGGAAAAATATATATATATATATATATATATATATATATATTACCGAAGCCAGAAGAGGGCATCAGATCCCCTAAGACTAGAATTACAAGCAGTTGAGTCACAGTGTGGGTGCTGGGAATTGAACCTGGGTCCTCTGGAAGAACAGCCAGTGCATTTAACCACTAAGACATCTCTTCAACTCCAAATTATCCAGATTCTGATATTTTCTGATAGCAAAGATAACCTTTTATTTTGGTAAAACTTTTTTGTACCATAGGAAATAATTTTGCAGGTGAGAAAAGTGATTACTTCACAGGATATTCTTATTTTCTAGCCCTGGAAAATTAGTAATTGTACAACACATCATCTTTCTTTGTTAAATTCCTAAATCAAAACTTCTAGTAGGAATTATCTGTAACAAATACAAATTTGTCAGATGCCTTGACTTAGGTCTCTAGGGAAAACCTCTCCTGACTATAGAGCTGTATGTTTCAGTATGGTGATTTTGATGTTTTGAAGTCTTAATGATATGTGTGTAGTATTCTGCTAGTAACTCAAGTGGCTGCCTGTCACCCTAATGCTTCTGTTCCCTATTTGCCTGCCTGACAGTTAGGCTAGAAAAGAACTGTCTGATCTGCCACTGTTCCTCCCTGGAGTCCATAGTTATGCCACCTAATTTTAATATTGTGCTTCAGTAACTCCTTAGGAGGGTTCTTCTGCCCACACAACTTATGTTCCCTAACCACATGGCAACTGCTTGGAAAGTCAGGTGACATTAATTCTATACGCAGGCTCTCAGATGAAGAGTGACTCTGTAGTAAATATGGGTGTGGTATTGGTGCAGCCCTACCTAACTGATTCCCAAGCCACCATAACATTCTCCCTGCTGTGCGTGAGAGATTTGGAATGAGCCCGCAGCTGCGGCTTGTAAACTTTGACTTTATCTGAATAAACCTTGCTTTTTGCATTCTGTACCTAAGTCTCCCAATGGCTTCTCTGGGGGCAATCTGGGCATAACAATGGGTTTTGGTCATTTGAGTTCAGTGGGTTACAAATACTTGCCATCATTTAAGAGAATTGGTTTCAAATTATTGTTGGTTAAGATAAAATATAATGTTTTATAAAAAATGACTTGAGATATATAAAAAAAAATGTTTCAGATTTCTTTGTCTTGCTATTCTGCTGTTACATTAAGACTCCAAAGGGTCATAGTTGTAAAAATGTCTGTCTACTCTACAGGTATGAATGAAAAATGTGGCCACATGTATGTTTGGTTTTGAATGTCTGAGTTTGCATGTCCTTTATGTTAAGGAATACAAGTTAATACTAGTCATCTGGCTATTCAGATACTAGTTTAAAGCATAAACTGTTCTATTTAAATAAAAAAAAAACTAAGAGGTATATTTGACTAATATATCTATAGGAGAACAAATTGGCCTGGTTATTGTTACCAAATATTTTCAAGATTAGGCCTAGATTTGTTTGGCTCAGTGGCATTTACATTATTTGATAAAAAGCTTACTATAGCAAACAGAGACTCCGAGCTCCCCAGCTCCAAGCAATGACTCCCAAGGTCTCCAAAGAAGATATGAAACAACGACAAGAAGATGCCACCTGAATTGTGGACAATGCTGTCCTGACACCTGTCCTGCCAACACTATGAAGACTATAGGAGCCTGGGATGATGACAGTCTGGGTAATAGATAGTCTCTGTTGTTTTTAAATAGACTTAAAAGTCTGCACTCAGGTAAAGTTTATCCTTCTCAGATCTTTGATGACATTGATGACTGGACTAGCTATAGCTTTCTCAGCTTAGTAATTGATTGATCAATGGATTAATTAATTAAAGCTAATAAGTCTCTTTAAAAAAGATAAACAGGTTCTAAATATAGACTTACAGATGCTTTTCATTGGGCCAAGGAAACTTCAGTCCAATCTATATTTGGTTCTCTAGATACAAAAGACATTATGGATTTCAGGGCAAACTGATAATACTACAATTACTAAGACTATGGGTCTAAAAGTTCCAAATAAGTTCGTAAGTTTTAACTCCTGTTCCTAGTTTATATCTATCTCAACAGGTTTCCACTTGGCTGACAGATACATCCAAGCATCATTTGCTGGTGACAACCTACTGCAAATGACTGTGAGCCCTGAACTTGCTGAAAGCTGATATGGACCAATTCAGCCGATATGCATTCCATCTCTTCAGCTGGTCAATAAAACGTTCCCTCTTGTCTTTGACTAACATTCTGGCTTTCCAGGGCCTTGACAACAACGTCCCAATGTCAGCAGGAAGTAATTACAGAAGAGAAAACATCGCCCTTGTTTCCCCCACCCCACCCCCCGGAATGTTAGATCAAAAGGGAATTTCTTGTCATAGGGAACCTGAGATAAAGTTCCAAGTTCCTTGAGGATAAGGAACTCTGTCAGCCATCACAAGGCTTTTGGCCCTTGTGCTTCTGCTAATTACTATTGGCTCTTATATCACTGATGTCTTAACTAAATGATGACTCATGTCTGGGTACCACTAAACTGAGGATGCTAGAATTCCAATATCCACCTCTGAACCCATGACACACTTGCAGATGGCAAAAACTGAATAAGGGGAAGCTCGCTTTGCCATTGATAATGGAAAAACTCTTATGTTCTGGTCCAATTAGTCTCCGATATGGAATTCTTTGAGCAGAGAGGCAGATACACTCAAGAACCTGTGTCTATGACTATTGCCCTCCTGTTAGGTATTGGAGGCATCGCTGCAGGAATTGGTACAGGAACTACTGCCCTCGTGCAGAGTAACCACCTTATGCAGTTACAAATGGCTATGACTACTGACCTAGAGGCCATAGAAAGATCCATTTCTGCTCTGGAGAAATCTTTAACCTCGCTCTCTGAGGTTGTGTTACAAAACAAAAGAGGTCTGGATTTACTATTTTTAAAGGAGGGGGTATTATGTGCAGCCTTGAAGGGAGAATGCTGCTTTTATGCCGACCATACTGGTATTGTCAGGGAATCGATGGAAAAATTAATGGAAAGGCTGGCTCAAAGAAAAAGGGAGTTTGAAAATCAGCACGGGTGGTTTAAAGATTGGCTGCAAGGGTCCCCCTGGCTCTCCACCTTGCTACCTACCATTCTAGCCCCCTTAATTGTTTTTCTCCTTCTCATTACCTTTGGTCCCTGGGCCTTTCAGTGGTTGACTCGGTTTATCAAAAATCAGACTGATTCGGTCTTACCATGACACGTCTCAATTCATTATCACAGAGTGGATTCTGAGGAGGCCGGCCAGGAGCCCCATCAAGGACTCAGATTCAGTGTCCTAAGGCCCTAACGTCCCCACGGTCCTGCTAGAGGGTACTCAATGGCGGGAATAGTACAGGGCCCACGCCGGAGACAACAGCGTACAGAGGTCGTCAAGACCGGCTCAACATGACACGCGGCCGAGCGTGGGAAGCCCCCTGTGTAGCCTAAGACAGGGACTCTCTCGGACCTTAGCTACCCCGATCACAATGGACTTGGTCCATTTTTGAGAAAAGAGGGGGAACTGTTGGGGACCGACTCCGGACAGCTGTGTCTTGAACTTTGTGTGACCTTCCTTGCTTTATCAAGCCTTACAAAAGCAGGAAGTTCCTGGCCTAACCGCGGGCTGTACAACTTCCTGGAGTACGTGCTAATCAGCCAGCTGCAGGGGCCTGGGACCAAAGCGACCTCACCCTCCCTTAGGAATTTTCCATTTTTCTCTCCCTGCTTTCCCTGCTCTCCCTCCCTGCCTGAAGCCCTGCTTATAAGCCTCAACACCCAGTCAATAAACGAGACCTCGATGTGACTCAGACTGACTCTGTCTTTCTTTATGTGCCTGGTCTCCTTTCTCTCTCGCCCCCATTGATCTTTCAGGAGGTGCTTCCTCGGGTCTCATCAAATAACCTGGTCTGCGGGATGGGTCATAAATGTACATTATAATTTATTACTATTATTAAATATTAACCTAAAAACTCTAATAATGAATTTATAGTATATATATATATATATATATATATATATATATATATATATATATTTGGCTTTGAATGCTTTATTTTAGAGTAATAGTAATTTGAGATAATTTCAATATTTTAGAGTTATAAACTATACACATTTAAATATAAAGATCTAGCCTATTATGAGACAGTGTCATATTTCTGACCTTGATTATGTAAAACAGATTTATATTACTGTGTTTGTTTCTATTTGCTGTTTTGTTTGAAATTGAGTTATTATTATTGAGACAGGGTCTATGTATCTCTCTCTGGCTGAACTGGGACTCCCTATATAGACCAGAATGGCCTCAAACTCACAGAGATCTGAATACCTCTGTCACTCCAGTGCTAGGATTAAAGGTGCACACCACCACACCTGGACTGAAATGGAATTTTTATAGTCTCCAAAATGTGTATGACTGTATTTCATTTTATGTATTTTAACTCCATGGAGAATTCAAAGTCAATATCTTTTATGGATAGATACAATAGAAAACCTCCTTATTTTCAGGATTATTTTCATAACTTCCAATTCTAGGTAATTTCTTGAAGTAAATTTGAAGGTATTAAGAATTTTATATCAAAAAGAATTTAATACACAAAATAGAATTAAATGTAGGGGTGTTTATTCTTAAAGTCTCTAGGGTGGTAGTTTTCTAAAAATAAATACAGTAAGAAGTAAATGTGGAACAAAATAAATCTGAATTTTTTTGTTTGTTAATTTGGAATTGGACTCATGCTGGTAGATGATGGAGGAATGACTTGAATACAATCAAGAGCACACAGGGCACATCCACATACTTCAGTTGTTTCCAATATCATTTTGCACTCTGACTCTGAAACTGAAAGTTTTGAGGTCTAAACCAGGAATTAATATATCATGGGAAAAAATGGTATTTGTCATGTACTTTCTTCTCTTTAATATCCCAACTACTTACAAGGGCATGAATTGCTTCAGAACATTCATAAACAAACTCTTGTTTCCTTAGTCAAGAGAGGTTCATCACCTAAATTACTTCTAGATTCCTTCTTCATCCCCACATCTTACTTGATCCTTGTTCCTCTCTTCCCCTGCATGATTCATGAAAACATTTTACTTTTCACTTTGAAATTCTATGTTCTCTATATACTTTATACTCAAAGTATTGATATCATGTGGGAAGGAATATATATATGTACATATATATATACTTTTTTATTCATATATAATTATATATATGAATATATATTATTTAGCATATATACATGTATACCTAAAATATATAGCATTTCTCTACTTATTTTCAGTTACACATATATAATATTGATATATTTCTAATATATAGTTATATGAGTGCTTTAAGCATTTTAAATATTTAAATTCCTTTTGTGATTGTGGAGCCTTAGAAGTCCCAAGATCAAGAGAGTCATTGATATAAATTGAGTGTAAGACTGATAGACTGAGATTCAGGAGAGTTGGATATAATCTGAGTCCTAGTTCCAAGGTAAATGAACCATAATATTCTAGCTTAAAGTCAAAGAGGGTGTGAAAGTGAGAGAGACAGAGGTAGAAGAAACTACATAGACAAATACAAATCTATTAAAAATATCTACACAAATGTACACAGAAACAACACTAAACCAAATTCCTGGACACTCATGACTTAGTCAAGTTAACACACAAAATTAACTGCCACTCCATTCAATCAAATTTTAATTCCAAATACTATACCACAACCATTTCTTGAAAATCGTTCCTTTCCATCATCTTGCCAAACAAGTAATTATTAGTTTTCAATTTCTCCAAAGCATATATTACTCTTGCCGCTTGAAACATCCTTAAATTCATCTGAGCAACTCAGAATTCTTAGAATTTTTTACTCCAATTTATTGTTCTATCACAATAATTTTGAAACTTCCTCTTAATATTTTCCTGTCTTTAAACTTTGGGGTGTTTTAAATCTTAGTCTGCTGATTTCTTGTATTCTCTGTATGCATCAACTCTGCATATAAACTCATCTAGCTTCAAATAATTTTATTTGTGCCAATGACCACTTTTTTCTTTCAGTCTTGAGCTCTTCCATAAACTGCAGTTGTATTTCTAGAATCACTTGGTAATTTAATAGGCATTTTAATCTTGATATGTTTAAATAAAAAATTTGATTTATCACTGGTTAATCTAACTCATAGTATTTGCCATCTGAGTATATGGCATTCTATTGATTGTTTTAAAGGAAAAAGAACTGAAATAATTCTTGGTCTTTTCTCACATTTCACATCAAAAAGGAAAAAGAACTGAAATAACTCTTTATTCCTTTCTCACATTTCACATCAAATCCAGGATTAAATCCTACTGACCTTAACTTTGAAATATGGGCAATGTTGAACACATATTTTTTTTACTGCAAAAAGTCATTATCATTTCTTCTTTTGACTAGTATTACTGCCTTCTGATTAATTTAATTGTTTGGATCTTTAAGAGCCTTTACTGAAATGGATTTTATACATTATAAAATTTATCAAATCTTAATTGTACAATTCAATGACTAAAACAAATTTCTGTAACATGAAACCATCATATGTCAAGTTTAGAATATTTTCATCCTTCATTCCACTTCTCTGTTCCTAGCTCAAGCCTCTAAAACTATTGTGTGTGACAATGTATACCACAGTTTGCAAGTGGAGGTCAGAGGAAAACTTGTGAGAGTCAGTTCTCACCTTCTACCATGTGGGTCCCTAAAATCAGATCCAGGTTTTAAGGCTTGGCAGCAAGTACTCTTTTCTGCTGAGCCATCTAATTGGCCCCTCATGGTCTGTTTTTATTTGATGCTACATCATTATTGAAATTTCTTGTGTATTGTGAACTAGTAAAAGAGCCTCTCAATGAGGAAAATTTAGCAAACTATTCATGTATGTTGTCCCTTTACTTTGTTCTGTGCTATCAGCAAAGTATTTTTGTGAGTTATCCCTAAAATTTCATGTGTAAGTCGTTTGTTCTTTTCTATTTTTGTAGAGTATTTTACTGTATCCATGCACTCTATTTTGTCCATATATTTCTAAGTTAATGAACATTTATGTCAGTGTGCACCATTATGAGTTATACTGCTATGAGTTTTCATGTGTAGGTCTTTCCATGCAATTGCTCATTTTTGTTGGATAGATAGGTACTGGTCAAGTGACAGTTTCATGTTGTATTTTATTGTCCTCTGGCTTCAACACAAATATGCACACACATACCTTAATGGAATTTTCCCAAGTACCTGCCCAGTGAGAATCCCTCCCAGAGTCCTAGGGAAGACACTATATCCGCCATAGGGTATCTGAGGGAAAGGAATCTACGTACACCATGCTCTTTTGTCTGTTTACTTTATTCCTCTATGACAAAAATTCTATCTATACAGCTTCAGTTCTGTCCTGAATCTCAGTTTCTCTTTGTACCTACTTTTTCTATCCCCTCATAGGCCTGGTAATAACTAAGCCCTTATGCTTTTGGTCTTATCTTCATCCTCTGTTCCTCCGTCCTCCGTTCCTTTATCCTCCATCTATCCTTCCTGGCTCCTTACCCCTGGCCCCGATAAACGCTGCAAGAGATCTGCCTTACCCTCTACAGAATCTCTGTCTTCTTCTCTTTTCTCTGGCCATGCGGTTCTGTGTTTGCCTCTGGAATTCTGGTCCAGTACTTATTGCACCTGGTTATCCAAAAAGCTCTATTGTCCTCAGTCAATCTCTCTGCCATGCCCCTAGGAATGAAGGAAGAGGATGGTCGGGGCTTCATTTGCACAAGAAACAAAGCTATGCATCTAGGAGCCAGGTTGCCTCCAGAAGAACATTTTACCTCAGTCCAGGGGCTTCAGGTGCCTAGCAGGTGGTCTGGTTCTGTTCCTCACTTATCCTTCAATGCTTTGTTTGGAGCTGGCCCTATCTTTGGATGTAGCTAAAAGGGGGTATTTGCAAAAGGCAGATACCCAATTCAAATGCTAAAAAGGGAGCAGGGAGCTCAGAGGTAGAAGGCTCTGCCTACACGATGTTACCCAAGTTCTGGCCCAAGCAGGGTGCTCAACATACAGGTTCTATGGGAATTATGAGCACAAGACTGAATATTAAAACTGTATAACACCAAATATTCCATGACAAATGGCTTCCCATTTGACAGACCCTTGGTTGGTCAAAGTATAGCTTTAATACACAGCTGAATATTTATAATGTATTCTTACAGCCTGCAAGAATACCTTCTCATAAAAAGTAAATTCCTTTACTATAATAATAATTACAAATTTAGAGTTGCACTGTTCAGTGTAGTAGCCAGTAGTCACATGTCATTACTTGAATGCTAAAGATTACACAAACTAAAAGTTTACTTTCTCAGATACATTAGCCACGTTTGAAATACTCAGTATCCACATGTGACTGGAGAAGAACATAGTTATCTCTGTCACCAAAGAAAGTTTTATTGTATGATGGTTCTATATAATCACCCTCTCCTTATTTGAGCAATTTTTATTATATAAAGTAAAGACAGTGATTTTCAACTGAACAAATTTCTGGCAAATTATTTACTTTCATTTTATTTCTAAATCCATAAATAAAGTAAGAATATTCCAAAAAGAAATTAGATCATGAATATTAATATTTATCAAGCCATAGCCTTCTATCTTAATCTTAATTTTGGAGGGATTTAAATAATTTATCATAAAACCTCTCTTTTGATTCATTCTTGATCTTGAAAGCTAACTAAAATAAATGAAGTTCCAAATATCCCTCAGTGTTTCATATGCAACATTTTAATCTACCCTAGGTTAATAATCAGGGAAGTTTTATTTATTTATTTATTTATCTATCTATCTATCTATCTATCTATTTATTTATTTATTTATTTTTGTCTTTTTACTAAAAAGTGTCATGATGTAGAAGAAAAAGAATACAAACAGTTCTTTTGTTGGTTATTTGCGGCGCTCTTACCCTGCAAGGAAACTTCACAAAACACGACAGAATCCACTAACAAGATTTTATTAGGATAAGGTAAAGAGACAGAGGTGCACAGGCCTGTAGAAAGACACTTGAGTAAAGATAGAGCCAGGAATCATGGCACTCACTTATAAAGGCTGGGCTGTGCCTGTGCGCACAGGCCCATGTGGCTATTCCACGCATGCGCGTAGATCACATGGTTGTGCTGCGTGCTTTACACAACCACACAAAGCCATGGGGTCCTGGTCACGCAAGACATTTTGACCCGGAAATGGCTAGGCGGAGTTGACTAGGTTCCGCCGGGCATGCACAACCATGCCAAACCGTGGGGGCGTGTTGTGAATCTGTATCATATTTAGCTTAAAGGTCTTTGTTTTTTACACCTTTGTTACAGAAGTTTTTGATACTTCTGATTTCTATTTTTCATATTTATTGAATCTAAATAATTTATTTTTAAATAAAAATAATACATTTACATTAAATCATAGAATCCTTGTCATTACCACCATTGTCATCATCATAATAGATATCACAAACTTGTGGTTCTACTTATGTTTACACACTATGCCCAGAGATTGTGGGACTAATTTTAGGCCTTAATGAGACATATTGCTATATGTGAATCATTAAAGTTTAGCCATTGATCAGTGAATAATTATGGTGTTAAAATAAAACCATGTAATATGTGCACAGAAATGATGAAATGATACACATAGAAACCTAATATCTTTTGAATTTCTTCTTAATGAGAAAAATGCCATTTTTACTGTGTGGTGGTATTGTGTTCCCCAAATTATTGTACACCCTAATAAACTTATCTGGGGTCAGAGACAGAACAGACACTAGATACAAAAGCTAGAAAATGGTGGCACTCACACCTTTAATCCTAGCATTCCAGACACAGAAATCCCTTTGGATCTCTGTGAGTTCAAGGCCACATTGGAAACAGCCAGGCAAGGTGACACATGCCTTTAATCCCAGAAAGCGAGCCTTTAATCCCAGGGAGTGGTAGTAGAAAGCAGAAAGGTATGTAAGGCGTGAGGACCAGAAACTAGAAGCATTTGGCTGGTTAAGCTTTCAGGCTTCTAGCAGCACAGTTCAGCTGAGAGCCATTCGGATATGAGGACACAGAGGCATCTAGTCTGAGGAAACAAGACAAGTTGGCCAGGTGAGGTTAGCTGTGGCTTGTTCTGCATCTCTGACCTTCCAGCATTCACTCCAATAACTAGCCTCAGGTTTGATTTTATTAATAAGAACTTTTAAGATTCATGCTACATTACTGAGAAAATAGTCTTTGCTGGATAAATAGCAGCATTCATATTTATTTTCTAGAATAAGTATAAGTACATGAAATATAGCATAATAAATGGAAGTCTCAAAATGAAAGTGTTGGTTGAAACACATTGCATAGTAATTTATTAGACCAAGATGTGAAAAGGTTTTAATGTAACTGAAACAAAGAGTTTAGTCTTCCTACCTTATGTCTCAAGTGAGAGAGGTATGAAAATAACACCTGCTAATCTCAATTAGAATCATAGAAGCTTCAAGTCTTTTACTTAAGTATTTTTAGATTTATTTGGAAAGAATAGTGGGATGAGCGCCTTCCCTCAAAAAAAAATGAAAACTGTATTTATTCTAAATCCTACTTCAAAAGAAATGGACTTTAAAGAGATGTTGAGTGAAATTAAAATATATTCATAGAGATTTCATGCACTCATGGAACTGGCATTTCACTTAAAGAAACAGCAACAGAGACATCTATGTGGAGTAGCTAGATTGTATTCCAGTGGGCAGTTTTGTAAAACTTTCATGAATCCTGTGCCACAGATGTGGCCCATAATCCAGAGAAAATAAAATACTATCTACATAGATAGCGAAGTTCTTGAAAATGCTTTACATCACAGAATTACATGACTTAGAAAATTGTCAAGGTGTGTAGGGACTAGAAAATTAAAGGAAGGATAATTTTTTAAAATAAAAACACAAGATATGCTTCATTGACAAGAAAAATATGATCAAATTTCTTTTCTTATCATTATAGGAATCCCAAAGGAAATGGAGACAATCCCTGTCTGTTATCTCTTGTAATTGCATATCATATAACAAATAGCAACAAATCATCCACAATCAATAAGTTTTATGTATTTAGGGTTGTCAGCAACGTGACTCTGGTCCTCTTGGCTTAACTCATATCCATTTTCAAGGATTAGGTAACTCTCATCTGCTTATGGCTGAAACCAGCAAGATAATAAGTCTCTTGTCCACTAGCAAGCTTAGAATAAAGCATCAGTGACAGATGCAAAAGTGAGGAACGTCCTTTACACATACATCTTTTAAACATACTATTTCTATAACAATTGTGCACATTTCACTGACCTGAACAAATTATATCACCAACTCCAGAGCTAAAGGAAAAGCTTGTGTTCAAGTTACAGGGCCAAGGTGATAGACAAGGAAGGCATGAAGAATTGGGGAAATTATTTTTGCAATTAATCTATCACAGTGCCTCTAGGGAAAAATGTCAGATTTAATTAAATATCTAATCCAAAGGGCACTGGAGCTAGATTATTATGCTATTAAGAAGAAAATAACTTTCATGCTCAATCTATTTCTTCACTTTCTCTGATATTCAACCAGGTTATAACCACACAGAATGACTGCAGAAGTGAAGGTGAATCTTGAGAAATTCTAGAAAGCAGTAAGTTGGTATCCACATGAAGTAGGTTCAAACTTGGGCAAATGATGAAACTAAATTTTCAAGTAAAATGAAACATTTAAAAAATTATCATGTGGGACTAGATGTCAAGTACTGGAATAAGATTGTGTTTGGAGGAATAAAAGCAAGAGTTAAACACATATATTTCATTGTCATGCTATAGAAAATATTAGTTTTCTGTGGTGATATTTTATTTGTGATGAAATGTGATATTTAATTTGTATGTTAATAAAGTTGCCTGGAGATCAGAGGTCAAATAGCCATTAAGCAGAAGTCTGGCAGTGGTAGCACATGCCCTTAACCTGATCACATGGCAGACAGTGTCTCTGTGTGGTCAAAGACACAGCCAAGCCTGATGACACGAGCCTTTAATCCCAGTACCAACCATAGAGTCCTGGAAGTCTGTACAGACAGGCAGTGATCTTTTTGGCTATTTCTTCTGTATTTGGCTCTGTGTTTCTTATTTACTAAGAGTGTTTAGAATTTCATCTACATTTGGTGCCCATGTGGCAAGAATTCATTAAAAAAACATTGGTGGCCTCACAGGCCAGGGGTTACAGGCCCTGGCTTGGCCAGAGTTTACAGGCCCCAGGCCCAGCCAGAGCTATAAGCAATCGACTACACTCAGTCAGAGCTGCACTCGACTGTAGCTACAAGCAGTTACATGCAGCTGGAGCTACTTGCGGCCAAATTGGCAATTCAAGTGGCTCAGGCTTACAGGGGCTGGTGCTACAAGCAGCTCAGGCCCGAAATAGGCTCAAGCTGGAACATGTGACTAGATTTTAGCTTTTAACCAAAATGTGTGGCTGGACTTTAGCTTTTAGCTTTTTTTTTCTCTTCTCCTGGTAGATAGTAGGTGCTTTCTTTCTTTCTTTCTTTCTCTCTCTCTCTCTCTCTCTCTCTCTCTCTCTCTCTCTCTCTCTCTCTCTCTGGATTCCCATCTCGGATGCTAGGTAGCTGTTTTGAAATTCCCTCAGACTTCTACTGTTTTACACAGACTTGGTAAGTCAATTAAGATATCAGATATCTTAAAGGAAGAAACTACTTAAAAGAGAAAAATTTTTCCCACATTAAAAAAATGGCAAATATGTTTACAATAGAAGAAAACTGGCCTTTGTTTGATAAAAGTTTAGGCAGTCTGCAAATGGAGCAATTACATGAGAGGATTAATGTTGATGGGATGTATGTAACATCAATTATACACATTCGTTTACTTATCTTTATTTTACAATTTAAAAAGATAGTCAATTTAAGTGCCAAGATAAAAGCTTTAGAAAAACCTGTTAAAATGAATTATAGAGAAATTCAGATTCAGACAGAAGAATTTAAGGGTGAAATTATTTCAGGATTGGATTATAAGGTTACAGAAAGAAAGCCTGTTTTCAAACAATCAAACTTAATTTACCCGGTAACTGTACAGCAACTACCTGATCAAGGGTGTGCACAAACTAATTGAACTCCAGTTGAAATGCTAGATTTAAGGAGATTTAAGGAGGTAATAGTATCTTATGTCATGCATTCCCCATTTGTAAAGCAAATGTTAAACTCCTGGTCAACTTGTAATAGGATTACCCCTCAAGACTGGAAAGAATTAGTAACTGCTGTCCTGGAACCTGGAGCACAGCTCCAGTGGCACATGTGGTACAGAGATGAGGCTAAGACCATAGAAAGTCAAGGGAGAGGTAAAGGTGTGGAAATTTCCCAGGATGAGCTTCTTGGAGAAGGCCAATACTCTGAAGTACAAAGACAATGTTTATATGATAACCAAACCTTAATTCTATGCCACATGGTAGCCATGACTGCATGGGACACAGTTGAGGAAGCAGGAAAGAAAACTGAGTCATTCACAAAAGTTATACAGGGCCTGAAAAAATCCTTCATGGATTTCTTACAAATGCTGTCTTCAGCAGTAAATAAAATGGTCTCGAAATCAGAAACTAGACAGATAATTATTGAATCTTTGGCTTTTGAGAACTTGAATGCAGCATGCAAGAGAATAATCAGGCCATTAAAGGCAAGATCTGTACCCTTGGAGGATTGGATTAGGGACACAATTAATATTGAGTCTCATGTCCATGATGATATGTGAATAGGAGAAACAACTTCAAAAGGTTTGAGGAATGTCAGATGTTTTGGATGTGGAAAGCAAGGTCACTTGAAAAGGGAATCTTTTGGTCTATATTCATAGGCACTAAAAACTATTCAAAAACCTTTAACCTTTAAAATTTTTCATTTGTTTTATTTAAATAGCTCAATAAATTTTTTCATGGTGAACACCTCCTAATTTAATATTTCTTTCACCCTTCATGATATATTTGTTGACACAATGTTATAATTATTCCATCAACTTTATTTTGGTATGTTTGACAAATTAAACATATACATGCTTAATAAATAAACGTAATAATAAAAATCAAATATAGAAATATAAATATCCTGAACATGATGTGTTCATAAGGTTTTTAATAATACCTTCTTATTAATGAATACTTTTTTCATAGTACAAAATAATAGATTTCATTGTGGCAATTCTACAGCCTCTTGTAACTTACTCTGTCCCTTGTGGTGTTATATTGCTTGCCTTGAGGATCAGAGGACAGAGTCAGCCACTAGATTAGACATAGAGGCCAGACAGTGGTGGCACATACCCTTAATTCTATCATTTCGGAGGCAGAGATCTGTCTGGATCTCTGAGTTCAAGGCCAAACTAGGCTACATGAGAGAAACAGAGCCAGGAAGTGGTTTAATCCCAGCTCTTGAGATCTCATGCTTTTGCTTGGGAAGCACACACATCTTTAATCCCAGGAAGTGATGTTTGGGCAGAAAAAGGTATATAAAATGTGAAAAAACAGGAACTCACTCTCTGAGACTGAGGATTTCATAGAGGTAAGAATGTGGCTGGTTTATTCTGATTCTCTGATCTTTCAGCTTTCACCCCAATATCTGGCTCCGTTTTTTTTTTTTTTATTAATAAGACCATTTAGCAATTCATGTTATAGTCCCATCTTTTTTTGTGCTGGTATTAGCTTTCCTTCTATAGTATAATTTCTGAATGATTAAGATTACATTTTCCAATTCTCATAGCATCTATCATAGCATTTCCTTATAGTATCACTCCTGAATACTAATATTTTTAGCTTCACTGTGGGCCCCCAAAAGACAGTGCTGCAGACAATGACCCAAAAGATATCCTGGGCTCAAGCCAGGTTTGAATCTGATAGGGTAAATAAAAGGATTCCTATTCAGAAAACAAATAAAAAATAAACAAGCAAAACACCAAAACTCAACATTTGTCAAAAAACTTGTGAAGTGAGATTGTCAAGAAAACTCATTATTTCCCTCATCCATCTCTAATATTAAACTACTTTGGCCAAAGGGCATCTAGTTCTTGATTAATCCAAACAGCCTGCAACAGATCATAGTACCCATGCTAAATCCCAGGCTTTTCTTCTGTACCCCTTCTTCTATTGCTATGTATTCCCACAAAATTGGTATGGCTTTTTCTACTGACCCCTGTTCTCTTTCCCCTGAAAGACAGCCCAGCAGTTTGATTCCCAAGTAAAACAGTCTTTCTAACTATGGAGTGTTCTATTTTGGTTTTTTCACTGAACCTCACTTAAAAATATTACTAATAATAGTAATAACTGTCTTAGCTTTTGAAGAGAAGGACATGAAAAAAATACCAGATGTTATGTGGCATAATTCCTAGGGAGATATAAATACATACCTACTCACCTCAGACATAGAACATTAGATAGAGCAAAGCATGGGTACCATGAAAGTCCCACTTGATGAAGCAGAGTTTTCTTTAGGTTACATATAAGAATATGGATGAGAAGTTACTTATAGAAATAGAAGTTGCTGAAAGACAACGGTATCACCAAAAGTCTTCCTCAGCATTGGTTAGAGCTGGAATAGCTGAAAATCTATATAACCTGTAGGTTTTTCAGGGTACACAGTTGGTCTTAACCTCATATAGGCAGCTTGGCTTAGCTGAAAGTGACTTCCTAGTAGTCTTTACTGCTTATATGTGACTGAGGAGGGAAGAACCTGGTGAATCTGGTCAATTTTAGGGACTTCTTGAAGCTATTGAGTTATTAACTTCCTGAGCTTAATGAGCTTCACTGCAGGGTGGAATTTCTTACTTCCCCTTCGGACTTTCTATTTCTTAATGAAATTCCCTGAAGGATGGAATGTTTCATCTCCTCTTTAACTTCCTGCTTCTTAAAGAGCTTCCTTGCCAGGCGGTGGTGGCGCACGCCTTTAATCCCAGCACTCGGGAGGCAGAGCCAGGCGGATCTCTGTGAGTTCGAGGCCGGCCTGGGCTACCAAGTGAGTTCTATGAGAGGTGCAAAGCTACACAGAGAAACCCTGTCTCGAAAAACCAAAAAAAAAAAAAAAAAAAAGAGCTTCCTTGAAGGATGGAGTGTTTCAATTTCCCTTAAGTAGATCCTTTGTATTAAGGAGCTTCCTACTGAGACGGAGTGCTTTATCTTAGAGGAAATTGGTACACAACACCAGAAAAAGAATAAAATAATGAGAGATATAATAAATATTAATGAGTGGAAAAAAATAACAAGAGCTATCCTTTAAAGAAAAAAATATATATTACAAAGAAAAGGGGCATACTCACACAAAAGTCACTTGAGAAGATCCCGTTTCACTAGAATTTCAGGGAGCAATGGATTTTGCAAAGAAAAATTGAAACATGATGGTCATGTGACCATGTGAGCTATTCAGCACTTTCTCAGAGACTGTAACACAATACTAAGTTATGAGCATCTGTGGGACTGTTTTGGGCTAAAAAATGTGGTCCGATATGATCAGACAGCTAGTGTCCCTAAAGGAGGAGGAAGTTACAGCAGTGGCTTCTTTCTATTACACGATTTTCAAGGTTTCTGATATCAGTAGGAGAAAAAGACAAAAGCAGAATTTATCTTAAAATATTGGACAAAACTTTCAGGAGCATCACTGAGATAATTTATGTGTGCACGTGCACTTGTGTGTGTGTGTGTGTGTGTGTGTGTGTGTGTGTGTGTGATTATGATTTGAGGAAAAGCATGAGATACACTATCATTATTTGTTGAATGGCAATTTATTAGTAAAAATGGCTTAGAGACTTCATATACACAGAATGCTCTCTAATAATATGGGATTAATGTCCAACTGAAATATGGTAAGTATGACAAAGAAACAGAATTTTAAAGTGTATTTGATTTTAAGTAATTTCTACTTCTGTTTCAGTGACTATAATTGGTTCTTGGTTGTCATACCAGACAACAGAGACTCAACTCACAAGAGAAATCATAGAATATCTTTCAACATTATATATGTTAGAAATGTTCAAACAGTAAATAATATTTAGTGGCTTTTTGACAATAACATTTTTTACCCTAAAAAAATTACACTGATGTTCATAACTGAGTACTGTATTACAGTCTCAGAAAAAAACGTTCAGGTCCTTGTTGAATAGCTCACATGGTCACATGACTGGCATGTTTCAATTTCTCCTTTGCAAAATCCATTGCTCCCTGAAATACAAGTAAAACAGAATCTTCTCAAGTGACAATAACATTGTCAACATCATACCTATTATGTAGTTTCTGGACAACATGTGTATCCAGAGGTTTCTAACCAAGATGCACACTACTTTCTAAATGTTACACTTCTTTATATTGATTTCTAAAATGTCCAAGAAATGTCTTTTCTCAGTGTAGATCAAAATATCATTGTACATATTACTCACATAAGTCCTTATGTTAGACTATAATAGCCTCATGATGAAAATGACATAGTTTAACATCAAATCTTTGGATGATGTGGCCCCTTTGTTAGAATGCATGTATAGCAATTGGAAATTCACATAGCATCTTTGTTTCTTAAATAGCAGGAAGAATCTAACTGTGGCTTCAGGAACATTAAACCACAAAGAGGTATTAACTATGAGAGACACAGCTACTAAAATACAGCTCCAAGTTCCCCAGGTTGTCTCTTGTCCAGTCCTTAAACAGAAGCGAAATTTACCAAAAATGTAGCTTCGGTTTTCCTAGGTTCTCTTAAAGTCTATATTCTTCCTTACCTGAGCTCAAGATTATTTCTTATTTCAGTGCTGGTTGTAATTTGTAAAAAATTGTTATATTGTATAGCTATGATATAGCCATTGTAATCATTACAACTTTAATGGTGTAAAATACCATACATTTATTGTTTTACACTTTAGTAAGAAGTCCAGAAATGGTGTGGATGGATTCTCTGTTCTGGGATTCTTGGAGTTGACATCTAAATGTCCTTATGGAAGGTTTTAAAGTTGTTCTTTTTAAATTAACTAGCTGTCATAATTAATTTCCTTGTGATTGTAAGAATGAGGTCCTTTTTATCCTGAAAGCTCTGGGTCAAGTATTGCTCCTGGGATGAGGAAGCTATCTGTGGTATTTTTTTTCTGTATTGTCTCCATAGCAGCTTATAACATGTATATTTTCCTTCTAGGCCAATTAGAGAGAGAGAGAAGTAACAAAAGAAACTGCAGCTGTATCTTGGTAGTTATGAAACCTGACAATCGGAGTGCCCCTTTTTTGGATTTGCTGGAGAAGAATCACATTTTAAAGCACTTATGTGACTGAGTCTTTTGTACTCAGAAAGTCACCATGCTTTAATGTCAAATAAATTGAGATTCCCAATTATATTTGTAGAATACATTTATAGTGGTGCTTATATTAGTATTTAAATGATCATCTGGGAGAAACCATGCATGTACCAGTTGGGTGGCTTAAACACAGTAGTAATTTATGCTGAGTCACCAATAATGCATTGCTATCATACTAAAGAAGGAAAAAAAAAGCACTTTCCTCAGAGTCATTGAAGCAAGAAAGAATACAGATTTGAATCCTTTACTTCATGCTCCCTGTGTCTTATGTCCTCTGTCTGTCTTATGAGTTTGAATGTGTACCTACCTGCCTGAAGACTGCCTTGTCAATCCTTCCGGGTGGCTGCATCTGTGTGCATCTGCTTGCTATGTGACTGTGTGTCTGACCCTGTATATCTGATTCTGTCTGTGTGTGTCTGTCCCTAACAAAAGGCTTCTTTCTGTCTTTATTAAACATAATAGAAAGCATCACATTGGGAAGGAATGAACAATAATTTTACAGAAATGGTTAACAGAGTTTTAGAAAGGATTAAGTCACTGGCTCTAACTGACCCAGATAACAAACAGTACTACAAATATCGTTGTTTATAAACTGTTAGGTCCAAAGGAAACTCAATTTCCCCAAAATCTGGGAGCTATACAAAAGCCAGAATTTGTATGGAACTTGTGAAGCTGGATCCTCTCTACCAAAACAAGGCATTTCCTTTCACTGGCAGAAGAGACAAACAGCTATCTGCGGTGCCATTAGCATACCAAAGTGCATGCAGGCCTCCAGGATCCTTAGATATGACCTGTTCCACATTTCAGAGTTTGTTTGTTTGTTTTTGCTCTTTTGGGGGTCTTTTTGGCTCCTTTGGGGAGGCCGCCTCCTAGCTCCCAAATAAAAGTCACACATGGAGGCTTACTCTTAATTATAAATGCCTGGCCTAAAACCCAAGGCCTGGTCAGAGGTAGATGACAAGTACTGCATTCAATCTTCCTAGAATTCTAGAATGCTGATGTAGCAGGAGTTTTTGCTTTGGTTTTTGTTCCTACTTAATGTACTTGTTGCTCAAGGCCTCACTGTATGGCAGAAACTGTCCAGCAGAAACTATTAAAGGAGCCGTATCTTTTTTTTTTTTTTTAAAGCTTCCTTAGGCACTATGGAAATTCGAGCCTCACATTGATGTTGGTACACAAAAATGTTGTTTGTTTTTGCTATTTTGGGGTCTTTTAGCCCTTTTGGGGGACCTGCTACTTAGCTCCCAAATAAATCACACATGGAGTCTTATGCTTAATTATAAATATTTGGCCTTTGCTTGGCTTGTTGCTAGCCAACTTTTCTTAACTTATTCCATCTACCTTTTGCCTCTGGTCTTTTCTTACTTCTGTATATCTTACTTTCTCTCTTACTCTGTGGCTAGCTGTGTGACTGGGTGACTAGGTAGATGGGTGGCTGGCCCCTAGCACCTTCCTCGCCTCCTTTTCTTGCTCCTTTCTCTCCTCCCAGATTTCTCCTTCTATTTGATCTCTCTGCCTGCCAACCCTGCCTATCCTTTCTCCTGCTTTGCTATTGGCCATTCAGTTCTTTATTAGACCATCAGGTGTTTTAGACAAGCACAGTAATACAGCTTCACAGAGTTAAACAAATGCAACATAAACAAAAGTAACACACCTTAAAATAATATTCTACAGCAAGAATCCACACTTCCATCCTGGATCTTTTCAGTACTTCTCACCTCCTCTACAACCCAAATCTTCTCCAGCTCAGGAACTTCTCTTGCATCAGCTACTCATTTTTCCTTAGAACTGCCATTTCGGCTGTGCTAGTTTGGTCTTCTTTTGGTTTTCATACGCCTCTCTCCAATCTGGTCCTGCTTCTTCACTTGTTAGATCCAGCCTGCTGGCCATAGTCAATCTACTACTTTCACTCTCTGCTCTGGATTATTCCTGATGCCTCTGGCAGTTCACTCTTTCATATCTACAATAAAAACCCTGCCCTTAACCATACCATTGAGCAGTCATATTGTTAGCTTATACATACAGTAATATACAAATGTTGTGTTCAACATTTATTGTGGGTATTCATTTCAGAAGATTGCTTTCAACTTCTCTATTTTCTTCATTCAGAAAATGGTATGCATTGTTCTGGGGACGGGGTATAGAAGAATGCAAATTTACGATTACAGCTATACCTTAGCTTAGGTTGTAAAAATAGATTGCATGGGTAATCCAAGGCAGGTTATTACATTGCTTTCTTAAAAGTAAGTTAAACAGAATCTAAAGTCTGAGCTTTCCATGCTTTTAAATATAAATTGCAGTATATTATCCAAAAAGTGTATCTCTGTATGTACTAAGAAATGTTTGGCAGTGATTATTGGCCTTGCCAGTCTGAAAAAAAATATCCTTGCTCATGTTGTAGAGATGGTTTTATACACTGAAAGAATACATAATTGTTATACACCCCTGTAATCTATAGTAGGATAACAGTGTTAAGTCTTATACGATCTCAAAATATATTATCAACTCTGGCAAAAGTTACAGTCTTTGGAATGTAAGAAATATTTTTATCATACTGTTTCACCACAAATGTGACTTGGAATGCTTTGGCAATTTAAGAATTTGACCTACTGCAGATGCTTTTCTCATATCTAAAGTACAGTTCACAATTTTTAAATAATCCTTAATTCAAACCTGTGATAGTAAAATCCTTCCTAGGTATGTAGTGCTGTTCTCACTGACATAGCTTTAGAGAAATGAATGGTATGAAGAAGAAAGTTTTGAAGATAAAAGAAAATGGAAAATGATATGGCTAATAGTATTTTGATTTAACACTGTTTTCCTTTTTCTCTGTCCAGAATATAAAATCTAAGCTTTCCATACTTTTAAATATGAATTCCAGTATATTATCCAAAAAGTTTATCTCTATATGTACTAAGAAATGTTTGGTAGTGATTATTGGCCTTGCCAATCTGAAAAAAAAAATCTGTGCTCATGTTGTAGAGATGGTTTTATACACTGAAAGAATACATAATTGTTACACATGCCTGTAATCCTAGACCTCTAGAGGCTAAGACAGGAGGATCACAAATTGGAGGACATTTAGGGATGCAGAGTGAGATCCTCTCTGAAAGATGGTCAGGGAGTCAGAGATGAAGGTCAATATTGTTTGTACAGTCTATTGTTTTAGATAACCCTGTGATTTAAGAACAAGCACATATCCTTAATATCCTCCAGTCACATAAGACCTAATAGATTATAAAGATTTCCAGCTTTATATTGTCTTATCAAGTAAATAAAATCTCCTGTGTCCTTCTTTGAGTCCTCCTTATCACCTAGTTTCTTTGGGGCTGTGAATTAGCCTGGTTATTCTTTTCTTTACAGCTAATATCCACTTATGAGTAAGTACATACCATGTTTGTTTTTTCTGGGTCTGGGTTATCTTGCTCAGGATGATTCTTTTCTAGTTCCATCCATTGCCTTCAAATTTCATGATGCCACTCTTTTTTTTTATAGCTGAGTAATACTCCATTGTGTGAATGTATCACATTTTATCACATTTTCTTTATTTTTGGTTGAGGGACATCTATATTGTTTCCAGGTTCTGGTTATGCTGCTATGAACATAGTTGAGCAAGTGTCCTTGTAGTATGGTTGAGCATCCTTTGGGTATACGCCCAAGATTGGTATAGCTGTGTCTTGAGGTAGCTTGATTTCCAATTTTCTGAGAAACTGCCATAATGATTTCCAAAGTGGCTGTACAAGTTCGCTCTCCCACCAGCAGTGGAGAAGTTTCCCATTATTCCACATCCTCTGCAACATAAGCTGTCATTAATGTTTTTGATCTTAGCTGTTCTGACAGGTGTAAAATAGTATCTCAGAGTCCTTTTGATTTGCATTTCCCTAATAGCTAAGGATGTTGAACAGTTCTTTAAGTGTATCTCTTCCATTTGAAATTCTTCTGTTGAGAATTCTCTGTTTAGATCAGTACCCTATTTTTTAAATTGGGTTATTTGTTATTTTGCTGTCTAGTTTCTTGAGTTCTTTATATAGTTTGGAGATCAACCCTCTGTCAGATATGGGGTTTATGAAGATCTTTTCCAATGCAACCATTTTGTCTTGTCAGTTTCATGAGTTCCCATTTACTAATTTTGATTTCAGTGTCTGTGCCACTGGTGGGAAGGGAAAATAGAAGAGCTCTCCTGGGTAAACTGGGGTGATAATGGGAACATGACGGATCAGGTTAGGTGGGTTAGAGGGTGGATGGAAGAGAAGAGTAATGAAAGAGATGTCATGATGGGGGTGGAATTTCTGGACTAGAGAGAAGCCTGATATCAGGGAAACTCCCAGGAATCCACAAGAATAACCCCAGGTAATACTCCTAGCAATAGTGTAGAGGGTGCCTAAACAGGCCATCTCCAGTAATCAGATTGGTGATTACCCTGTTGTCGTCAGAGAGCCTTCATCCAGTAACTGATTGAAGCAGATGCACAGATCCACAGCCAAGCTCAGGGAATCCTGTTGAAGAGAGGGAGAAATGATTGTATGAGACAGGGTGGTCAAGGTCATCACTAGAAAACCCACAGAAACAACTAACCTGGGTTCATATGAGCTCACTGACTCAGCACCAACAGCTAGGGAACCTGCATGCGACCAACCTAGGCTTTCTACATATGTGTGACAGTTGTGTAGCTTGATCTATTTGTGGAACTCTGAGCAATGGGATCAGGGTGAGTTCCTAATGCTTGGCTTTTGGGAACCTATTCTTCATACTGGGTTGCCTTACCAAGCCTTAATACAAAGGGAGGAGCTTAGGCCTACTTCAACTTGATATGCTTGCCCCTTTCTGAACAGAGGAGGAGTGGATGGGGGGGGGAGGTGGCAGGGAGGGAATTGGAGGAGAGGAGTGAGGGGAAACTGTGGTTGGAATGTAAAATAAATAAAAAACTGTAACTATTAAAAATTCTCATTTCTAAAAGAAAATTTGTTTAAGACTGGCTAGACAGATTGCATAGAACAAGGTATGTCAAATTTAAATCACTTTCTCTTGATGACAACTCATTAGGCTAGGAGACCAAGCCACATATATAGACATCAGGAAAATATATGACATTTTCTCCTATGGTATTTATTTGAAAGACAGTAGATACATACCCTGGATGCATGTTTTATTGTGTAGAATTATGTGTGGTTTACTGTGCATAGAAAGCAAGCATAGTCCTGCTTAATATTGCCAATCATTTGCAACCAAATTCTGAAAGGTATGTTTGTCAAAAATTTAGCTGATATAAAAGTAGAATGAATTTCCCAGATAACAGATTCTAGATTTTAAAATGCTGACACATCCTAGAATTTTGTGTCAGATAAAATAAGGGCAAAGTTGATAGGAAGCATGTAAAGGTCTTACGTTTGTGTACCTAAATTATAATGTCAATAACTACCTATTTCAAAAGTCATGTTAATTAATATGTTCTAAGTATAGCACTGAATATTTTTAGCTTATATTACTTAATATATTTCACCCACACTCTTAGGCGGACAAATTTTTCCTCATTACAGTACTAGCAGAATTCCAGAGAGTCTAAATATTTTTGAGCATGTCACAACTGGTGCGCATAATTTACTCATACATAAGGACTAATTTGGACTGGCACAAATGAAGTAATTTTTACTCATAGCCTCTAACTCCAGCTCTCATTCTTGTTGAAGTCATACTTTCATTTTCTCACATTTTCTGAAATTTAAAGTTTAATCTCTTGCATGTATATTATGTATGTACCTATCTGTTGATCTATGTATCTACTGAGAGTTCATGAAATACTTAATACACTAGGAAACTGATCAATTAAATTTGATCAACTTATAAATTAGTTTATGTTTTTAATTTAACCCACAATGTAAAGGCCAGTTATATACATAGCTGCAAAATAAAATGTTTAAGATGGTGCAAATTACTGTAAATTAGCTTGATCTTTTGATATATCAAATGATAAAGTCATCATTTATTATCAATAGTTCAAAATGATTTTACCACAAAATTATAGTCTTGAATTTCTCCATGCTGTAAGAAAATCTTTACAAGAATGATCTTCATTTGCAATGCTTATGCTATCTTCTCCTCTTAGGGACACATCATAATTGCAGGTGAAAAGGGAAAACAATGTGAAATAAATTAATTTCCAATATTTCCTAGTTAGAGATTTCTTTATGACAACTGTTCTGCCTAGTGAATTTTTTTCTCATATAGTTTTCTGGAATATTTCAGAACTTATAGTAAAATTATAATAATATTGCCTGTCCACATACTCATTAAACTTAAATAGTGATATCAATGTAGAATAATGGTTTTGTGTCATATCTGTAGAAATATTGAGAATGAAAGATAAATCAGACAGTTGAAATGTCATGTTCCATTTCCTCTAGGTTGTTATGATTAGTTACTAATAATGCTATTTATTTTTGGCTTATAGTTATTACAGCTGTAGGTTTCTTTTTATTTATTTCATTTTTTCAAAAATCATGATCTTTTAACTCTCTTTGTATTTATTAATCTATTTATTCTTTATTTTTTGAAGCAAAATTTCACTATGAATCCTTAGCTAGCCTGGAACTCACTATGTAGACCAGAGTGGCCTGAGACTCAAAGAGATAGGTCTGCCTCTACCTCTTGAGTGCTGGGATTGAATGTGTGTACCACCATGCTGGGGTCATTTGTTTTTATTTTATTTATCTATTTTTATTTATCAAGAGAGGGTTTCTCTGTGTAGCTATGGCTTTCCCAGAATTCCCTCTTATAGACCAGGCTGGCCTTGAATTTAGAGACCCACATGCCTCTGCCTCCCAAGTGCTGGACTTAAAGGTGTATGCCACTATGCCCAGCTCTTTTCTATTCTTAATCATGTATATGCAGATGTGTCTGCTAGGATATGTGAATGCAGGTGCTCCTAGAGTCCAGAAGAGGGTGTCAGATTCTGTGACCTAACATAGGTGCCGAGAACTAAAATCAGTTCCTTTGCAAGATCTTAACCACCAAGCCATCTCTCTACCCTCCATTTTTGTGATACTGAGGACTGAACCAAGTTGGTACCTCAAACAGTTGCTCTACCACTAAGCAATAGCCTTATCCCTATGCTCCAAATCTTATATGAGTATGAAAAACTAAAAGATCAAGATAAGAGATAGAAATGGACACATAATAGTTGCCATATTAAATATGAAAGTAAAAAGATGACTATGACAGAAGAAAAAGAGATTGAAAGGGAAGAGAACTCAGGTAACGTGAAAATAGAGATCATTTAAATGAAGGAAGAGAGCCAGCGAAAGTAAGGCAGGGAGGACAAAGGAAGGCAGTGGAGAAGGCAAACATATTAGATCAAAGTATATTGATAGATACATATGTAAATGATGAAAACTGTTATTTATTTTGCATGCTAATTTAAGGATTAACAGAACATCTAAGATTAACAAAAATATGTAATAATATTTCAAATAAAAGGCTATATAGTAGCTACATACTACAATATATTTGGTTATATATGGATGAAACAAAATGAAATTCAATAAAGGCTGATATAAAATCTAACAAATTCCCTCCATATTGGATATACACGAATAGCAATATTTCAGGATTCTAGTTTAACAATGATTCATAGTAAAATTTACCTTTGGTGAATTATTACACCAGGCATTTTCAATGTCTTTTCAATTGTGTCAGTCACTAATTCCATCATTTATATGTTTAACATAAGTATGACAAACATTTCAGAAAACACAATGTCAAAATAAATAAGAGTCTTGCATGATAGAAATTCCACATCTATCCATTGAAAAACAAGAGAAAAAAGTTGGAGAGATCTGTTGTACAGCATTGTGCTCTATTTTAAGAACATTGAACGATTAAAATGTCATAAATAGACTTTTATTATGCTATGTGTATTTTTCTTAGTACTAAAATAGACAAATGAGGCAACAGTTTTAGTCAGCTTTGAATGATCTATGTTTTAGAACCCAAAGTCTTAAAAGAATTGATAGATCATGGTGAATTTGGTGTAAGAGACTGAAAGATTTTTTTTTTTTTGACATTTGTTTTCCAGAAAATTTAAAGGCATAGAATTGCTTCACGTAAGAAAGGAAAATTGTTTTTATGTTTGTGTGTATATGTCCAGATGGGCTTGTGTGCAGGTGTGTTTAAATGGCAGGCAGGTGTGAAAGGACGTTCCTTTATTTTAGGAAGAGCTTTAAGTAGTTGTTCCCTCAGGATCATTTTGGAGAAACACCTGGAAAGAATAGGGGTCAGACCAGGTTAATTAATAAAATACAGTTTTGCAAATTTTAAGAAAACAATTGGAGCTATTAAAGGTGATTTTAATGAAACCAAATTCCTTGTCAAGGTATTATGTAAATTCACCCATCATAGTTACTAAGGGTGTTCATTAACAATACCAATAAAGAGACAAGAGAGTTGATATTCAGGTCTGTTCATCAACCCAGGTTATATATTAAAATGTAAACTTAAAAGGTAAGGAAAAAAAGAAAATAAAAGAAAAGAGAAATTAAGAAAACTCACATGCCCTGCCTTGTACCTGGAAGGGATAAACATAGATCTCAAAGATCAAAGGGCAATTCTGTCTTGTACATCCTTTAGGCCCATTTTTTTTTTTCTGTTTCTCTGGGCTCTTATACTCTACAGGTTGAAAAATTCACACAAAAATGGTTCTTGGTTATGGATGGCCAGTATATGCACAGGGAATGCCAATCAGTGCTCCTATTACTATGATTTGTTTAAAAGATTTTTATTTCATGTATTTGAGTGTTTGCCTTCACAGCGTGCATGTAGTGCCTGAGGACATACAAAGAGGAGGTCAGATTCCCAGAAACTGGAGTTAAAGATGCTTGTCAGCCAACATGCAGGTGCTAGAAATCAAACCCAGGTCCTCGTCAAGAGCAGCAAAAGCTCTTAATTGCAGAACCATCTCCCCAACACTTATTATTATAACTTTTCAAAAGTATAGTAAATCACATGTTCAGACAGGAAGACTCAATGGAATAATGTCCAAATAGACACTTCAGTATTAATATTGAAGCAGTAGACAGGAAAGATAAATCAGAAAAGAGGAAAATGATATTAGTGATCAAATAAATGCATAAGATCAGCATAAATAATAGACATTTGCATTGTAGGTACTGGATTTACTTTTCTATGGTCACAATATTGTTGAAGAAAAATACAGTGATGCTAGTTTTAACATTTCTTAAGTGAAATTCAGAAATTAAAGATCATGTATGTTCAGTGAAAACATAATGATAGTATACACAACACAGTGAAAGAAAAAAATCTGTCAAAATATAACAAATGATGAAAGGAGAAAATTAAACCCAGTAGAAACATAAAACATAAAAGTGAGTGTCGTGTTAAAATTATTTGGCATGTTAGTAATTATTATAAATATGAAAGTTATGAAAAAGTTATAAACAAGGATACATAAATGGGGTATATGCAAGTGTATATATATGCATAAAGAGATATCAATCTTTCTGTGAAATTGTTATACATGTATATTATTTCAATTTCTAGCAATATGTTTTCTTATATTTTAGGTGTATTTAGTAGTCTTTCAGTCACCACAAATCTAAAGATTTCTAGATTATTAAAATGTAACAATTATTTAACTTGGTTTGTATAAAGTACTTAATTCCTTTGTAGAACAATAATGATCAGTAAAGGAGAGATAAACATTTACTAAATTACGGTGAAAAGAAAAATAGTTTAAAATACAGATTTAGAGTATATTGAGACATAATCAATATAATCAAGGAACTTACCAAGGATTACCTTATAACTAAACATATAAAGATGAACTTTCATAGATAAAATACAAAGACATTCTGAAATACACATCTTCTAACCTTATGGCATATCACTTCTTGTTCACATAACTTTACAAACACGTTTCTTTCCCGTTAAGGGGTTTAGAAATTTGCAAATTCTATTTCTCTACTAAAAGTCAACATCTGTTTATATGTATTTTTTCAAGTTTTTGAAAATATCTAATAGTTATTTAAAGTCTTTGTTGGATAATAGAAACATCTGTGTTCTATTATAGCTGACTTATTCAACATATTCCCTATATAGTTTTCTTTAAAATTATTTATTATTATTATTATTATTATTATTATTATTATTATTATTATTATTTGTGTGTGCATGATATACAGGTACCTGCAGAAATGAATAGAGAGCATTGAATCCTCTGGAGCTGCAAGTGCTTTAAACCACTGGACAATCTTCCCAGCCCCTTATATTTTTCCTTGGATACAGATATGTTTCTGTTCCTTTACATGGCATATGATTTTATTGGATATGAGGTATTAATGATATGTATAGACTATATTCTGTACTCATGAAAAGGCTTCATTTCAAGCTTTAAACTCTTCTCTCTGGGGCCAACAGAATAGTAAAGCCTTATTCAGTTATTTCTAATTACAGCTGCAGAGATGCTAGATAATTGTTTGAGACCGTGGTCATGGTTTAGAGATGAGCCAAGAATTTGTGTAATCTATGTACACAGACAATGGAGTTTGCCTTCTCTGCTATCTGGTGCTTTAATTTCCTATGTACTAGGGACTATGCTGAATTCATGGGAAAGTAGTGATATGCAGGCATACCACACTGTAGCCTCCAGCTATTTCACTGCCTGTTACCACACTGGTGGTTTAAGCATTGTTTATTTAGTGTCTTGTTTTTGTAATATAGAGTTAGGCTTTTATGGTTGCAATTATGGAGAACATATATACATCTATAAACTTTATTCTTACCTATATCCTGAATAATGTAGTATAACACCTATTTACATGACACAATATAATATGTATTATGATTGATTTAATGATTTAAAATATATGAGAGAATATGCCTGGAATATATGCAAATACTGCACATAAGAACTTAGGTATATATGGATTTTAGTATTTACCAGAGGTGCTGAAGCCCATATACTATGGATGTCAACAAAAGATTGTACTGTAATTTATTTTTCCATTAATCTATCAATGGATGACTACATTGTTTACGTATTTTAACTATTGCTACCAATTTTATAGCAAGCCTGGAAATGAAATTATCACTTAGACATCCAGATTTCATTTCCTTTTGCTATACTCCGGAAGCTTAATAGCTAGACCACATGGTAATTCTATTTCCCCAAATAATTATTACCATTATTTTTCATATTTTGTCTATTTTATATTATGGTTATTTAAGAATGGGTTAGTCTGATGATGCTTCTGTGTGAATACATTCAGGACAATCACTTCTTTCTGTGCCCCATTTTCTTTTTTTCTCATATTATACTACATAGATTACACTACCTTCAAAGTATAGTTAGTATTGTTAGTGTAAAGATTTTTATATATCTGTGGTTGATTTAGATCACATCACTATAGCTTAGTTTAACTGTATTTCTCAGAACCCTCTTTCCTTATTAAAGACATTTTACATGGGGAAAAATGCAAAAGTGAAATAACACACTTTCTATATCCAGAATTCCTATGCCAGACTGCTGGCCCTCCTGTAGCAGCTTATCTAGGTTTTTGGTGATCTGCTGGTTCACTTCGTTAGGTGAACAGCATCAGAGCTCACTGCTCTTTCAGCTCCATTGAGTCTCCTGCTTTAGTGTTTCCAATTTATACAGCAGTGCCTACTTAAATTAGGGTGGGATAAGGTACAACTTTGTTCTGCTTGTCTTGGAGGAATCCAGTTTGTCCTTGTGTTCTTTATCTCATATCTGCATTTTTATACCTTTTCTACATTGGGATCCATATCAGATGCAGGAATAACAGGTGTACATTATTTAAGCCATATGCTTCAAAATCGTTAAAACCAATTCCCAAACTGATATTATTCCTAGGAATTCTACTTTTCTCTGATTCTCTGCATGAACTCTGACAGATAAATTCTTGTTACATTTTACTTCTTTTCTATAAGACAATTTCCTCTATTTTAGGGTGGCTTTGAATTTGCTAGTTAGGTCACCTTCAGTTCTTTAAAAAATGTTTAGATCTATTTATTTTATGTGTATGGATGTTTTGCCTGCACATGGATGCGTGGTTGAGGATGTGATGTTAAGGTCAGAAGAGAGCATCAAATGCCCTGGAACAAGACTTAAGAGATATATGTGAACCCCTCTGTGGTTGCTTGAAATCAAACCCTGATCCTCTGCAAGAACAAGTGCTCCTAGCCACTGAGTTGACTTTCAGTTCTTGACTTGCATCTTTTATCTCCTGTAATTGCAACTGTGTGCCATGATACTCGTCCCTGACTACTGAATTTCTTGGACAAGTTCCTGGAATATGTAATTATGAACATATGTTTTATTCATTACTGTAATACATTAATAGTAAAAACAAATTATTTGCTTTTTGTTCAACATTTGGATTTATAAGCTATGGATTATAAGATTATAAGATGTACTGATAATTTATATCTTAACTTAGCAACATCCCCCGTTGAGACAAACACATGTGAAAACATAGAAATTATTCACTGAATATCTGTTGATTAAATAAATTGATTAATCTCCCTGTTTAAGTGAAAACATTTCTGTTTTGGGAACAAATGAAAATATGAGATGAATTGAAATAATTTGTTGACACTTTTAAAGAAAATAGAATGAGTTTCATTTTAATTTTCTTTTGAAATAAACAAATAAAAATGTTAAATATAAAACTAACAACAGTGAGGAAAGAAATCTATTTAAATTTATACTAAACACAAATCTCAATGTATAATGTCAAGAGAATAAAACTACAACTTTATTTTATAATTCTACTTTGTTCGCTTTACAAATATGAGAGGTAGAAGAAAGTATTATTTTAATATTTTACTTTTATACTTATTTTACTTATATATTATTATTATACTTATATGTTATTATTATATTTATTTCATTTTTGCATGACAGAAAAGACTGTTTACTACATACAATATGGTGTTTCTTTTAAATTAAAGGTTCATTTTGGAATGAATAAATCTAGCTAATAAATATGTTATCTAATGACACGTGGATGAATGAATAAAGAAATAAGAGTACACTTGTATAACTAAACATCATTCATCAGAAAGAAAGAACTCCTTTGATTTGTGATATTTTATAGGGTATTATGTTATGTAAAATAACACAGTAAGAGAAAGACAATTATCACATGATTTCACTGACAAATGGAATCTAATACAATTGATCCTATAGAGCTATAAATAGAGTAGTGGTTACCAGAGAGTGGAGTGGTAAGAGGAAGTTGATAGATACTGATTAAATGGTTAACATTTTATAAGTGTAGATGTAATTCTAAATGGTCTTATTAAATAAGAAACACAGAGCCAAATAAAGAGTTAAAAAAGCCCAGAGATCGAGCAGTAGCCAAGA
The DNA here is from genome assembly GCF_949786415.1 of Peromyscus eremicus. NCBI lineage: Eukaryota > Metazoa > Chordata > Mammalia > Rodentia > Cricetidae > Peromyscus > Peromyscus eremicus. The sequence goes on from NC_081439.1 coordinate 46,045,316, forward strand.
GCCAAGACCACCTTATCTTACCACTCACTGCTGTCCTTCCCCTGAGAGAGAGACCTTCTTCCTGTGCCCTGTTTATTGCCTTTCTGTTCTGGCTTCTCATTGGCTGTAAACCGAACCACATGACTTCCTCATCATTGCCTGTCTATACAGACCTCCAGGCCTCTATGGTTAGTCCTGAGATTAAAGGCACTGGCTGTGTCCTTGAACACACAGAGATTCTGCTTGCCATGTGATCAGTTTAAGGGTGTGTGCCACCACTGCCTGACTTCTGTTTAATGGCTCGCTCTTAGCTCTGACCCCCAGGCAACTTTATTAACATACAAATAAAATCACATATCAGCACAAATAAAATATCACCGTACATAAGAAATAATTTCAAGAGATCTATGTAATACAACATAGAAATTATAATTACATTGACATTTTCATATGTTGAACCATCACTGCACCTTTGGGATGAAGCCTCCTTGGTCATGGGGGAAGACTTTTTTGACTTGTTCTTGGATTCGGTTTACCAGTATTTTACTGAGTATTTTTGCATCAATGTTCACGAAGGAGATTGGTCTGTAATTCTCTTTCTTTGTTGCATCTTTGTGTGGTTTGGGTTTCAGAGTAACTGTTGCTTCATAAAAAGAATTTAGCAGTGTTTCTTCTGTTTCTACTGTGTGGAACAATTTGAGGAGTATTGGTATTAGCTCCTCTTTGAAATTCTGGTAAAATTCTACACTGAAACCATCTGGCCCTAGGTTTTTTTTGGTTGGGAGACTTTTAATGATTGCTTCTATTTCCTTAGGTGTTATAGGTCTATTTGTATTGTTTACCTGCCCTTGATTTAATTTTGGTATGTGGTACCTATCTGGAAAATTGTCCATTTCTTTTACATTTTCCAATTTTGTGGAATACAGGTTTTTGAAGTACGACCTAATATTTCTCTGGATTTCCTCAGTGTCTGTTGTTATGTCCCCCTTTTAATTTCTGATTTTGTTAATTTGTATATTCTCTCTCTGTCTTTTGGTTAGTTTAGATGAGGGTTTGTCTATCTTGTTGTTTTTCTCAAAGAACCAACTTCTTATTTCATTGATTCTTTGTATTGCTCTCTTTGTTTCTATTTCATTTATTTCAGCCCTTAGTTTGATTATTTCCTGGTGTCTATTCCTCCTGGGTGACTTTGCTTCTTTTTGTTCTAGAGCTTTTAGGTATGCTGTTAAGTCACTAGTGTGAGATTTCTCCAAACTTTTTTTATGTAGGCGCTTAGTGCTATTAACTTTCCTCTTAGCACTGCTTTCATAGTTTCCCAAAAGTTTCAGTATGTTGTGCATTCATTTTTCATTGAAATCTAGGAAATTGTTAATTTCTTTTTTGACCCAGTGGTGATTCAGTTGATCATTGTTCATTTTTCATGAGTTTGGAGGCTTTCTGTAGTTTGTGTTGTTGTTGAATTCTCACTTTAACCCATGGTAATCTGATAAGATACAGTGGGTTATTCCAATTTTTTGTATCTGTTGAGATTTGACTACCCTAATTGTCATCACAGAGCCTTTATCCAGTAACTGATGGAAGCAGATGCAGAGATTCACAGCCAAGCATTGGGACAAGCTCTGGGAGTCATACTGAAGAAAGAGAGGAGGGACTGTATGAGCCAGGTGAGTCAAGGTCATGATGAAGGAACCCACAGAGACAGCTAAACTGAGCTTGTGGGAGCTCATGGACTCTGGACCAAGAGTTAGGGAGCCTGCATGGGTTCGACCTAGGCCTCCTGCGTGTGTGTGTAACAGTTGTGCATTTTTGTATGTTTGTAAGGCTCCTAGCAGTGAGATCAGTACCTGTCCCTGGCATTTAGCTGACTTTTGTGAACCTGTTCCCCATGCTGGATTACTGTGTCCAGCCTTCATACATGGGAAGGAACTCGGGACTACTTCAATTTGATGTGTCATCCTATGTTCAAGCCCATGGGAGGACTACCTCTTTCTGAATGGAGATGAAGGAGGAATGGAGGGATGGAGAGGGGAGTAGATGGGAGGCATGGAGAGGGAATGAGAGGAGAGGAGGGAGGGGAAACTGTGGTCAGTAAGTAAAATACAAGAAAAATGCTAATAAAAAGTAATTATAAATAATAATGTATATTTTCAAAATACTGAGAATGTGAAAATATGTTCATAAGAATAAAGTCTTGAGCATTGATATCATATTTTCTTTAAATTTACTTTTTTGTCTCAGAATTTTTCTGTTACTTTACTGTTATAACAAAATAAAATACCTACAATACTACCTGGGGACAAAATTCAAAAACTAAAGGGAAAAACCAATGCACTGTGGTTAATAATATTCAGTAATCATTTTTAGGCATTCAAAAAGTAAGTAAATTCAGATGGTAGTGGTTGGTTTTTTTCCTTGAGAAGAAAACTCTAAGGATGAGTTTAGGCCTCAAAATATTAACTGCAAGCTAACTTTAGTACACCTGTGGAAGAAAGGGGAAAAATAGGATCAGACTGAGGAGTCAAAATGCATAGCAGCCCTCTCAGTAAGTGACAGTTGGCTCCTGTGGGAAACTCTTGACTGATATGACTTACTCATTTGTTTTTGTACTGGGCACTTTGAGCAATAGTTGTATTCAACTGTCATTGTGTACTCTGGATGAAACGAGTTGTGGTAGGTGATCTGGACTGTTCACTCCTGAGTTTATCATAGTGTTTGGTAAAGGCGTTGAAAGAAAAATCAGGGTGAACTTGAAACCTATTGTCCAAGAAATATGATCTGTGAATAACAAAAGTGATTTTTTTCAGGGAAAGAAAAACTAATTGAATAACTATATTAATTGTAACACCTTTCAAGTGTTCAAGTGATGAACTTTGACATCACTGAGACATGAATTACAGCTATTTCCTATGCATAGTGGTGTCGTTTACAAATGCAATAGCAACCAGTTTCATCAATAGGGGAAATTGATCTAATTTCACTAAAATAATATTTTTATTCTAGAGATTCTTTCCTTCCTTTCTTCTTTCCTTCCTTCCTTCCTTTCCCCCTTCCTTCCATCAATTGTGGGATATTTCATCACACTGTGAAACTCTGAGACTGTGTTAATAAAATTAACCTGGAATCAGGTGGCAGAGCCAGCCACTAGTTGACAAGAATTATTCATAGAGAGTACAGAAGTGTAGCTGGAGAGCTTCTCTCCAAGTCTCGCCAAGCTCCCACAGTCCCGTAGTCCATTTATAAAATAAACATACTGATGCTTATATTATTTAAACTGTTTGGCTTAATGGCTCGGGCTTTTAGTTAGCTGTTTTTATATCTTAAATTAACCCAATTTTATGTATCTATATTTGTTATATGGCTTGTGGCTTACCAGTATCTCACATGTTGGTACTCATGGTGGTGGCTGGCAGCGTCTCCTGATTCAGCCTTTTTGTTTTCAGAATTTTTTTTTCTGTGTATCCCGTCTATACTTTCTGCCTGGCTACTGGCCAATCAGCATTTTATTTATTAACCAATCAGAGCAACACATTCACAGCATAGAGAAAATCCCACAGAACAAAAGATTCAGGGAGATGGATAGAAAGACACACAGGAAGTATTAGGGAGGGACTTAAAGATTTGTGACTTTTTTGGTCTAGGGCACATGGACAGATATACTTGCTGGGTCTCTGGTAAAAAAGGGAAGGTCAGCTGGTTTATATTCTGCCGCCTTTTTGATCTATCAGGTTTACATCTCAATATCTGACTCCTGAGTCTTTATGGGTAATAGAACAACTTAGGTAAAAACAACATTTGGCATCCAATGTGCACCATAAGATCATGATAGCCCATGGTAGATTCTACTGCTGCTACTCCTCCACAAGTACACACGAAACATTTCTTCCCTACACACATCTGCAGCCAGCACAGTTGCAGCAGCCAGTGGCCACTGCATACCATGGCTCTGTGTGCTATTGCCAGCCACTGCCAACCCCTGCCTGGGTATGTGTACCACACCATAGATACATACTCAGGATTTCAGTGGGTAACTGCTTTAAGTTCTGAAAAGGCTGATTCTATAATTACACATTTATTAGAATGTTATGGCCATTATGGGAATACCTGTACAGATTAAGACTGATGATGCTCCAGCATATGTCTCTAGTAAAATGAAACATTTTTTTTGCATATTACAACATAAAGTTTATTACAAGTGTACTACATAATCCTACAGGACAAGCAGTTATAGAAAGGTCTAATCATACTTTAAAAGATATGCCTGATAAACAGAAAAGGATAATAAAGACTCTCAGACATAGATTACACAGTGATTTATTAACTTTAAATATTTAAATGCCAATCAGAAAGGAACAACAGCTGCAGAGAGATATTGGATAATAGGAAAAACTATGGAATTAAGTCAGCCTGCATATTTTAAAGATGTGTTGGTCGGCCTCACAATGGAAGCTAGGATATGTGTTACATAGGGGAGGAGGATTTGCTTTTCTTTCCACAGGAGAAGAAAATCTATGGATACCATCAAGATTGATAAAGATTGCATTCAAACAGGAGAGACATCCTAATTAGGAGAGGTGATAGCTCAGCAAACAGCTTGGTCATTCAACCTAAACTAATTTATAAGACTAACATATGTCTTTAATTTGATCAGTTATGAAAAAAATTATCTAAAGATACTACTTTTTCTGTTGCCCAAAAAACTTTTTGCCTTAACAAAAATATAATCTGCCAGAAAAGGAACTCCCCAAAGTTAGGATCGGTGCAGGGTTTTGTTTTTGTCTTCCCACGAGAATAAAGCCATCCAAATAAGGAATCTTAATACACCTGGACAAGTGAAACAGCTGAAGAAGGATGAGTCATGAAGAGAAAATGTCCCAAGAAAAAGATTAAATTGGCCTAATGGTATAGCACACCTCCAGCAGGGTAGAATTTCCTAAATCTTCCTAAATGCTTCTTTTTGGTGCTATGTACAAACATAAAATGCAAATGATCATTTTGTGGTTCCAATTCAATCAAAAATTAAAGCTGGCTTTAGAGTTGGAATGTGCTTTCTCCTTTCCTAAAGCCAAGCATGGTTGTTAGAGAAAAATCCAAAATCTCTGTCTCATATCAGAAGAGCAACCTAGTATGGGACAGAAAACAAAAATTAAGGGATCATTCTGTTGCCACTAATCTCATGATCCTTTGGTTTCTACTCGATTCTTTAAGACTTTTCCTAAGGGAGTGTTTCATATTGGAGGAAACTGCCATACAAGGGAGGTGGGGATCCAGACAGGAAATTCTCACATCCAATTTATTGAACAGGACTTCAAAAACAACTGAGACTATTACACTGATTATTAGGAGACAAATCAAGAGAGAATGGAATTCAAAACAAATAATTTAAAAGAAATCATTAAATACCCTAAGGAACAGAAATGAGATACAAGCAGTAAAATGTTTAATGAGCATTTGAGGATTCAATGCTATATTATTTTGTAGTGTTTCATTCTTATTGAAAATTAAAACATTTGTAGCAAATATTTTTTATTCAAAAGGTAATTTAATAGGCAAAAATAATAAGAGACTGCACCAAACTTAAAAGCTTCTGCACAACAAAGGAAATAATCAACAAAGGAGAAAGACAATCTACTGAATAAGGAGGCAATATTTCAAATAATACATCTGATAAAAAGTTAATAATCAAAACAAAAGAGAAACTCATCAACTGCAGTAGCAAATAACATGAAACAACTAAATTAATAGATGATTCAAGGCTTTGAATAGATACTTCCAAAACAGCCACACAAAGTGGTCAACTGATACATGCATGAATGCTCAGCATCACTTATAGTCAGGGAACTGTAAATCAGCATCATAGTAAGATATCACCTTACACCTTTTAGGATGGCTGTTATCAAAAAGGCAAGAGATAACAGGTGCTGGTGGAAGTATGGAGAAAAACAAATTCTTGTTCACCATTGGAGGATATTCGAATAGGTTTGGTAGAGCTGGTATAGCAAACTCTGGAGTTTCATCAAATATTAAATCTAAAATTGTAATATGAGCTACAACAATCCAAAACTGGGTATGAGTCTAGATGAAATAAAATCAAGATCTCAAAAAAAGGATAATTGTGTTCAATGCTTATTGCAGCATTACTTACAGTTGTCAAGATAAGAAAGTGACATCTATCTACTAACTGATAAATGGACAAAGAAAATTCAGATGCAAATATATATATATATATATATATATATATACATAAATACATACATATATTTATATAGAGATGGTTATTGATGAGGGAATGTCTTTCTGTTTAAAGCACAATCTTTCTCTTGAGGCACTTTGCCTCTTCCTACAGAAGAGAAATATAAATAATTTCAGACTCTTCTGCATCTGAAGACTGAACAATGCAGCAACAAGTCCTTTCAATGCCTCAGGTGCATTGAATGCCTCAGGGTCAGGGAATGCAGTTAATGTAGCACTCAAATAGATAACCATGACAGACAGGTAATTCTCAATGATCTTGAGAATAACTATCTTGCTATTAATTGTCATCATTTCCATTTCCCCTTTTCAATTCACTTTTAGGAAAGAAATAGCAACATTGCTAGTTATTACATTTAAAAGCAGCATAAGATAATAGTTAAAATGATATATTTCAGCAATAATATATTTGACATCTTCATCTACAGATGAATGTAAATACCTAACTATTTTTATTAAAATTCACAAAATTCATGTATGGTTTGTTGAAGGAAATATTTTATGTATTTATTGGCCTCAGTCCCTTAAAGTGTCAATTAGTGTTGATGATAACATAATTCTCATTCTTAACTTTAATTAAATAGGCTCATATCACAATTGTTATTTCATGTATTCTAAAGGTCAACATAGAAAAAATATAATGAATCCTGTTTTAAGACTCCTAAGAATGGACTTACATTAAGAAGAATGCATAAAACTAATTAGTTCTTTAAGTATGACTCAATCTAAATCATTATTTTGGACACATTTACAGGTATCCATAAGACCATAAAATCAAACATGACAAATGACAACAGGTTGTAAGGAATGTGGAACATATAGAAGCTCCATATCAGGACAACAGCAGCCCTGGCATAAGATTGGTCAAGGAAATAAATCTTTGCTATTTCCTGAGCCTGAAACGCAAATATACTACTTGGCCTTTTTTTTTTTTTTTTAACATTTTAAGTTTATATAAGTAAATGCTACTAAAGAAGGGATCATATCCAGTTACACTTCCTTTATGGATTTCTTTAGGAAATATTTTTATATTTCATCAGCAAACACTTCATATTGTTCACTAGTTTGAGGATATAGCTTGGGCCTAACTCAATTCTAAATAGATGCATTTAATCTGACTTTAGAAGGTACCAGTCTTTTTTTTTTTTCTTTTTCTTTTTGGCTATTCACATTTTGATAAGTTTTTAAATTTCCAAATGTTGCGAACCAAACATGAGAAACACTTTATACAGGTGTTTCACATAACAAAATACATTTAGAAATACTTATAGGTATTATTATGGCTCATAGTGATAACATAAGAACATAATTTAACATGGCCAGAGTTTTTAGAAATTAAAGTATAAAAAGAGATAAAGATGGAAAAAACAATGAACAAACCAACAAAAATGAGAAAGTGCCAAACAGTTACCTAACTGTCCTGTCATTTTGTTCTTTATGAGACAATTTGAATTCAATCTCATCTGGTTCCAACAAATACTGTTCCTGATGTGCCCTGTTCCATTATTCAGGTATAATTGCAGTCTTTTGGCCTGGTTCTACTTGCCTGCCTTTAGCTGCCAGGAAGTCATTTATGGTGGTTATTGCTAATATTATTACTTGCCTGCATAAACCTGCCAAGTTTTTCTCAAATACCATGACAAATTTTTCAAGGAAAAAAATAACAAGTTCATTTTATTCTCAGATTTGCACCTCTTTTGGAAAGTGCAACTGTGATGTTTGTTTCTCTTGGCTTTGGGGAGTAATTTTCATATTAAACTTCATCATTACAATGTGGTTAGGACTGGAGGTTGAACATCTCAATTTTTGTTTTACATGGATTTAATAGGACTCAATTCTTTAGCTTACAATTCTGCTAAGTCAGCTACCTTTTCCTCTGCTGTGGTCTATTCTCCATTTTTAATCTAAAATCAAACTTTCATAATGTAGGCTGCAGAGAGTATAATGTAATAAAAATATGTTGTGGACTTCATATTACCTCCTTAATTTCAAGATGAGCAAACCTGATTTTCAATACTTCATCTACTTTATCTGATGGCTTTTGATTGCTTAGTTCACTAGTTTTAATGACAACATTGGTTTTCATACTGTGGATATGGAAAATGTTTAAACTGAATAATACTTTTGACAGTGACCTCAATGATCCCAAGTGACAACTGATAGAACCGATGTACACGGTAATTTTGAGAAATCAAATGAGGGGAAATGTACATTTTACTTTCTGAGGCTGGTTTAACTTGCTTAATATGATTATGTCCAGTTGTTTCCACTTTCCTGCAAATAATGTAACTTCATTCTTCTTTATGATATAGACTGTTTTGCCTTCCTTCTTTCTCCATATGTGTGTGTGTGTATGTGTGTGTATACATATATAGAGAGATAAATTTATAAATTTTATTTTCTATTATTTATTTCTATTATTATTTTCTATTTTGGTTATTCTATTGATGGACACCTAGGAGGTTGCTTTAATAGCTTAGCTATTGTGAATAGGTGTTAAAAATGTTATTTTCTTTAAAATGTACCTGTCTAAATCTAACATCAATAAAGAAAAGATAATCAAAACATAATGTATATAAATTATACATAAGAAAACTATAAACAAAATAACTGGATAAAAATACTATAATCCATAAATACTCCAAAAGATGAGTTTTGTTAAAAAGTATGAAGAGAGAGGAAGGTAAGAAGAAAGGAGCTGATTCAAAATTACCTTTCGAAATGAACTTTCTAGGAGAAAGAACCTCACAAACAAGGAAAGCAATGATTTAGGACTTAAAATAGGAGAGCATTAGAAAAGACAGTTACTATGTATAGTATGATGAGGGTCTTGAAATGAGAGATAAATTCCTTGGTATTCAGGATATCAAGTGAGATATATCATACAGGGCATAGGCAAACATAGGCAAAAAAAAAAGGGACACAAAGAACTTTGCCTTCCAATGTGAAGAACAAAGAGGCTTTTTAACTCATAGGGTTTTCAGGAGGATGGGCAGGCTTCATACATAGTAATCTAGTCTGATCTAGACTATGTACCTTTACACACAAGGCAGAAAGTACTAATCAGAAGTGGGGTCATATTTCAAATTTGTCTTGGTCCTGGACAGCAGAGGAGAGGCTGAGCTTGTTTTCAGAGACAAAGATGAGAGAGCATTTCTTAGCATATTGTTGATAACAATAGAGACCCAGGTTGCAGGGAGGTGTGGGCTGTTTTGTCTATGATGTCTGAAAATTTTCTCATTATTCATGGTTTCTAGGCCCATAATAGCCTCTCTGCACCTGACTCAGAACTAGTAGTAGAAGCCCATATAGTTTAGCAATTAGAAGTCTCTCCTAGCAAGAAAAGCCTTATAGATTCAAAGAGAGCTTAGGAGAGTGGGAGATCCCAGCTGATCAAGAACAGAGAGGGAGAACAAGAAAAGAGATACCATGATAAATGAAGACTCTATGGAAATAGGAAGAAGCAAAGTGCTGGAGAGGTCCCTAGAAATCCACAAAGATGCCTCCACAATAGACTATTGGCAACGGTCGAGAGACAGCCCGAACTGACCTACTCTGGTGATGCGATGCCTGAACATCCTAACTGTCATGATAGAACTCTCATCCAATGAGTGATGGAAGCAGATGCAGAGATCCATGGCCAGGTCCAAGGTGGAGCTCCAGGAGTCCAATTGGCGAGAGAGAGGAGGGATTATATGAGCAAGAGATATTGAGACCATGATTGGGAAAAGCACAGGGACAAATAGCCAAACTAGTTGAAACACATGAACTGTGAACCAATAGCTGAGGAGCCCCCATGGTACTGGACTAGGCCCTCTGGATGAGTGAGACAGTTGATTAGCTTGAACTGTTTGGGAGGCCCCCAGGCAGTAGGACCGGGACCTGTTCTTAGTGCATCAGCTGGCTTTTTGGAACCTAGGACCTATGCTGGGACACTTTGCTCAGCCTGGGTGAAGGGAGGAGGGGACTGGACCTGCCTCAACTGAATCTACCAGGCTGAGCTGAATCCCCAGGGGAGACCTTGCCTTGGAGGAGGTGGGAATGGGGGATGGATTGGGGGGAGCGCTTGGGGGGAGGAGGAAGGACAGGGGAATCTGTGGCTGATATGTAAAATTAAATTAATTATAAAATTAAAAAAGACATATTCAGATGAGATAAACCCTAAACAGTTTACAATGTGTGTAAAAATGTACATAGGCTTGAAAGAGAGAGGAAAAGGAATGTAGACAGTTATATAAAAAATAGAAAGTTTTAAAAAATAAAGTCTTTAAAGAGAAAGTAAAAGTAATATAAAAAATAAGCCACATAAAGATGGATATCACTCAGAGAATCTGGATTATGTTGTCTTTAGGATTTTTAACTTCAGAGAGACATTTGATTGTGAAAACTGCTGAATTAAATCAATATGTATATTTTAAAGGTATCTCGATTTCAACATTTATGTCTAAGGATACATTGCTTTGGAAAAGAGGTTCTGCTTTTGTTTCCACAGAAGATGAGAACCTGTGGATTGCTTCCAGGCTAATATGGTTTGACCAACCAAGACCCCCTGAAAGGTCACCAATGGCACTATGGCCCAGATGATCCAACATCCAGAATGGTTTCAAGGCTCAGACAATGCAGCCTCACAGACTATTCCAGTCAGGATTTGACTATAATTCTTAATTTTCTCAGGATCCCCATAAGAATACAGGAAGTAGCCTAGAAAACTATGCCCACATTCCCAAAAAATGGATTAGGGATGTTTGTTTTTGTTTAGGTTGTTGGTTACAAATTGTTATTGGTCATAGTCAATATCTTTGTAAAAGAAGAAAGGGGGATATGATATAGAAATATAGGATATATATGATGGAATAAAAGGGTAGATTAGTATATTTCTACTCTTGTTTAAGGTATTATGTTTGTATAGCTCAATTAAATTATAATGGATAACTAAGAAATATAGATTAATAAAAAGTCTTCTATGGTAGTCAAACTTATAGTCATGTTAAGTTTTCTAGGTATACATAGATATGATTCAATTAGGTAGATAATCTTCAAACACTTCAAAGACCTACAGAATATGTCATTTAAAATGTTTTAAAAACTGCCGGGCGGTGGTGGCGCACGCCTTTAATTCCAGCACTCGGGAGGCAGAGGCAGGCGGATCTCTATGAGTTCGAGGCCAGCCTGGGCTACCAAGTGAGTTCCAGGAAAGGCGCAAAGCTACACAGAGAAACCCTGTCTTGAAAAACCAAAAAAAAAAAAAAATGTTTTAAAAACTTAGACTTTCCTGGAAAATGAGACACGTCTGCTTCTGGCAGCACTGATTTGTTTCAGAGAGGAGGATGGGCATCAAAGATACTACATATGGAGTTTATTTTATTTTATTCTTGGCAAAAATAGCCATTTGGGCAAGAAACTGTTCTTTCCTGAACTGCTTGACAAAATGTTGTATTGACTGAACATGCAGGACCCATAGGAAGGTGGCCACTGAACTTTGTAAGGCGAAATGGTCCTTCAGTTTCCTGCTTCACAGAATAAACTGCCAGACATTCTACAGATCACAGAGAGAGATGACTGAGAGACTCTAAGCTTATGGACTGAATATGGATACCCCAAAATTACAAAGAAAATTTGGATGACTGTCGAGGCAGCCAGCTGTCTCTGTCATTGTAGATTTTTGGAAGCTACTTACAATGAACTTCCTGTTTACTTAGGTAATATTATATCCTTCTGAAGTCTTTGATCTAGTCAAAGATTAGATAGTTATAATTATGGTTTTCTTTGGTTATGGTAAGAGATAAGGTAGATATGAAACCTTCAACTCACAAATATAGGATAGATAGGATATCTTCTTTAATTTTGCCAAATACAAATAGACTAAATATTATAACTATAATTCTTGCTTGATAACTGCTTTGTTATATGTAATTTTACTATGTTGAAGTTAAAACCTTCCTTTTGAATAGAAAGAAGAGGGGAAATGATGGATGATGTCATTCTGTATGCTGTGAATATATGTTGTTCTGATTGGTTGATAAATAAAGCTGTTTGGACAATGGTGAAGCAGAATCAGGTAAGGCAGGACATTCTAAAGAGAGAGAGGGAGAAAGATAACAGATAGCAGAGAAGCTACCAGCTGCCGCTGCCAGAAGAAGCAAGATGTAAAGTACCAGTAAGCCACAAGCCACATGGTAAAGTATAGATTTATAGAAATAGGTTAATTTAAGATTTAAGAGCTAGCTAGCGAGAAGTCTGAGCCATTGGCCATGCAATTTGTAGTTGATATAAGCCTCTGTGTGTTCACTTGGTTTTGAGTGGCTGCAGAACTAGTGGGTGAGAAATATTTGTCCTGACCATGGGTCAGGTGGGACACGGGAAAACTTACAGCTACATTTGGCGCCCAACATGATATATATCACAGTTTTTCTTTGAAATAGCAGTTTTGGGAATAGGAAGTAATTTTCTAAAGCCCCAATCTTATTTGACTTTTCTTTCTGCCCCATAGTGCAGAGATATTACCTTTATATCTGGGCTTGGTTTCACTACACTTTGCTTCTTCCTTAACAGTTCAGCCCCTGCTTTCTGTTAGTTGTACCTTATGACCAGTGTTGAAGAGTTCATGTCAATCATTTGTAACTGAAAGCGCTGAGTCAGCATCCATGTTTGTGCATTCTATAAACATTTGCAAAAGTGAAACATTATTCAGGGTACCATTGTGCAAAACTTTAATTTGCTTAGAAACCAGAGGTACATGTGGAGATGGAGACTTACAGATGGAGAAATGATTGGCAAAGCCAAATGTTTAAATATGTAATGATAAAATGAATTTGTTACTCAAGAAGACTTATAAGAAAAAAGATGAAACTATAGCTTGGAATGAAACTGTAGATGCTTTTTAATGTGAAGATGTATGTAGTTATATGTATTGAGAAATTTCTGAATGTTTTTGATGAAGTTTAAGTCATATTTAAGGTGGCATTTTAAGAATTTGGTTATGTACAGATCCTCTGTGTATATATTACAACTTCCAATTCAGTATTTTTATGGGATTCCTGAGTGAACGAATTAGTTGGTCTCCAATTTTTGGGGCCTTTTCTCAGGCTCTTTCCTTCTGTTGGTTTGTCTTGTCCAACTTCAATGTGATGATTTTTGTTTTAAGTTATTATATTTCATTTTGTTATATTTAAAAAATGAATGAATGAGTCAATGAAGGAAAACCTAGCCGCTATGGTAAAGGCTGACAACTAAACTGTCACTTACACCGCCTGAGAGAGGGAAAATCAGTTTTGTCCAATAGAGTGACACGGGGTATATCAACTACTCAGGACAGGCCTCATATTCAGGAGTAGTTGACCGACATATAATTGATGGGCATGTTTTTATTTTGTTTACTTGCTTTTAGTTTTGTTGTTTTGGGTTTGAGAAAGAATTTTAAACTTGGTTAGGCAGGGAGAGGGAGAGGATCTGGAGGACTTGTCAGAGGGGGAAAATATTAAGCAAAAGATATTTAAATTTAAGAATTATTTTAAATAACAAAATAAAATATAAATAAAAGAATTTGATTATGTAAATATGTTAAAATTTGGTTATTTGTCTAGATTATTTACCTTGTTTCATTGAAGACATTCAATTTTCATTAAAGCAATATAAGGTAACTGGAGTTTGTGTTTAGCTATGTCAAGAATTTGGATTATGAGTAAGTACTAGAAGTATTATAGAAATGAACTTTCTTACCATTTAATATTTACTTTCTTTGTTGCTTATTCTTCAATGCTAATATGGCATCAATGACTGGGTAACTCTACTTTTAGGTCAAGAGTGTGTCAAATCACGTGAAAAGCAGATCAAAATAACCCTGTAATTTGAAGTGAAGCCCATCTAAGCTTAACGAAAATGGGTTGACATGGGTAGATGATATGCATTGTAAGCCATTTTCTGCTTTGGGTAATAGTAAACACTATTGTTGCATAAATAGATTACCAGTATGTTTTTTGAACTAACAAAAGTATAAAATTCAGAAATAAAAGTGACTAACTTTGTGCTATAAATACTAGACCTAGATATTGTTATACTAATTATTTCTAGGAATCATATAAAAGATACTACTTTTATATGATATATAAAGCAAGGTTACGGGAGAAATTAATACTATGCTAAATGAGGAAGGATGGCAGGAACTAAGGTGATGCAATCTATTGAAGAAAGAATGAACAAAGAAAGAAGGGGCCATATTTCAGATAATTGACCAAGAATCCACACACAAGTTATTTCAATCTGTTTCAAGTTGACTCATGTATCTGAACATTCAAAAGTGGAGAGAACTCAAGGCTAAGCCCAAGAAGGGTTCCAGCTCTACTTCTCTGAAGTTCCTGGTGTGCCATTTTTAAAGCAGGGGATTTATATTATCAACTGTAAAAACAGAGTGTATAAGTTGATAACTAGGAGAAAAAAATGTGTGGAATTTCCCCCTCTATTTTGAGACTAAGAAAACAGCTCCAGTGTTGTTTTCACCACATAGGTTAGTACTGAGATGCTTGGTAGATTCAACATGTACTTAAAAAGTCATCTTATAAGCTGTTTCTAATAAACCAATGTACATACACCAATTCTTGCAAGAAAAAAAATGGACTAAAATATGGAATTTTCTTACTAATATACACATGCACAATCTCATGAATATCTAAATTCCTAACATAACTCTCATGTTTTAAAAATTTAATTTATCTATCTATCTATCTATCTATCTATCTATCTATCTATCTATCACAGTGTATCTGTGTGTGTGTGTGTGTGTGTGTGTGTGTGTGTAGAGGTCAGGGAACATCTCTCTGGAGTTGGTTCTTTCCTTTCACTTTGTGTGTTCTGGGGATAAAACTTAAGTCTTCAAGCTCATGGTCAAGTACCTCTATCCTTTGTGCTTTCTCACTGGTCTTCACTTTTAAGGAAATGAAGATATTGGGCTGGGGATACAGGCCTATAGTAGAACATTTTGCCTATAACGCACAGGACCTGAATGGAACTCCTACTCCTGTAGATAAATAAAATAATGAACATTATTTCATTAAAAGGAAGATGGTGTCATTGTAAATATTTATTATTAAAATGCCAATAAGCATTATTTTTATTTCATGACTGGACTTCAGAATTTGTTTTAAATATTTAATAGCATTCTGAACACTATTTTAGTATAATCAGTCATAACAAAATAGAACAATTCTCATGAGAATAAATATTGTGTTTAGTATTTATTACAAACCTACTATGTTTTAGATAACACAACATGTGAAAATAAAATATAAACCTGCAATTATGCCTAATAAAATTACTAGAAGAGCTAAATTATCACAGAATAATGGATTGCAAACTGTGGTTCACAGTCTACATTTGGATTGCTACAGATTTTATTAATCAAGTTTTATTGGAATATAGTTATCATGTATGTAATGTATTGTCTATGGCTAAAATCACAGTGCAAAGACAGAGATCATATTGTCCACCAAGCTGTAAACATTTATTGCCTGGCTGTTTGTTTAAAGTTTTCTGACCCACAGATTATATGTTATTGATATTGAAGTGTACAGTAGATGAATAGGAAGCACAAATGAGTGTTATCTGTGGTACCTGTTTCATTCATGGAGACAATTTTCAAAGCAAAAGTAGCAGAAGTTCTACATTGGCATAATCTTTATTTTGTGTCTGGACAAGCCATCCTGAAGGTCAACTGAACTTATGAAACATATCCATGCAGATGCTAGCCTGACAAAAGTGCTAAGCATACCTGTGTTGATCTGTGATTTATATTTGATTTTGTCAAATATAAACATAATTAAATCATGGATAACTGTAGTTTATGCTTTACTTACAGTAAAGCCCTCTAAGTGTGATTTTAAAATAACAGCTATTATTGTTTGTTATTAGAGTATAATGTCATATGAAATCATTTTTTACAAGGGATCTCTTTCCTTGAGTGAAGGGTCTTATATACCTTGATTTTTTTCTTGATTTACAAGTAGGGACCTGTAGCAAAAACTTAAATTTCTGTCCTGACTCCCCTCGGTGATGTACTGTGACCTAGAAGAGTAGACTGAAATAAACTCACTCTTTTCTAAGTTGCTGTTGGTCATGGTTTTTATCAGAGCAACAAAAGGCAAACTAGGATACATTCCATGGTTGAATATATTAATACATGGCCTTTAAAAATAGTTCAACACAATTTTGTAGTATTTTATCATTTATTAAAATTATTCCAAATATTTCTGGTCTATGTTCTAGAAAGAATTTAGCAAGTTTCTATTTCTTCAATAACAAGTTATTTTAATATATCTTAAAATGATAGAAAAGGAAGAATTTATGACTAAACCAGTGGCTCTCAAATTTCCTAATGCTGAAATCCTTTAATATAGTTCCTCATGTTGTGGTGACTCCCAACCATAAAATTATTCCATGGCTATTTCATAACTGTAGTTTTGCTACTGTTATGAATTGCAATGTAAATATCTGATATGTAACACCCAAAAGGGTCATGACCCACAGGTTGAGAACCACTAATCTTAACTGTTTTCAGGGAAGTCCTCAGTTATCTGGAGGCTTCTGGATAATTTTCCTCTACCCCAACCTTCAAACTGTGACCATGTCTTTTCCGTGACTTCCATAGTAAAATGAAAACTGGTTGGCTTATATGCAACAGAAACTGATTTTTCGTTTTTCTCCAAAGCTATCTATGAGTTCCAAGATCAAGGTCCTAGAAGATTCAGTATTCAGTGAAACCCCATTCATCAGATGTGGTGACTGTTGACCATGCCTTATAAATTGTAGAGAGGAAGCTTCTTGAGACCTATTAATAAAGCCATTAATTTGTGGAATACATCCATAAGACTTATGATATTTTAAAGATACTTACAACCTAATCTCATCATTTTGATTAAGATGTCAAGAAACCAATATGGGGGATTCAAACACTCCTAGCATTGTATATGACAAGAGGAAAGACAGGCAGGTCCTAGACTAGTGATAACGACAAAAGTCTCATTCCTCTTTCTTCTGGATTTCAACTATAATAGTCTCACCACCTCAAAAGGATTATCCTATGTGATCTATGCAACCTAACACTG
This sequence comes from Peromyscus eremicus, assembly GCF_949786415.1. Lineage (NCBI taxonomy): Eukaryota > Metazoa > Chordata > Mammalia > Rodentia > Cricetidae > Peromyscus > Peromyscus eremicus. The sequence continues at coordinate 46,062,640 of NC_081439.1, forward strand.
TCTTCTCCATAGTAGCAATCATTATCTTTTTCTTTCACTTTTATCAGCTCTCAAATAGAGATGAAAGATTATTTTTGTCTCACTTTCTCCATAGTATACTCACTAAATCTACTTAGAATTTCAGAGTACATATTAAACATTACCTTTGATCCTTATGTTCACAGATATCATTTATCTATCTTTATCTCCAATCCATGCTTCCATAATCTTTGGACATGATTATTGTAATATTCATTTAAGCAGTACAATTGTCTCTTAATACTTATTCTCATCAAAGTATACTTTGCGATGATGTCATATATATACTCAGAATATGACAATAGTTCCATGTCCTCCTTATAGTCTCAGCATTTCACCTTCACATAAAGCTGGAATAAGTATGCTGTGCTTCACTGTAAGTTAAAGAATTCAACTTATGATCATATATGCAATATTCATTGAAACCTTATTTTAATTCTGTCAAATGGATCCTAATTGGCCATATATATTCTTTTGATTACAGCAATGGGGAAGTTTCAATAAAAAGTTATATTAAAAACAGTTATAATAACGGTCTCATGCAGTAGGTATTTTCAACTGAGTACAGTGCCAGAGTTTTTGTTTGACCTGCCCTTACTCCTAACTTGTGTCTGAAATTGAACTCTTTGGTGATCTCAGTGCTTATGTCCTCAAATATCAATTTGTTACTTTGATGAGCAGAAATTTTGAACAACTTAGATTGAAGGGAGATGGAAGAACATGTTAACTAAGCAGGGAATCAGAAACTAGAATTCTATGATGTCACAGAGAACCATATTTTTGAATTTTTCACTTATTTTGACTTAGACTTTCAAATTTAGTGTCCAATTTAGCCTGAGAACTTGAACATTTAATGAACTGTTATGACAAGTAACCAAGATAAGTTGTTTCAGATAGCCTCTAATAAACCATGGTTCTTTGTGTTACAGTCTTTGGTTCTTGTTTCCACAATGAATAATGACTGCCTTTGACGAAGCTTATCCAATAGAGTAAAAATGATACAGTACCAGTTGTAGACATACATTTTTAAGATTCTTAGAAACTTCATGCTTTTGTGCACATAAGAATCCTGAGCTATCATGTAGGAAATTTGACTGCACTACTAGAGAGAGCAGAAGAAAGTCCCTAGCAATAAATTGAAAGGGAAAGAGACCCAGTCATCTTTGTATACTGAGCTCTGCTTGTCTGCTGTCCTTGTCAATGTGTCAGATATATTAATGAGGCATCTTGAAAGTTCTAGCATAGTCATGCTTCTGGATTATGGTAAAAGAAGCTGAAATCATATGGGATAAAAAAAAAAGTGTCCAATTGAGCTAGTAAGATCACAGAATCTTGAAAAGAAACCAAAATTGGGCAATAAAATTGTAATAATCAAGTAAATTTTGTCTTAAGTGACTTGAATGACTTCTGATCTATTTTTGTACAATGATATTTTTTAATTATTTCTGAGAGTCTCAAAAAATCTTGTGAGAAGATTTGATACTTTCTGGTACATTTCCTGTACGACTTACCTACCAACTTTTCCCAGCTCATCTGCCTTTACAACAATTCCATCAGAAAAATATTTTACTGGCCAAGTTGAGCAGGTCTTCCCCGGAATGGCATGAACTATGAACCAATAGCAGAGGAGCCCCCAGCTGGATCAGGCCCTCTGGATAAGTGGGACAGTTGATTAGCTTAATCTGTTTGGGAGGCATCCAGGCAGTGGGACCTGGTCCTGTACTCAGTGCATGAGCTGGCTGTTTGAAACCTGGGGCTTATACAGGGACACTTGGCTCAGCCTGGGAGGAGGGGACTGGACCTGCTTGGACTGAATCTACCAGGTTGAACTCAATCCTCAGGGGAGTCTTTGCCCTGGAGGAGATGAGAATGGGGAGTGGGCTGAGGGGAAGGCGGGGGGGGGGGGGGAGAGGACAAGGGAATCCGTGGCTGATACGTAAAATTAAATTAAATTATAAAATAAAAAATTAAAAAAAAGAAAAATATTTTACTGACATTTATTTTACTGAATTACAATAAAAATCTCATATATTTCTCTGACTTTATCAGCACTCTGAAAAAAAAAACATTTCCAAACTTTGCTGATTAGCATAACAAACTGGAGGCCCATAGATATTTTTATTGTTTTCAGTTATATAGACAAGTGAATTGAGAAGTTAGAAGCACAAACATCTTACTTAAAGTTGTAATCAGTCACATACAGGATTGAAATTTTTTCATTTTTCTTTATTAAGAAATTTTCTACTCACTCCACATACCACCCACAGATCCCATCTCCTCCCTCCTCCCCCCCCCCAGCCCTCTCTCCCAACCCACCCCACATTCCCACATCCTCCAAATCAATGTCTCCCATGGGGAGTCAGCAGAGCCCAGCACACTGAGCCTAGGCAGGTCCAAGCCCCTTCCTACTGCACCAAGGCTGCACAAGGCATCACACCACAGGCGCTGGATTCCCAGAAGCATACAGGATTGAAATTACTCCATGTCATTATGCACATTGTTTCCAAGAGAAATGAAAGTAGGAAGTTACTGTATTTGAAGCTCACATCACATTTTTGTACACATACACATATGTATATAATACACCCCACTTATGTGTACTAGCAGTCATCCGTATCATTTCAGTAGTGCTATTTGGTGACTATTCTCTGTTCAGTTGTCAAACCAGGCAAGAAGTTCTAAAATAACTTCCCCAAAAGGAGAGAATGTCTAGAGACTCATGAATTGCCCACGGTGTCCTAAGTACTGCTCTTCTAGATAAAGCAACCCACATAAGCTATTGTGAAAACACTGTAGTCTGGATGTAGGATCTTCCAACAAGAGAGTAAAATTCCTTAGTAAGAAATTTAGATTTTCAATTTACCCATCTTAAATTATATCATTATTCAATATTTAGGTACTTTTAGAAATGTGTCATCCCTTATACATTTTTCAAAGTATTTTTATGTCTCTTCCAAGTAGCAATAACTTTTATAACTGAACAAGATGCAAAAGGTCGCATCAGGACATATTGTGCTTCCTTCCTGATGGCAACTGAGAAAGTCATGTGTTCATGTGAAATCATTTCAGGATTGAAAACATCTACCTGGCTGTTTGATTTAGAAATGACTACAAAAATTAGAAACTCTTATCATGCTAAGCCATAGCAAAATTTAGGATTAGTCCAAAGGATATAGTCATTTACTTGACTGTTAAAAAACTTATGCACATGACATGAATATAGAGGTAAAACTACATAAGGTTCTCAAAGAGGACTAATGAGAGGGAAGCCAGTTGAAAAACAGAAAGTAAAGCATCTAAGGAATAATATGTTTAATATATATATATATATATATATATATATATATATATATATATATATATATACATATATATATATAAAATCTGTAAAATAATGAATTTGGAGGAGGCAAAGAGTTGAAAGAAGGAGAGGGAAAGGTACAAGTGATTTAGATGTAGTAGTCATGTATGAATTAAATTAAAAAAAACTCACTTTCTAAATGATAGAAGGTAATTGTCATTTTTGTTTGTTTGTTATTTTGAGACAAGGTCTCAATAAGTAGACCAGGCTGGCCAGGAACTCAGAGATCAACCTTCTGCTGCCATCTGGATGTTGCGATTGAAAGCATGTGCCACCCCACCCAGATTCAATTGACCTTTTTGTTGTTCATAGTGGTTTATTTTATTTCTTTTCTTATTATTCTAATACTAATACTTATAAGAGTTTTTGATAACTTTTCTGAGATTATAGTTACTATATTTCACTCCATTCCTCAGTCCAAGTTTTAGAGTTCCCCAGGAGACTCATTATCTTAGTTACTTTTCTGTTCCTGTGTTGAAAATGCCTCTTAAAAACAACTGAAGAAAGGGTTTATTCTGTCTCATAGTTCAAAGGTCTAGTCCATCATAATGAAGAACCCTCCCCTTTCTTACCACTAACCACTCCCTTGCTCACTCTCAAATTCATGGTCTGTTATGCGTATGTGTGTATGCATGCACATGTGCCTGTGTGTATGCATGCACATGTGCCTGTGTGTATGCATGTACATGTGCATGTGCATGTGTGTATGTGTGTGTGTGTGTGTGTGTGTGTGTTCCTAAATACACAGATACAACCTTCTCTGCTGTATAATGTACTTGTATATGTCTGTTTTTCAAGGCTAACTTTTTCACATAGAGTTGTTATGTCTCTTGACTTCATATTTTTTCAAGTATCTTCATGTATTTGTAGCTACCTAGGGAAACATCAGCTTTGTTCAAAACTCTGGTATTTTGCTCCAGAAGTAAAAAGAGAAAGTTTACCAAAACCAGCAACTCAGTAAAAGAGGATAACTATTTTCATTAGTAGTGGTTAGTGTAGATTATCAATTTGACAGTCTAGCATCTTCTGGGATGTGAGGTGCTATGCATTCCTGTAGAGGATTATTTTGATTGCAGTTTAATTGCAGTGAGAAGACCTCTCTACCAAAATCCCTGGACAGAGACAACCTGAACTGTACAAAATGAGGAAAAAAAAAAAAAACCAGCAATGTGTTTTCATTGCCTCTTGCTTCCTAAATTTGTATGTGATGTAACTAGGTGCTTCAAGCTCTTGTTACCTTGATTTCCTTATCATGATGGATTGGAACCTTTAACTATGAGCCAGAATAAAGCTTTTCTCCATTAAGTTACTTTTATCAGGGTATTTTTATTAAAGCAAGTAATAAGAGTGGGTCCTCCTCAGACTGAGGAATGGAGGAAAATGTCATAATACTTCCTACTCCTATCAAATTCTTCCTATAAAATTCCTTGATAAAATGATCCATTATGCATGGATAGTAGATACAAAAGTGATTTGTCTACTGCAATTTTCACATTGATGTGTTTAGAGTATTTAGAGTATCAGAAATCAGAAGATTTTATCATTCTTTTATTAGAAATTAAGTAGATATTCAAACATAATTTATTGTATTAGTATTTATATCATGTTATAATCAAATTTAGTGCAAATGTGAAAGATTCTAAAGTATGATTTTTCATTTTTCTTTTTGTATTTTCTGTCTAGTTTCCTTTCTTTTATTTTCTCCAAGCTCAAACTGATGTATGTGCAGAAGCTAACTAGTTTTTGGGGGTATGTGGTAATGGGAACAAGCCCAGGTCTATTTCCCACATGGCAAACCATAGTCATTACTCAGTGACTGCTAAGAAAGCACTTTCAAAGTCTGTACCTAGAGAAAACTGGCCTCAAATTCTGATGGTAATCTACAGTCAGTGGGAAATGAGTTTTAGACATAAATAAAGGATAGCATGACATTCAAAGAAGAGAAAAAAGAGTTAAAAGATAGTGCAATGCTTTTCCTGAGGCAATCCTACTATATAAATTCTGTATGTTAGGGTTTTTTTTTTTTTTTTTTGGTTTTTCGAGACAGAGTTTCTCTGTGTAACTTTGCGCCTTTCCTGGAACTCGCTTTGGAGACCAGGCTGGCCTCGAACTCACAGAGATCCGCCTGGCTCTGCCTCCCGAGTGCTGGGATTAAAGGCGTGCGCCACCACCGCCCGGCCTTATTATTATTTTTTTTTAGGTTATATTTTAAAGAAATAACTATTTATAGTTTAAGAGACTACGATGCATTAATGATAAAAGGGTCTTTGCAAATACAATTGATGTTAAGGATGTTGAAAAATAAAGATTATCCTGGGGGGAATGAAGCTTAATCACACTACTCCTTAAAAGTGGAAGAGAAAAAACAAAAGAGAAAAAATCAGAGAGATTTCAGCTTTTGAAATATAAAATGTTTCATTACAGGTTTTGAGATGGAAGACTCTCAGATGACATCCAATTGAACAATAAAGACTTCCTCAAGAATCAAATTCTACTAATACCTGGATGAAAAAGGAAATGAATTTCTCCTTGAGCATCCAGAAACTATAAGCCAGAATAAATTACCATCACTTTGATTTTTTTTTTAAATTTTACTCCTGACTATTAGGAATCACATGTAGGACTTTCTATATACTAAGCAGCTTGTCTACTTCTGAATTCTCTTTCTGTTCTCTTTCTAGACCTTCCCCTTTTAATTTGACATTACTCTAAAATATTACATTTTAAAATGCTATTATGTTTCTAATATTATATTGCATCAATAGAAAACTAATATAGTGTTCATAAGGTAATGATTGTTTTTTTTAACATGATGACATAATAATATACCTGTCAGCACGTAATCTCAGTAATACATCACACTGGTAGGTAGCTCCTCCACCATATGATACATAGTATTGATTAGATTTGTGGTATCTCCTTCTCATAGTGATGAATCTTTGCTGCTTCTTCAATGAAAGCATCTCGGTTATGGGAAATATCTTGCCAAAAGCAAATGCAACTGTTAATTTTTCTACCAAAAATAGTCTGATATTGTTGTTGGGGTATTGTTTGCACATGTTATTTAATATGTATTGATTGCTAGATCTGTTGTTTACTGCTTCTCATTCTCTAATTTCAATCATTATTCATTTTATTTTCTGTTAAAAAATCCTTTTTCATCTATAAGGATTGTGTAAGGATTCACTAAGAACATGTGTGATTAAATGCTTAAAACAATGCCTACAATCGATAAACTTCATTTTTTTAATCCTCCTCCTTGTCATTTATTGATCTCAAAAATTTTAATGAACCTTTACTATAGGCTAAACATTCTTCTACGTCCTTGAGAAACTTTAATGTACCAAAGATAAGAAATTATGACAATGTACAGAGAGTGAGAGACTTTGGAAGATTCCTAAATGGAATGTCTTTATCATACCCACCTTCAAGGCTCAGGGATCTATGCAGAAAAGGAGGCAGAAAAATAGTAATTGACAGAGGTTTTAAATGTCCTTAAGAAAATAATGTCTTCCACACATACCCATACATGCATACAAATAAATAAATAAATAAATTTCAAAAAGAAAAATAATAATCTTTAAATTTAATATCCTTGAAAGGCAAATATTTAAAACAAGTGATTGATCAAGGAAATAATCATGTATTGACAGTACAGAAATGACCTTCAAATATAGAAAACATTGCAAAAATATGTTTTAAAAACGATTTAAAAAGAAATCAAAACTGAACCATGAAACCCTTGGCAAAAGAGCAGAATAATGTCTCAATCATGGAAATAGCTCATGAATATTCTCAAGGACAATCAAGTTGGGAATGTTATACCTAACACAATTGTTACTTATACTTAGTCAATTTCAAATGAAGTTTTCAAGTTAAACAGATGGCTTTTCAGCATCGTAATAATTAGCTGCACTATATAATAAATTCTGTTTGCTTATGTTAAAGTGCCAATTATGTCTGTTTACCTAACTTAAATTTTAATGGATTCTTCTCTTTTTCAGAAATGAATTTTTAAAAGAAAAATGGTGAATTAATTCTAAATTACGATATTAATATTTTATCTAAAAGCAAACTGTTTCTGAAGCAAATTATTTATGTTGATGTTGCCGCCTTATCTTTCAAAATCTTATTAGCACACACAAATATTTTTACTGAAGTTTTTAAAATAAAAAATGTATTAATAATTTCACTTTAGACAATTGAAAAAATTTTAATGCTTTCATTTATATTAACACTGGCAAAACTTAATGCCTTAAAAAATATTGTCTCCCATAATTTAGTATGTCCTTTACAAAAATCTGTTGAGTATAACCTAAAAACAAACAGAAGTTAAAAAACTTACTGTATAAACTTAAGTGCATATATTTTATGTATACATATATAATAACATTGTTATGGCATATAAGCAATTTTTCACAACACAAAATTGTTAACTATAGTTTTTATGCTCAACAACAAATTTCCCGACATACTTATTTTTAGAGAAAAGGGCCACAGGTGTAGGTTTGGAATGAAGCCGTACAATTTGGTTTCTATACTTCTACAAACTGTTCCAATTCCTTGCACTGGCAGGTAGTTTACAAGGTAGCTCTCAGTCTGATTTGGGCTGCTCAGAGAGAACTTTTCCCTCAGCCTCAAAAAATAAAATAAAATAAAGTAATTGATTTGGTCAAGCAGAAAAAGTCAGGGAGGATCATAAAATCTTGGAGGAAGATAGGCAGACCAGACTGACTGGATGCTTTGTTTAGAGTGCCTACAAGCTTGTTTCCAGAGATGAGGGTGAAAAGGGAATAGAAGGCAAATTCTCCAGGGAAATAGGGTAAAAGAAAAGAAAAATGTAACACAAATTGCTAAACGGTCTTTAGTAAAAAAACTGGAGCCAGATATCGGGGTGAAAGCTGAAAGATCAGAGAAACAGAACAAGCTACAGCCAACCTCACCTCACCAACTCCTCAGCAGATCCTGTTTCCAGGAATCCTCAGAATGAAAACTTGAGTCCTCACCCCTGTGGGTTTCAGGTGAACTGCTGCTGCCACTAGCTTACCTCCAGGAAATCCTCAATCTAAAGAGAGTGAGTTCCTATTTCCTCAGACCTTATATAACTTTCTGTGTCCTGCCATATTACTTCCTGGGATTAAAAGTGTGTGTGCTTCCCAAGCAAAGGCACAATATCTCAAGTGCTGAGATTAAAGGTGTGTGCCAGCACGGCCTGGCTCTGTTTCTCTCATGTAGCCCAATGTGGCCTTGAACTCACAGAGATCCAGATGGATATCTGCCTCCTGAGTGACAGGATTAAGGGAGTGTGGCAACACTGTCTGACTTCTATGTCTAATCTAGTGAATGCCTCTGGTCTCAGATCCTCAAGGCAAGCTTTATTGGGGTCCATAAGATATTACCCCAGAAAATCATGTAATATCTAATAATTTTTCAACATTTAGTCAAATTTTACCTCAAATCTACCACCAGTTATGTTGCTCCCTACCAGTAGAGATACATAGATCCAGAGAAACTACCAAAGCAGAGCTCTGCATAGAATTTCTTTGAGTTGGCTCAGTGTTGTTTACCTATCCTGTCCCTGGACTTTCTTTCTCCTCCTCAATACCTAATACCATTTTATCCCTTGAATTTCAACAATAGTATTTCTTCTTCAGGTGACAGAGAGATGGCTCAGCAGTTAAGAGCACCTGTTGCTCTTACAGAAGACCTGGATTGGGTTCCCAGCATTCAAACAACAGCTGACAAATCTGTTAAGTCCAGTTCCAGGGGATTTGCTGTCCTCTCATTGCCTTTTTGGGTGCTGCGTACACATGTTGCAAACCACACCTGCAAGCAAACACTCATACACATATGATAACATAAACAAACCTTTAAAAATATTTCTTCCTCCAGAAAGGCTTTGGACAATTTTCCAAACTATTATGATACTATGCCTCTGCCATGTTACCTTGGTATCTAGGACTGTTGTCATCAGATCAATCATTTGAGGATTTTTAGTTAAAGGTATGTGTTGTTTTGTGGACTCTAGGGTCTTTGAGTCAGTGTGTACAACTTTTACTAGTGAGTTTTAAGCCTGAAATACCCTACATATTGCCTTTTTTGAATGACTGAGTTAATTGAGGAATAAAATAAACTATTTAGTTCAATGTATGAATAGATTCAGTATTTTCCCCATATCTCTTCAGATTTCATCTATTATTTTTAACTGTTGACATGTTCGTAGTTCACTCAGTTTAAATGCTGATTATTAATTTCTACCATACATTGTAGGTATGTATGAATCACAACAATAACCAACCTGTAACTGGATCAAACTAAAACAAGCTATCAATAGTAAATTGTAAGTCTCTACCATAAAAGTTAGAATTATATAAAAGAGGAGCTTTAAAAATAACGCTGACTGACTTCATGAATTGGAAATGTAATTTCAAACATATAGAGATTGCAGATTTTGGAATTATGGTTGAGTATATAAAAAAATCATCGAAGCTTTTAAAATTTTTCTCATCAAAATATCTTTGAGCATCGAGTGATAAATCAGAAATATAAATGATATTGTAAAATTATTTATCTCTTGAAAACTATAGTCTTAACTTTACTTTTACTACCAGATGAATAGAAGTTCACTGAATCCTTTTCTGTTTTTTTCTGAGCAAAATAACTCCTCCTCTTACTTCTAAAGCAATGAAATGAAATGCCTAAAATCATGTTATTTTATGATAACAATTTTACAGCTGCTAAGATGGAGACATTTCTAACCTCCCATATCTATTATAAATGACACTGAAATTATCATCCTTAGGTTGAAAAAGAGGGTGAAATATTTGTCACAATACAGTCTCTCCACCCCGCCATCCTGAGAAGAATGCTATGACTAAAATTAGAGAGTGCAGGCAGCATTACTTAATTTCAGTCTTTTGCAGAAGGAGGAGAGCACTGGGCCTGAGGAGATAAATAGACATCAGAACAAAGAGAAGCTAGTCAGTTCCTGCTGGTTTCTTCACACCCTGGGTGCTAAGCCTATAGTCATCCAAGATGCAGATGCTAGGCTTAAAACTCAATTAAGGGTGTCGGTAAATTGCACTAAAGCTTATATTTTGTTTTCTTCTAGATAAAAAAGAAAAACATGTTTCATTTATCAAACTCATGTCTTGATTTTTCTTAAGGTTTCACTTTAATTTCACATTCCCTAATGTGTTAAAATAACCCTTACAATGGTGTCAACCAAATTTTACAGTAATAAATGAACTTACATCTCACATGAACAATTCCTGCAGATCAGTTAACAAGACCTGTCTCAAAATGCTTAACTTTAAAAATTAATAATAGTGTATGCATCATACATTTAAAATTTCTATATATTTCTTTTGTTTTTAAGAGCAATCATAAGTAGAGAAAAACAGTAGCAAATTCCATCAGTGGAAAATCTAATAAAATACTGAAATTTCTAAACAGTAATACATTTGGATGATTTCATATTAATATTAAATTACCATGTCTTACTTTTATATCTGAAACGTCACAAAACAAACTAGATGAATAACAGTGTTTCTAAAGGAAGGTGCACTACAAATGGAGGCATTTTTTAAGGAAATTATTAACGGTTGGTCATGCTAAGACTACTATAGTTTATCATTATTATTACCACTTTCATATCTAAGTACTTATTCTTATATTTAAATTCCTGAAATGCAGATTTTGTGAATGAAACCTGTCTGTTTATGTACATATTCTAATGCAAAAACTTAGGATTTACATTGTCATGAACATTATAATGATTTATAAATCTGTACTATTTTTGGTGATTGCTTTTCATTCCTCTTTTATATCTTATAGAAATAGGTTATATATATATTATATACTGATTTATTTATAGATTTCTTTAGTGACTTTTAAACAACACTCTTTTCTCTTCAGACCCCTTTATTCCCTCTTATAGTCCCTCTTTTGGCTTGTCTGTCCCACATATACTTGTGTTTGTGTGTGTGTGTGTGTGTGTGTGTGTGTGTGTGTGTGTGTGTGTATCAAGGATGATAGGATGGAGGATGGGAAGATTGGTGAGAAATAGTGTCTTTTAGACATAACAGGGATGGTGCACCCATGAATTTTTCAACAACAAAGTTGCCTGCACAAGATCTGCACAGAATTATAGCAGTTTACTTGGCAACATGTATGGGGGAGTTTCACAAGGCCCCACCCTAGGTGAAGAGTTATCTACAGTCAACAGCTGCTGAGAGAGAATCAGTTTTCTTTATGAATGAACTCTTTGATGGGTTGCCCATGTGCTGTGGGATGGTCTTTCTGTATGCTGTGAATATGTGTTGCTATGACTGGTTAATAAAGAAGCTGCTCTGGTCTATGGCTAATCAGATTATAGGCAGGCAGAAAATCCAAGAGAGGGAGAGAAAGAAGAAAGGCAGAGGCAGAGGAGACGCCAAACTGCCACCCAAGGAGCAACACATAATGGGACACAGGAAAAGCCATGGAAGTCGTGGTGACATATAGATGAATAGTTATTGGTTGAGTTAAGTTATAAGAGCTAGCTAGCATGCCAGGTGGTGGTGGCACACAACTTTAATTTCAGCACTCAGGAGGCATAGCCAGACAGATCTCTGTGAGTTCTAGGCCAGCCTGGTCTACAGAGCAAGCTCCAGGACAGCCAGGGCTACACAAAGAAACGCTGTCTCAACAAAACAAAACAAAACAAGAAGAGCTAGCTAGCAAGAACCCTAGCCATAGGCCATAAAATTTGTAATTAATATTAAGCCTCTGAGTGATTATTTTATAAGCAGCTGCAGGACCAAGGGGCCAGGCAATACCAGATAAACACATGACAGTTGGTTCAGGTGGGACTGGAGAAACTTACAGCTACATCCATGACCAAGTTAATTAGCCCTAAACCCATGAACATAAGGGCAACATTAATTGGACTCATTAACATACACACATCATATACATATATATGTATGTATGTATGTATACCGTGTGTGTGTAACAATGATAATTATAGAAGAAGAAGAAGACATGACTTTGATAAGGGAATATGAGGTGAAGGACATGGGGGAAGTTGGAGAGGGGAGAGGAAGGAATGGATATGATGTAAACACAATATTCTCATGTAAGAAATCCTCAAAAAATAGTAAATGCTCTTGTGGGCCAGCAATATTGCCCAGTGCATAAAACACTTGTTACACAAGTGACCTGAATCTGATCCCCAGATCCTATGGTGGAAGGAAGAACGGACTTCTGAAAATTGACCTCTGATATCCATATAAACTCCATGGTGCATGCATGCATGCACGTGAGTGTGCATATGCACATGGGCATGCATATGTGTGCAAACACAGACACACACACACACAGACAAAATACAGAACACACACTAAAATTTTAAAATGCTGGTGTAGAAAAGATATTGAAAATTGGCTAACTCAGCATCCAATTTCATTTCGCAGAAGATATAGTTAGTAAAAGAAAACAGTGGTAAGTACATTCGATTATAGACAAGGCAACAATAATAGAAAATCTTAACATTAAGATGTCAGAGTATGGTTTTAATGAAAAGGTTGTGTGTGTTTTTATGTAAGAAGCAATGTTAAGATGTTTTTTATTGACTGTCTCCTAAATGTGGAATGAGAAAAAAATTCTTCTTTCTTTTTCAATTGAGTTTCCCACTTTTTCTTTCACAATGTTAAAAACAAAAGTCATGTTTTCAGATGTATTTTTTCTTTTGGTTCAATAGGATTTTATTATTTCTTTTTTCATATATTTTTTATTAAGAGATTTTCTATTCATTTTACATATCAACCTCAGATTCCCCTGTCCTTCCTCCACCACCCCCCAGCCTTCCTCCCAACCCACCTCCCATTCCCACCTCCTTCAAGGCAAGGTCTCCCATGGGGAACCAGCAGAACCTGGTAGATTCAGTTGAGGCAGTTCGAAGCCCCTCCTCTCTGCACCAAGGCTGCTGCAAAGTGTATCTCCATAGGCACTAGGTTCCAAAAAGCCAGCTCATGCACTATGGACAGGTCCTGATCCTACTGTCTGGGGGCCCCCTAAACAGTTCAAGCTAAACAACTATCTTGCTTATCCAGAGGACCTAGTCCAGTACCATGGGGGCTCCTCAGTTATTGGTCCACAGTTCATGTGTTTCTACTAGTTTGGCTAGTTGTCTCTGTACTTTTCCCAATCATAGTCTTGATATCTCTTGCTCATAGAATCCCTCCTCTCTCTCATCGATTGGGCTCCTGGAGCTCCGCCTGGGACCCAGCCGTGAATCTCTGCATCTGCTTCCATCAGTCACTGGATGAAGGTACTATGACGATAGTTAGGATATTCAACCATCTGATCACCAGAGTAGGCCAGCTCAGGGAGGTTCTAGGTGGAACAGAGAGGGAGAACATAGGGAATTTCTTAAAAGAAACACCCAAAAAGTTTAAATGTATTTTGAAAGTTTTAAGGAAAAATATGTAGTTTGTATTTGCCTCAAACTCATGATCCTTCTGCCTCAGTCTTCATAGTGCTGGAATTACTGGCATGGATCTCCACTTTTGACTAGTACCAATATCTTATTGCATGTAAAATTATGAACAGTAGGGTAATTATTCAAATAAACAAAATATAAGTACTATATTGCTGTGGATATTGCTCTGTATAAATAAAATGCTGATTGGCCAGTAGCCAGGCAGGAAGTATAGGCGGGACAACCAGAGAAGAGAATTCTGGGAACAAGAAGCCTGAGTCAGGAGATGCTGCCAGCAGCCGCCATGAGTACCAACATATAAGATACTGGTAAGCCACGAGCCATGTGGCAATGTATAGATTTATAGAAATGAGTTAATTTAAGATATAATAACTAGATACCTAGAAGCCTGAGCCATTAGGCCAAACAGTTTAAATAATATAAGAGTCTGTGTGTTTATTTTATAAGTGGGCTGTGGGACTGCTGGGGCTTGGTGGAAGCTGGAGAGTTTCTATACTATATAAATTTGAGTAGTAGAATGTGAAAGATTAATAGCGTGGTAGATTGTTGTTTGGGATTATGCTGGTTTAGTAAATTAATGTTTGTAGATGCTCCTCCAATAACCACTTCACTAGCACTGAGTAGTTAGCTAGGTTTCCAGTATCCAGTCTCCCTTTTATTGAGCAGGTCTTAAGTTCAAATAGAGAGCTGTTGGTTTTAGCCAATGTATTCACCAAGGTATTTGTGCCACTACTGAACCCTTAGGTTTATTTTTCTATGCTAGTCACTGAAGTGGTTCATAAGCATCATAGCTGGATAGGACTGTTGGTTGCCTTCAGGCTTTGAAAGCTTGAATGATGCTTTCTGGTTCCATGAAAGCTAGTTCTCAGGGAGAAACTATTTGGGTAAGTTCAACTTTCAGGGTTTCTGGGCCCTAAAAGCCAGAAAGGATCTAGATTTGATTCCCAGAACTAACAAGGCAGCTTATAAACAACCACAACTCTATTTCTAAAGGATCCAGTGCCCTCTTTTAGACTCTGTGGACACTAGGAATCCACATGGTGCATACAAAACACTCATACTCATAAAATAAAAATAAATAAATCTTAAAAATGGAATATATATAATATTTTCCACTTATGTATTATGTGTAGCTTCAGATAATTAAATATTCCTCATAGTAATTTTCAATGATTGCTTGGGAAGCTTGTGAAATTATAAATAAAATGTTCAAAAATAAATGTTTTAATAAGGTGCAACATTTAATATTTGTTAATGGCTTACTGTTTCATATTTAAAGATCTCATTTCTATTCTCCAGAATAAGCCAGAGAAATTGTAACATCTAGTAATTGTGTTCAAATCCAAATAAACATTTCCCTTTAAAGTTCAAATAATTGATACAATGAAAAGGTGTCTTGATAATTTGAATGCAGTTTGAATATGCCAGATACTGTTTTGGCCCTGAAACAAGACCAGGTTATAAGAAGGACAGAGACACAAGAATATGAATTACCTAATGAAGATGAACATGGAACTCGTATTGTACATATTCATGTGCCTCCTGAGAACAGGGGATCCCTAGAGGATTCTCTGTCAAATAATAAATTGCATTCTTTCTATGTCTCTAGGAGCTTAGCAAAACATGTTGAGAATGTAATAATATTTTTTTTAAAGAATTAACGACTTAAATGACAGAAATGAATAGAATCTATTTAACATTCAATTTCTTCTTAAAATAGTAATTTTCCACTTCAGATCTGCAACTCAAGAAATCTCTGTAAAGATTAATGAGGTATTTGGGAACTTGCACCTCCAAATATTTCCAAAAATATAACCATAGTCTATGAACAAAAAATTTTAATGACACCAGTGAAAATAATTTTTAAACAAGGAGGCCTCTGTGGTAAACAATAGTCAGAGGTCTCGATTGGAAAGAAAACTGGAAACCACTGATGTAACATAGCATTTCCCATTGTATATTCAGAACGTTATTCTGCACATTAATAGCCATAGTAGACACAGAAAAAAAATAATTGGACAATATCTCATGAGCTAAAGAGGTGGCTGAGTGGTTAAGAGCCTGGTTCCCCTTCCATAAGACTCAGGATCAATTCACAGAGTCATATGGCAGCTCACAACTGTCTCTATGTTCACTTCTAGGAGATTTGATTCCCTCTTCTGGCCTCTGGGGCACAAGGAACACCTATGGTGTAAATACGTATAGACAGGCAAACCATTCATGTACATGAAAATTAAATGAAAATGTTTGAAATATGTCTAGGATATACTCTGTTTAAAATGAATAATTGTTTTTTCCTATAAATCTTCAGAAAAGAAACAGCAAGATTTCTATAATTTGTCTTTTGCCATAAGACTTTTCTTTCAAGGAATCTGGCAAAATAAATAAGTTACTAAATATTACTCGAGTAATGCTTATTTAAATGATGTCCATAGTCAAAGTAACTACATGCAAAACTAAAACCATTGATCTGGTCGTAGATTGTATTAGATCATTTTCACACTGGTAGAGGAATCTGGATGTTTTTATCTTTTCTTTAACCAGAAAGTCAGAGTTTCTCTGTCACAAGATTCACCACTTGAAGTTTACTTTATGCTTTACTCTACAGCCTGCTTTGTCCAATTTTTCATAATGTGGACTCAGCAAAGTAAAATCTGGCTGTTTTCCTCCTTGATCTCCAGAAAGGTTTAGGTCATGATTCAATTAATGCAGTAGCACTGTTTATCAAAAATTTTACTCAAGAAAACATGCTATATAGAGTGGCTGTGAAATTTAGAATCCTTAGAACAATGAGATGGGAATGAGCTAAATCAGGAATGTATTCTGAGCAAAAATACTCATATGCTATTTATAATGACCTTAGCATTTTAGAAAGCAACATGTTTTGCAAGCAGTTGGGAGAAAAGGTTGTAATGCTGAATGCTCACAATTATACCTTTTGGGACCTGAACTAGAAGCTATGAGTTTCAGGCTAGCCTGGGCTACTGAGCAGGATCCCATGACAAGTGGATAAGATAGGAGATCTAGGGCTGGAGTGATGACTCAGCAATAAAGAGCACATAGTGATCTTACAGAAAATCTGAGTTTGGTTCCTGTCACCTAAAAACACATGTAACTCTAGCTCCAGTGAATCAGACACCCTCTTCTGGACTCTGCAGGTATTAGCACTCATGATCACATACCCATATGTAGATACACACATATGCACATAATTAAAAATAAAAAAGGAAATTTGAATTCCATATTAAACTATATATTAAAAATCCAAATCCTACAGAAATATATTCCTGTCATTTTTAAGAAGAGAAAGACTGGAGGGACAAAAGGAAAGGGAGAAATATTGCAATTATATTACAATCTCAAAAAATAAAATAAATGAATAAAAAATGGCATTTTTAATAATTATGAAATATAAAGAAATAAACTGATAAGTGTTACAAATAGACATATGGAGTATATAGTACTCAATGTATAACACTAGGAATAACATAATGCAATGGAACATAATAGACATCCCAATGTTACAAATTATATTAATTTGATGAGTTAGAGAATTTCATCGATTATTTTTAAGGAACTTGATTTTGGACTGACAAGATGGTTCGGTGTGTAGAAGTGCTTGTCCTGCAAGCATGAGGACCTGAGTTAGAATCCCCAGCACTGAGGTAAAAAGGTGGGTATGGGGGCTGGAGAGGTAGCACAGCAGTAAAGAGCACTGGGTGCTCTTCCAGAGAACTCATGTCCAATTCCCAGCACCCACATAATGCCAGTACTAAGCAATCTGGTGACCCTTTGCTGGCCTCCAGGGGGCACCAGGCATTCATGTGATACACAGACATATGCACAGGCAAAATACTCATGCACATAAAATAAAATTTCAAAAAAATGCTCAATATGGCTGCACTGGGGAGTTGTGAAGTATAAAGTCAGCACTCGGGAGGTGGAGACAGGTGGATCCCAGGAATTCATAGGGTCTCCAGGCTTGTAAAGTTAGTGAGCTTGTAGTTCAGTGACATAGGAAGGCACTATTGCTCTCTTTTAGCCTCATATGTGCTCCCACTACCCACTTGCAACTGGATACTCACATTCCTGCAAAACACACACACACACGCGCGCGCACACACACACACACACACACACACACACACACACACACACACACATAGAAAGCATAAAACAGATAACTTTATTTTGACAAATGTAAGTGCTGTAAAATTCATTAAAATAACTTGGAAAAGCTGTTGGGTTTATTTAGTTACTGAATCATACTTCATACTTCATTAAATTTCCTGGCAAACATTTTCATTGATGCTTTAAATCAGCAAGCACGTTAACTTTAGCTTTTTATTTATTTATTTTTTTTACCGGACAGAACATTTCTATTGCTAATGAGGTTTGCATTTCAACCTACAACAGATTTTCACATTAAAAGGCTAATGCTTCAGCAGATGATAAAGACAGCATATGGTTGGGAAAATGTGTTCTCCTCTTTGACTCTCTAAAATATTTTCACACATTTAGGAAGCAGTATTTGAAATTATTCGTTTTGCTATTTAATGAGTTAGACCTCAGATGCCCATTAGAAGTTAAAATGATTTAAAATATTTCTGAATGCTATTTAGGCCAATAAAATGAAAAACTAGACTTATTTCTTAAATCTTAACAATTATATAGTAGAAGTTTTCTAAATGTAAAATAATAGTTGGCCTCTACTATAAATGTTCTTCAAAAACTTGCTCATATTTAGGACACAATTAAGGCAGTTATGAAGACATAAAATAAGGAAAACTTCCGTGGAGCCCAGGGATATCATGCTTTTGGGATGTATCTCCTTTTATATCCAGTGACACATTACTGGTAAACGTTCTTTACTTAGTTCAACCTGACTTCCTACAAACAAACAACATGTAATTGAGATGTTCATAGATTGATACTGGATGAGCATAATAAAGGGTTCTACTTCTGCACATCTCTGGAATTAAAACAAAAGACACAAAACCTATAATTAACAGCTGAGATAACATATAATTTTCCAGAGCCCAATAGCAGTTTTTATATTCCTCCACTGTGCTTCCTATCTAGGCCTATCTGCTTTAGATTTTTTCCTGGGAAAGCTGAGCATTTATATGTTCTGAATTGGAGTGTCATTTTCTGTGACCCCTGAGGGTTAGTCATGAAGCTGTACTGTTGAGGAAACACAGGCAACATGTTGCCTTTTTACTGTTAGAAACCTTGTCATTTGCTTCTTGCAAAGGAAATGCCTGTAGGTTGCACCACAGTCAAGACACAGTTTGTCAAACACCCTTAATCATCAGCAAACGCATCAATGAGTAAGTTATGCTTGAAGCATCTTTCCCAACACTGTGAATCACAAGCCATCTTGTCAAACACTCTGCCAAGACATCATTGAAATAATTCAATGGGGTAAAAGAACAATGCTATATACATTTTTTAAAAAAAGCCAATAGTAAAAACTATTTTTTGGCAGCTTATTATACATGTTAAATTATATGTGTAATTGTATTTAAAGTGAAAGAATATCAAATAATTGAGGCGATTTCATCAAGTTTTATACACTGAAACTTAGCAGTGTCAAAGTATACCATTTAGAGTCAAACACATAAGTATAACACCTTGAATACAAAATATTTAACTTTAGATTGTGAAATTAGTTCATAGTAAAATGCACATGAGCAGAAATAGGTGTAGACATTATGTCTGAAAATGTTTTTGACACTTGAATTTTAAAATTTTGTACAAGCATTATAGAAAATAAAAATAAAATTAACCACTCAATTGTAGTTGTTGGGCAATGGATTATACAATTTACAAGAAAAATTTAAATTGCACTATGGTTTGTCTAAATCTCATAATATGAGGAAAGAAATATCAATTATAGGACATAATAATATATGTAAATATAGTAAATCTATTGAAATAACCTCTTTTTAAAATTTGAAGATGGTTTTTATTTTCATTTGATGAAAATAATTGTACAGATGTCCTGTGAAAAGTGGTGTAACAATATTAAAGACCTGCAGCTTTGTGAAATATGAAGGCCTGGAAGCATTTTGGAAGATAAATTTTAGATTTACAATTATTTAAAGCCCTTCAAAAGTTTAAGTCATTGTGTTCTTTAATAAACACAACACATATACTTCCACTTGCTTATTTTTGCTTTTACTGTCTGTACTTTTTATGCTGTGTGCAAAAACCCATTGCCAAAACTAAAACCCAGAAACTTTCCTCAAATTCTCTTCTTATAGATAGAAACATTTAAGTATTACATAGAATCTGTTTTGACTTCATTTTTACATATGAGTTGAAATAAGATTCTAGCTTCATTTATCTGCTAGCACAGATAATTTCTCAGCAGGATTTATTGAAGAAACTTTTCTCATTGTTTTGGCACCTTTATCATAAATACAAAGTTTTTTTTCTGGGTTTCATTCTGGTCAATTTGTTTAAATGTATTTTGTTTGTTATTATGTCACTTACATTTCCTTATTTGATTATTTGGCCATTCATAATCTTTTGTGGATAGACATTTAAAAAACTATTTTTATTTTATAATTAATTTAATTTTACATATGAGCCACAGATTCCCCTGCCCTCCCTCCTCCCACTCCCCAGCTTCCCCCCTCCCACCGAATCCACCCCCTATTCCCACCTCCTCCAGGGAAAGGTCTCCCATGGGGAGTGAGCCCAGCCTGGTAGATTCAGTTGAAGCAGGTCCAGTCCCCTCCTCCCTACATCAAGGCTAAGCAAAGTGTCTCAGCATAGGTCCTAGGTTCCAAAAAGCCAGCTCATGCACTAAGGACAGGTCCTGATCCTACTGCCTGGGGGCCTCCTAAATAGTTCAAGCTAATCAACTGTCTCACTTATCCAGAGGGCCTGATCCCGTTGGGGGCTCCTCAGCTATTGGTTCATAGTTCATGTGTTTCCCCTAGTTTGGCTATTTGTCCCTGTGCTTTTTCCAATCATGGTCTCAATATCTCTTACTCATATAATCCCTCCTCTCTCTCTAGCCAATTGGACTCCTGGAGCTCCACCTGGGGCTTGGCCATGGATCTCTGCATCTGCTTCCATCAGTCACTGGATGAGAGGTCTATTGCGACAGTTAGGGTGTTCGGCCATCCAATCACCAGAGTAGGTCAGCTCAGGCACTCTCTCGACCATTGCCAGTAATCTATAGTGGAGTCATCCTTGTGGATTCCTGGGGATCTCTCTAGCATTCTGCTTCTTCCTATTCCCATGGGGTCTTCATTTATCATGGTATCTCTTTCCTTGTTCTCCCACTCTGTTCCTGATCCAGCTGGGACCTCCCGCTCCCCTAAGCTCTCTTTCCCCCGACCCTTGCCCTCCACTACCCCCCTCACCCCCAGTTTGCTCATGTAGATCTCATCCATTTCTCTGTGGTTGGGCAATCTCTGTATCTTTTTCAGAGTCCTCTTTACTAGGTAGCCTCCCTGGAGTTTTGAGTTGCAGTCTGGATATCCTTTGCTTTACATCTAATATCCACTTACAAGTGAGTACATACCATGTTTGTCTTTCTGAGTCTGGGTTACCTCACTCAGGATACTATTTTCTAGTTCCATCCATTTGCCTGCAAACCTCATGATGTCATTGTTTTTCTCTGCTGAGTAGTACTCCATTGTATATATGTACCACATTTTATTTATCCTTTCTTCAGTTGAAGGGCATCTAGGTTGTTTTCAGGTTCTGGCTATTACAAATAATGCTGCTATGAACATAGTTGAACATGTGGATAGATTTTTTTTGGAAAAACGTCATTAAGATTTTTTTTTATTTTGCAATACAATTCAGTTCTACATATCAGCCACGGATTCCCTTGTTCTCCCCCCTTCCCGCCCCCTCACCTTCCCCCCAGCTCACCCCCCATTCCCACCTCCTCCAGGGCAAAACCTCCCCCATGGACTGAGCTCAACCTGGTAGACTCAGTCCAGGCAGGTCCAGTCCCCTCCTCCCAGGCCAAGCCAAGCGACCCTGCATAGATTTTTATGGAAAATGAATTGAACATGTAGATCTCAAAGAACTATTTTCATTTTCCATTTCCATAGATTGAACTCAGTGCCTTGTACATGGTCAGCTAGTATTCTAGCATTAAGCCAAATCCCTAAGCCCCTATGGGAATTTTGAAAATATTAATTTCCCAGTCTATAATCACGGAATATTCTTTCCTTTATTTGTTCCCTTTTCATTTTTTGCTGCAATAGTTTAAGATTTTTCAGTGTAGGGGTCCCTTACCATTTTTTATTTAAATTTCATAGATATTGTATATTGTATTTTTTTCAGATAATTTGTTGTTTGTATATCAAAACCACTTCTAATTTTCTGTATGTTGATTTGTGTTTGTGTGTATGATGATTCTAGTGACTGAGCTCAGGTCCTTATGCATGCGAGGCAAATGTTCTATTATAGAGCTATATACCCAGTCCTTGAGATTTTAAGATATAATACAAAGTCAGCCTGTGTATCTCAGGTTTGCCTCACATTTCCAATCCTGCTTTCAATTATTGAATGCTGGTGTTACAGGTGTGTCTCATGATACAAGATTTGAGGGGGATTTTTTTTTTTTTTTCGAGACAGGGTTTCTCTGTGTAGCTTTGCGCCTTTCCTGGAACTCACTTTGGAGACCAGGCTGGCCTCGAACTCACAGAGATCTGCCTGGCTCTGCCTCCCGAGTGCTGGGATTAAAGGCATGCGCCACCACCGCCCGGCCGGGAGGATTTTTTTATTCCACAACTTGACTGAATTCGTTAGTTTTAGTAGACTTTCAGTGTTTAAAGTTTTCCATAAACCACATTGTCTGTAAACAGAAACAATTTCAGTTTCTTTGATGATTTAGATGCCCTTTCCCCTCTTTTGTCTTCCTTGTTGCTCTCATGAGAACATCTATTATTAAGTAAAATACATTTGCTGTAGTGGAATTTCATGTCTACTACTGAGTCTGAAGTAATTGAGCATGTTGTTAGCTGTTGGCTTGTAATATATTACATTTACCATCTTAAGGTGTAATACTACACCTGATTTGAGTATTTTGTCAAATTCTTTTTATGAAGCCACTGAGATAGTCCTATGAGTTCTGTCCTTCATTCTACTACTATACCTCATTTGTTGGCTTGCAAATATTGAATTATCCTTGTATTTCAGATGTAAGTGAATCACAGATGATCATGCTGAGTGATCTTCTCAACATGTTATTGATTTTATTTTGTTACATTTTATATAAAATGAGGATTTCAAATAACTTAGAAGCAAAAAAAAGATAGACAAACCAATTGAAACATGAGCAAAAGACTCAAAGATATTTCTTAAAAGAAGACACCCCACACCTTGGTGTCTGCTGCATTTGGGTAACTGAGCTGGGATAGCACTGGAGAGCTGGTGAGGATGAGGAAGAGCTGCTGGGCTGACCAACCCAGCAACTACCCATGCCCAGAACCAGGGTTATGTTGGCCCATCCCAATATCCACCCCATCTATGATCTATGGGAGCACGTGAAGGGGTCAGTCCTGCAGATCTAAAGCTTCAGGATCTCCATTACACAGGACAATAACAGGATATCCAAGAGGAGACTCAGAGAGGGCCTAGTATCGATAGTGTAGCAGAAATCAAAGGCTTCGAACCAGACCAATGACTCATTGCAGTGAACACTTGCAAGTAAAGATGTATGAACTAAAGGGTGTACTATGTGACTCACTGTGTCACACTACAGCTTCCATGATGAGGTTTTGTTTTCTTTTTTAAATTTTATTTTCTTTTGCAGGGTAAGTTGCAAGGGCAGAGGGTAAATAATGGAAGGATGAAAGAAATCAGGATGCATAAGAACAGAATGTATGGTATAAAATCCATAAAGAATCAATAAAAAGTTAAAAATGATAAACAAATATGAAGAAAAAATCAGAAATGCCTAATAGATTCTTGAAATATGCACAATATCATTAATCATCAGGAAAATGAAAGTTAATACAACCACACCACACACCAGGATGATTGACATCCTGTGCTAGATGGAGCAGAGTGGTGCAAGATTTTTTTAAATGACTCTGACAAAGGTTCCCAATTTAAAATATATGAACTACTTGTGGAATTTCATTTCATTTTCCATGCCACAACTGAACACAGGTAATTGAAATAGCAGAAAATGAATCCACTGAAAATAGAACATTACGTGTGCATATACAAACAAATCAAAAACAATATAATTTTTACAAACTTCAATCCATGTGTTAGGAAAAACTGCAAAAATACAAAATTCACTGGTTGATATGGAATTTATAGCTTTCGTTCTACCCTCTATCTTACAGTTTGCTAGGATTGTGTTCCTATCGGGTGAGACGACTGGGATCAACTGCTTACTTGAATATGAAAACTAAAGTATGCATATTAATTTCTATGGAAATATCTTTAATATTTTCTTTTTCATGATGTACAGTCTCAAGGACAATATATTATATTTGGTCTAAGGACTAAGGAGAAAACAAGCTTTTTTTCAGGGAGTTAGCAGAGTTACAAAACATCGATCAGTTTTTCTTTTTCTTTTACTGAAAATAGGTCTTTGTCATATAATACATTCTTATTATGATCTCCCTCCACCAACTACTCCCAGTTCTGTCCCCACTTCCCTTTCATCCATATCTATATACTTTCTATCCCTCCTTTGAAAACAAACAGGCTTCTAAGAAATAATAATAAGATAAAACTATACAAACAAGTGTGAACAGGAGAAAGCAACCAAACAGAAGAAAAAGAACTAAAAAAATAACATGAGAAGCACATATAGATGCAGAGACACAGTCTTTGAAACACAGAAATCCCATAAACACACAAAACCAGAAGCCATAATATATAGGCAATAATTTTTTAAAAGGCTCTAACACAATATGAGACAAAGAAATTCCAAAGATGCCACTGAGGTCATTTTGTGTTGGCCGTCTATTGCTGGGCATTGGACCTGCTCTTAAGAGTGGTATAGCCGGATCTTGAAGTAAATCTATTCCAGTTTTCCTCAGGAGCCACTACACTGATTTCCATAATGACTATACAAGTTTACACTCCCACCAGCAATGGAAGAGTGTTCTGTTTGCTCCACATTCTCACCAGCATGAGCTGTCACATTTGTTATTGATCTTAGCCATTCTGACATGTACAGGATGAAATCTCGAAGTAGTTTTGACTTGCATTTCCCTGATGACTAAAGATGTTGAACATTTCTTTAAGTGCTTCTCAGTCATTTGAGTTTCCTCTTTTAAGAATTCTCTGTTTAGATCTGTACCACAAGTTTTAATTGGGCTACTTGGTTTTTGATGTTCAGAGTTTATTTTTTTTAGTTCTTTATATATTTTGGGTATTAGCCCTCTATTGGATGTGTATTTGATAAAAATTTTTTTCCCATTCTGTAGCAGGCCACTTTGTTCATATGATGGTATCCTTTGCCATGAAGAAGCTTTTTAGTTTTATGTGGTCCCATTTATTAATTGTTGATTTTAGTGTCTCTGCTAACAATGTTCTATTCAGAAAGTCTTTTCCTGTGCCAATGATTCAAAGTTATTCTCCACTTTCTCTTCTTTCAGAATCACTGTATTTGGCCTTATGTTTAGGCCTTTGACCCATTTGGAGTTGAGTTTTGTGCAAACAGACTATAAATCTATTTGTATTCTTTTACATGCAGCCATCCAGTTTGACCAGTACCATTTCTTAAAGATGCTGCACCCTTTCAGGTGTATATAATCTGGCATCTTTCTAAAAAAGTCAGGTGTATATAGGTGTATAGACTTCATTCTTTTGTGGTCTTCAACTCTATTCCACTGAGCAATGTGTCCTTTTTGTGTGCCAGACTTATGCTGTTTTTATTACTGTAGCTTTGAGATTGGGGATGGTGAAATTTCCAGCAGTTAGTTCTTTTATTACTCAGGACTGATTATTTTGCCATCCTGGTTTTTTTTGTGTTTCCATATGAAGCTAAAACTTGTACTTTCAAGTTCTGTGAAGAATAGGAAGAATAGTGTGTGAGGGTCAATGTGTGATTTAAGCTGTAGTAGAGGTTTTTTTTTGTTTGTTTGTTTTGTTTTTTTTTACAAATGTGGTTGCTCATGTGTTTGTGGCATAGATGTTGAGAATGTAAATGTCCTTTTGGTGATTTTTTTTCCTTTGATGAATATATAGGGTCCATCCCCATCTCTTTTGATTAGTTTTGGTTTGAAGTCTATTTTTGTCAGATATTAAAATAGATACACCACCTTTCTTCTTTGGTCCACACTATTGCACCCATTAGTTGCACTTCATGTGTATCAGCCTTTGCAGACTCTTCCTCCCAAAATGGAGAGAAGATACTGAAACCCCTAGGGACTTCACTGAGCATGAGCACTAGGCTTAGAGAGAAAGGTGTTGGAGAATTGAGGCACACAAGAGTTTTGAAAGTGCATGCAAGAAACTCACCTCAACATCAAAGATAGAATTGCCTCAGAGTAAAGAGTTGGAAAAAAGTTTTCCCAAGCAAATGGACCTAAGAAACAAGCTGGCATATCTATTCCAATATCTAACAAATTACACTTACAACTAAAGTTAATCACAAGAGATACAGAAGGACATTTCATTCTCTCCAAAGGAGAAAATCCAAGATGATGTCTCAATTCTGAACATCTATGCTCCAAACACAAGAGCACCCACATTTGTAAAAGAAACATTACAAAAGCTTAAATCACACACTGACCCTTACACATTGGTAGTAGGAGACTTCAATACTCTACTCTTACCAAAGGACTAGTCATCTAGACAAAAACTGAACAGAAAAGTACTTAAACTAACAGATATTATAAACCAAATGGACCTAATAGATATATACAGAACATTTAGCCCAAACACAAAGAATATACCTTTTTCACAGCACCTCATGGAACTTTCTCCAAAATTGACCACATACTCAGTCACAAAGCAAGTCTCAACAGATATAATAAAATTTAAATAACCTGCTGTATCTTATCAGACCACCATGGATTAAAACTGGATTTCAACAGTAGAAACGACAGAAAGACTACAAACTCATGGAAACTGAACAGCTCTCTAGTGAATTATCACTGGGTCAAGGAAGAAATAAAGTAAGAAATTAAAGATTTCCTAGAATTTTATTAAACTGATGTACAACATACCGAAACTTATGGGATTCAATGAAAGCGATGCTGAGAGAAAAGTTCATAGCACTGAGTGCCTCCGTAAAGAAATTAGATCTCATACCAGCAACTTAACAGCACACCTGAAAGCTCTAGAACAAAAAGAAGCAAACATACCCAAGAGAAGTAGATGGCAGGATATAATCAAATTCAGGGCTTAAGTCAATAAAATAGAAACAAAGAGAACAATACAAAGAATCAATGAAAAAAAAAGTTGGCTCTTTGAGAAAATCAACAAGATAGACTAACCCTTATCTAAATTAACTAAAAAGCAGAGAGAGCATATCCAAATTAAAAAATCAGAAACAAAAAAGGGAGACTGAACCAATAACCAGGAAGCCAGCATGGGACTGATCTAGGCCTTTAGCATGTATGTCTTCATGTGAGACTCCTAACAGCAGGAGTAAGGGCTGTCTCTGACACTGTTGCCTGGATTTAGGACCCATTCCTCCTACCATACTGTTTCTTCCAGCCTTAATAAGAGAGTATGTGCCTAGTCTCACTGAAACTTGATATACCTGTGGCTGCCTGACATCCTGAGAAACTTGCCCTTTTCTGAAGAGAAACAGTCAGAAGAGTGGATGGGGAGGTGGAGGGAGGGAATTGGGAGTAGAGGAGGGAGAGAAAACTTTGGTCAGGTTGTGAAAACAAAATTAATTAAAAAAAGGTAAAAATAAAGTAACATACCTGACTGAAATATGCATAAAAAGCTTCCCTTATTTGATAGTAATAATGTTAACTTGATAATTGGAAAATGATATCCTACTTATGGTAGGAAGAAGAGCAAATATGTTAATAGGAATAAGTTAACAAAATACGAATTATCAAGTAAATTTTTGTAAATTTGTGATGTACTTAAAACAGGAATCAATAAAATAATTTTTAAATTTACTTTATTCATGTGTATGTATTACTTATGGGCAAGTGTCATGTAGCATGGCATGAGTGTGTAGATCAAGGACAACTTGTGAGAATTAGTTCTTTCCTTTTACCCTATGTGTCCCAGGTATTGAAATCAGGCTTGACAGCAACTGCCTTTACTTTCTGAGCCATCTCTGCCATAGAAGTGAAGATTCAACATTGTTTTGGTAGAAATTCATTACAAAGATAAAATAATGTAAATATTTAATGTATTCCTTAAAATGTAACAAAAGGCCGTGATTCCTTTTCATATTATCATAAATTGATTCAAATGTTAAAATGAAAAATTAACATACATGCGAAGTCAGGACAATTTTATGAATAAATAATAAAGGTAGAGAATTATTTCCATTTCAACTAATTTTAGCAGAATTGAAAGTTTATTGTTAAAATGTAATTTGGATCCAAGGTTAATTCAAACAATGTGTAAATTTAAATTGGAGCAGTACTTTTGGTTACAATGAAACAAATACATGTGTCATAAAATTTTGGAATATTGATCTAAATAGGCTATTCTACAAAATACACATTATTCATTATTAGACATAAAACTAGTAATTTAACCTATGTAAATTTAATATTTTCTTTATGACAAAATTAAATAAAATGTAAGGTCTATGAACATGTGCAACCTAAGAAAATGGCTGATTTCTACACTGTACAGTCTTGCTTATAAAAATAGCAAAAAAGCCAGTAATTCTGTAACAACAGGAAGATGAGCAGATATGGTGGTGCTTGCCTTTAATCTCATCACTTAGGAGGCAGAAGCAAGCAGAGCTCCATGAATTTGATCTACACAGGGATTTTTAGGCCAGCTAGGGCTATATAGTGTAACTCCACATCAAAATCGAAATAAAAAGAAAGGGAAAATGAAGTGCTTACTAGTACTCTGTAAGGAAACATTGTGATGAGAATTTGAACAAATGTAATTAGTGTGAGGATCATTTGCTGTGTCTATGAAACTGAAGAGCAAGTTCCTGTGACAAGTTCCCATTTTATTGATATCAGGCCTATAGAGGAATGTATACAGAAAAATGTAAGAAAAAAAATAGAAGTATCCATCAGAGGTAAAGAATCAAGTGTGCTATGTTTCTAACAGTGTTCTACATCACTGAGTTAGAATCAGGTTCATTCATTGTACAGACAGACATTTAAGTGCAGAAGGAATGACAAGATATTTTCATTTGTTTATAGCAGGGAAGGCAAAAATAGATTTAGACTATCTAAAACCTGAGTAAAACTGCTTGCTACTAGGAAATAGAACTATGGGTTTAGATCTCTGTTTAGGGATCAGAAATTTATTTTTCATTGTATACAATTTTTATCATTATATGTTGTACTTTAATATTTATGCTGTCATTAAAAAAGCATCATAAATTATATTGTAGTCATATTATATAGAGAACAGAAAGAATAAAAACTGTTAGAGTAACTAATACCCTTAGATATTTGATTGACAAAATAGTAGAGTGGGAACAGAACAAGGAAATCTTTGATTCATTATAATTTCTGCATTGTTTAATAAATTTCATATATAATTAGGTAATTGGTATATTAACCAAGTAGAAAACATCAACACAATGTCACATAAAATGTATTTCAAAATTGAGTGATGTGATCTCAGAAAGTGTAAAATAATGTATTTGTTAAACATTATTATTACTAAATCCAGACAAAGCAGTTATCAGTGGTTTGAGTTTTCTAACTACTTTGCACATCATTAATGTCACATCTTTATCTTATTGCATAAATTATCAACAAATTAAATTTATTAAGTCAGTTGAAACACATTTTTACTTATTGAAGATACACTTATAAAAACATAAATTCATATGCATCTCATGAAATTTCTGTCTAAAATATTGCTTTTATTGTGATTGTACAGTATCTTGTTCTGCACATCTAAATGACATGGGTTTGCAACACTATCTCCCTTTTTTAAATACATTTCACAAATGGGTGTGTTAGACCGATTGTAATTTTTTAAGACTGATGGCAGGATGAGTATATAAATTTACTAAAATATGCGTAATTGTATGCTTTTATGGTTCAGTGTCAATGTGTGTCAATTGTACCTCAATTAAGTTATAAAATGGAAATATTTATATTAAAATGTAATTGGCTTTCTCTTTTTTTGGCGGGGGCGCTCCACCCAGCTCCTAAATAAAGACACAGAGACTTATTCTTAGTTACAAATGTCTGGCATTAGTTTAACTTATTTCTAGCCAGTTTTTCTAACTTAAATTATTCTGTTTTTCTTCTACATTTTGCCTCTGGGATTTTTGTCTTTCCCTTTTTCTATATGCATTTCTTTGCTTCTTACTCTGTGGCTGGCTGGGTGACTGAGTGGCTGGCCCCTGGCATCTCCCTCCTTCTCTCCTCCTTCCTCTTGTTCTTCTCTCTTGAGCTGAGGTTTATCCTATCTATTTTCTCTGCCCACCAGCCCGGCGTATACTTTTCCCTGCTTAACTATTGGCTGTTTAGCTCTTTATTAGATCAATCAGGTGCCTTAAGCAGGCAAGGGGAAACAAATGCAACACATCTTTATATAATTAAACAAATGCAGCAAAAACAAACGTAATACACCTTTACACATATGAAGTAATATTCTGCAGCATAAACAAATGTGACACATCTTTGCCTAGTTAAAATAATATTCTACAACATAAAACTATAGTTAAATTTTCTGTCCATTTTATTAATTTTTTAAAGCTAGCAGACAAGGTAGTGGACTTCATTCTGGCATTTTCATATATATATTTTGTTCTTTCTGTTCTTCCTGCTCTACTCCCTGTGTTCCCATGCCCACTATGTGCTGGTGCCCCTCTTCCTCTTGATAATTTCCTTCTACTTTCATACCACATGTATTCTCTTATCTTCTTCTCTTTGCCCCATTTAAGATTTTTCCACCCTCTGGGTCATATTTCTAGACGTGGACACATGTATACGCACACACATTAAGATCTAGTGTCTACCTATGAGAGAAAATATGTAGTATTTGTCTTTTGAGTCTGGCTTATTTAAACTTGTACACATCATTTGTTATTTTAAAATTAAATAGATCCATTTTTCTGTTTGGTAATTATTACTAAAAAATATTTTTTGTAGTTGAAATTGACTGTGTTTATGATTGTTTTAATGGCATAAACAAAAATCAATGTTTTTTCTCTTTCATATACTGATTTCAGTAGCCTGTTTTTAGCTTGCTTTCTCAAATTAACTACACATACATGGTGACAAAAATTGCAGTACAATTTGGAACGTTCTTGGGGGCATAGAACAAATAAAATTCCTGTTCTGGTTGTGTTTCATTATAAAATATTGTCCCAAATATTTCAGAAAACTAAATGTTTTCCTTTCTGAAATTTTATCTCTTTCTGGATGTTTAAAAATGGGTATAATCAGACTTCAGTGCAATTAAAATTTGAATTGTTTTGAATTTTTTTTAATATTTGGATTTTGCATTCCTTAATTTTTCCATTAAAAATTCAAGAAATCTTATTCTTTCTCAAGCAAGTCAAACGTGAAAGATGAAGGAACATTTGCTACCAAAAGGAATATAGTAGAAATTCATTTGCTCTCTCAAGCTCAAAGTTTAGAAAGACACATTATTGTTGTGGGATAATGCTCTTGTACACTTGTAAAGATTTGTCACTCCTATTGGTTTAGTAAAACACTGATTGGCCTATAGCCAGGCAGGAAGTGTAGGCAAGGTGACTAGACTAGGAGAAGCCTGGGAAGAGGAAAGAGAGAGACGTAGTCACCAGCGAGATGCAGAGGAAGTAAGATGAGAATGCTGTACTGAGAAAAGTTACCAAGCCTCGTGGCTAAACATAGACAAGAATTATGGGTTAATTTAAGCATAAGAGCCAGTTATTTATAAGCCTGAGCAATAGTCCAAATAGTTTATAATTAATATAAGTCTCTGTGTATTTCCTGGGGACTGAACGGCTGCGGGACCAAGCAGGACAGAAACTTCCATCTACACACTGTTATTGGAATGAGGGCATATGTGTGACATGCAGCCTAGAAGACACACATGTATTAGTTTAAAAGAAAACCAGTGAGCTTGCTTTTTGGAGCCCACTCCTTATGGTGGGACACCTCACACAGCCTTGATGTAGGGGGAGAGGCTTGGACCTGCCTCAACTGAATGTGCCAGGATCTGCTGACTCCTCTTGGGAGGTCTCACCTTCTTGTAGGAGGTAATGGGTGGTGGGTTGGGGAGAATTCTGGGGGAAGAGTACTGAAGAGGGGGATCTGTGATTGGTATGTAAAATGCATAAAAAATTCTTAATAACAAAATTAAAAAAAAGAAAACCAGATGTTGAGAATCTTGGAAAAAGACTGTTGATGAATGAGGAAGGGGATTTGGTAGTAATGGGATGAAGATAAAAGAGCATGGGGGATGAAGGAGTAACCAGAATACATTGTATACATGTGGGAAATTATCAAATAAAATAGTCAATGTATTTTTTTTATTAAGAAAAATTTTTTATTCGTTTCACATACCAAAGATCCCCCTCTTCCCTCCTCCCGCCCCTCCAGTCTCCCCCTGAACCCACCCCCTATTCCCTCACACAGCCTTGAGGCAGGGGGAGGGGCTTGGCCCTGCCTCTACTAAATGTATCAATATAAATTTTTAAAAGACCAAAGAAGTAATTATCTCTTCAAAAGTGCAAATTAAAATTATGAAATTGTTGTTGAGAAAGTATATGTTTATTACTTCATAATATTAAACTCTGTAGATGTTCTTGTCTGATACCACTAACCAAACTCAGAGAATTGCTGAGGGATGATTACCAAGCAAAGGAGTGCTCAGCTCACATCTGTTGTTTTTTAACTGCTATTCTTTTCTCTGCCCATATATTAAGGAAATGTTCAAAATAGATGACACAGGATCGGATAATAAGAAGCCTTTTCTGATGTTGAATTATGTTCACTGAATAATTACTGGGAAATTAATGAGCCCAAAGCTTTTCAAAAAGATAATTTGCAGCAATCACAGATTAATGTTTTTTTTTTTTTTTTGCTTAAGATTCTTTCTGTCTCTATTGATTTTTCCAGAACAACAGACCCCAAGAAAAATGTACAGCTTTAATATTTCTTTGGCATTAGATTAATGAAATGGTATTTATGTGTCATAATAGTCACATTTGGATTTTAAATCCTATTAATAAAAGAAAGCAACTTAAATGAATCAATTTTTAAAAGAAAGAGAATAAAATGTGCACATGAGGAAAGAGGCCACACCAACAACATAACCAGTTTGTAGAGAGATACAAAATGATATGTTGTATAGTTTTCTACATACCAGAAAGTTAAGGGCAGGGACTTCATGAGATATTAACAGCTTTAAGTTGTCATAACATTGATGACAAAGACGAGGAGGTGACAAGGGGAATTATATACTGAAGGACCATAGCAGAAATCAATTGGCTGAATTAGTCAACCTGTCCTCAGAAACTATGCTGATTTTGAAGGGTACTGCTTTGGGGACAAGCAGAAAAAAGGCATCATTATAGACCATTAAGAGATAGTGAAAGAACATAAAGTTGGGTGAGCAGGAAGGTGAGGGGACCCTGAAAGGAGTTGGAGGGGAAAACATTCATTATCAAAATATATTGTATGAAAAAATTAAATGGAAAATGGAAAATAAATGAAAGATTACATAGGGAAGAGAATGGATTTACCAGTTGTATTTTATTTGAACAGAAAACTACATAATGCAGGGCTTTCATTTCACAGTTAAAAAAGTCATAGTACTTTAATATGTTACTTACTTTCAAAAATAGAAACAATCTTTAGACTAGAATGGAAACAGTACAAATTCTGTTGTTTTTGGTAATTTCTTGCTGATTTCACCACCAGAATCTCTCTCTGTTTTCTTCCTTTCCTACTTCTGTCCTTCACTTCCTTCTTGATTTTTTGCGCTTCCTTTCTCTCATTCTCTCTACTCCATTTATTTCTCATTCTTTAGTATCATCGAATTTTCCATCAGAGAAATATTCAAATATATGCCATGAACTTAGTTATACCCATAGGTTGCAATATGGTGCAGAGTGTCTCATCATAAAATTTCATTGCTTCTCCTGGAAATTGGTACATATATAACCACAAGATTTAACACACACACACACACACACACACACACACACACACACCCCTACACAAAAGTATATAAACAATATTATATGATATCTTACTGTGAGTATATGTAATCTTAGTTATTATTATAAAAGGAAATTTGTGATATATTTGTCTAGATTTAAAGAGAAGCTGTGTTAGTAACTTTTTTACTGCTGTGATAAAACACCATGTCTAAGGCAACTTAGAGTTTGTTTGAATGTTTTCTTTCAGAGGGTTGGATGGCATGGTGACAGAGTGATGGTGTGGTGGCAGAAGTAAAAAAGGTAAGGGTTCATGTCTTGAAATACAGCAGGAAGCAGAGAGTGAAAAAAAAACAGAAATGACTGGAATCTTTAAACTCTCAAAGCTCACTTCCACTCATACACTTCCTCCAACAAGGCCATACCTCCTAAGCCTCCCCAAACAATGCAGTCAACTGTATTCAAGTACCCAAGACTATGGGGAACCTCTCATTCAAACAACCAGAAGAGTTCACGGAAAATTGATAACTGCACTTATGTATAAGAAAGGCAATCTCAGATTAACGCAGCAGTTGATGAACATTGTTTAATGACTTGAAGGTCCAATAATTCTTGACACTGACATTAGATTTTAATTTATCTAAGTTAATTTCTGGTTTACACTCAAAACTGTCTTCATTGAACTTCCATCAATGTTCCTCAAATAAAATAAGGCAAAATCCAGAGTCAACTTGCCAACTTAATACATTCCAAAGGGTTATTTTAAACATTTTGGATAAAATAGAACAGGAAATATTTTGTGTATTTTAAGTATACAGGATTTTCCAACTTAAGATATGAAACAGGGCTGGCCAGTGTATCAAATTTGCCCTGCATATGGTGTGCCAATTGCAGCCCTGTTCATTACAGCTTCAGAGGTAACTATGTGTGTTGAAGATAGTAACTTTCACCAATTTGTAGTCTGTCTTTACTCTGGTATATGGAAGTTTCTGCTTCCCTGGTATACCAAAATAAAGTATGTGACTATACCTGACCAATGAACTGTAATCAAACTTGAAATATGTCTCTTAGTAGACAAAAGGATGCCCTGGCCAGGACTCACCACTACTCCCTTATGCTCTTCTTGTGCTCGTAGGGACACGTGTATCTAGAAGTGCCACAAAATCTAACAGATTGGAAAAACTTACTAGCATTTGGACATGGATCCTCTGGAACACTGCTTGAACATGTATCTAGCTATGTTTGAGAGAGAAAAACTTATTTCTTTAATTTTGCCTCATTTTAAAAATTTAAAATTTTGGTTATTTCAATACAACCTAGCCTACCCTTATGATCTTCATTTAAAGCTGTACAGAGATAAAATTAGCTTTGTAATAAGCTGCATGTAAATAGTTATATGGTTTTTGTCACATGTATGTACTCCTGAAATAGAAACAACAGTCAAATCAGTAAATATGTTTATCATCTCTTAAAGTTTTCCCCTATGTTTTTTATCCAATCATTGCCATATCTTCCATTTCCAACATACAACCTAAGGCAACATTCATTCTTCCCCTTTAAGGGGATATTATGTTCTATTTAGTTACCAGTCCATGGATGCTTTTTCTGACTTTGATTATTAAAGGTAGAGCTGATATATATGAGATTCAGAATACTTTTCTGGACAAAAATATTTTCCAAGTGAAGTTTATATACAACACATTTTTGTCAGATCAAGAGAAATATTGAGTCAGGTTAGGAAACTAGGTTTCATTACTTGCATAGGACAGAATTTTCATTTTTACTCATATTTATTTATCAATTATTTAGAAAGTGATTACATTATCTCTAGGCAAATATAGCTTTCCTTGAAGTTTTTAACCTTGTAGTTTTAGTATTCTTTGGTATTGCCTTGGGTGCTGTAAAGTGATAATTCTAATTCTACTACTCCATTTACAGTCTTACACAACCATTTTTCTACAAAGATCTTTTGACTTTTGTTCCTTTTTAAATGTTTTTCTATTGAATTGTATATCTCATTTTCTGTATTGAGTACACTGTAATTTATTTATGTCATTACGATAAAAAAATTCAGACTTTCAGATTGTCCACTCTATGGTCATTGCCCTGTTTGAACCCAGTTATTGTACCCTGTTTCCTATTAATATGGCTCCAGTGGCTATTTTACTTGCATATTAGAACAATCAAACATGAGAGCCTTTCTTCATATCTCCCTTACTCAAAAAAAAAACCCAAATCACATTTTGTTCATTTAATTGTCTATAGCTTATGCCACTAGAGTATCATTTCAATTAGGTACTTTCAGTGGACATTTTAGAAATTATTTATGTATATTTCAAAGTTTCATGTTCACATACATATTTCACCTTTTAATTTAACATTGCATGATTTTTCTTGAAATACTTTATTAATGTCTATTTTCAATACACTGAAAATTATGGTTTCTAATATATTCCCTTACCTGTTTTATGCTGTAACATATAAAACATTTTCAAATTTGCTGTATTACTTCTAACATAAATATTCTTTTCATGACTGCAGTTAAAATACTATGTTAAATATTAAAGGAAATAATTATTTTACTCAAAAAAGTGATATCATCTATTTGATATTTCAATATTATATGTTTATTTTAAATGTCATAATTTAATTTATTTTTATGTTTTAACATTTTAGTATGGCAGCTAGTCACATGATTCAAAATATATTCTCATTGTGGATCAGGGCTGAAGATATTTTATGAACATTCAGTTTGTAAGGGTTACCTGTATTTTCAATATACATTTATAAGTGTTAGAAATCTCTTTGAAATAATATGATATGTTTTACGAGGAGTAGCAATACCTTAGTAACAAGGTATTTCTACTTCAATTTTCCTATCCCTTTTATCATATCTGTCATTGCTTTCACTGATTGACCACTTAAAATTATCAAATATATTATTAGTATTGTTTTGAACAAAATGCTAATGGTTAGATCAATTAATAATAAAGAAAAATAAAGTTGTACCTGGTGGCATAGGATTGAAATCCAGCTATTTTGAAGTCTGAGGCTGGGTGTTTGAAATCTATAGGACTGCCTAGGCTACAGAGTGAGTTCATGCCCACTTGGGCAAATAAATGAGACAATGTTTTAAAATAAATACTTTAAAGAGGGCTGGAAGACAAAGCTCAGTGGCATTGCACTTGCTTACCTATTTTTGTTATGTGTATGTGTGTTTACCTGGTAGAGGTCAGAGGATAACGTTTTGTTTGTTTGTTTGTTTGTTTGTTTGTTTGTTTTTTGTTTTTGTTTTTTTCTAGTGTATGTCCTGGGGATCAGCTCAGGCCCTCTTGCTTGGTGGCAAGAACTATTATCCACTGAACCATCTCATATACCTGCTTGTTTTTCTTTATTTCTTTGTTAGACTGGTGTGTGTGTGTGTGTGTGTGTGTGTGTGTGTGTGTGTGTGTGTGTATGTGTGTGTGTGTGTGTGTGTGTGTGTGTGTGTGGTGTTAATACAAGTTTCTCATCTACACTACTTCCCTTTTTAATTAAAGCATTTTTTTAACATTTCCTTCAAATAAATTTTACCATGTATTCTGTTCAGTTTTGTTTCTCTGGAATACCCTACATATATTTCAATTTTGAAGGGAAATAATTCATAGTATAAAATTCTAGGAATGGGACTAGACAGGTGGTTTAGCATCTAAGAGAACTGCTCTCATGGAGGGCCCAGGTTATGTTCCGACCACATACATGATAGCTCACCACCATCTGTCGTCACTTCAGTTGCAGGGGATCTGATGCCCTTTTCTCACTTTTGCAGGCACAGGACATGCATGTGGTACACATACATACATATATGCAGGGGAAATAACGTACACATAATATAAATGCTAAGGATATGTATATAGCTGAATATATATGTATTTATACATATGTTTGTACATACATGTGAATATGTATATAAATACATATATGTATACATACATACACATTTAATCTCAACACTAAGACTTTTACTCTACTCTCATTTTTGTTTATGTGGTATTTGAGAAATCATATCTTTGCTTCTCATTGGGTAAGATGTTTATATTCTCCTCTGAATTATTTCAAGATTGTCTCATTTTCTCTTTAGACAATTTTAAATTTAAATATAATATAATCTGATGTAGGCTTTGTTTGGGGCATTTAGCTTACTTGTTCTGTGATATTCTCCTTTATGAAATTAAATCTGGCTAAGATACAAAGAGCATAAATTCTTACATGAGGCATTACTATAAATTATCCAACCATGTTATAAATACTGCATAACAGGTAATTAAATATTAGTTTTGATATCAATTATGCTTCTTTCTATGATACACTGTTTTCGAAGGTTTTTACTTTTTTGGAACTAGACAATTCCCTTCCAAGCCTAAAATATTTTCCACCATTGCAGCTCTTCATGTATATAAAAGTTAGTTAAGATAACAAAAAGTATCAGGGAAACCCAGTCAAATAAATGTCAGCTGTTGGGTTGGTGAAGTGGCTC
Source organism: Peromyscus eremicus (assembly GCF_949786415.1). Lineage (NCBI taxonomy): Eukaryota > Metazoa > Chordata > Mammalia > Rodentia > Cricetidae > Peromyscus > Peromyscus eremicus. The sequence goes on from NC_081439.1 coordinate 46,101,242, forward strand.
AGCTAATAAAGGCTTCTAAACCTGAGGACATAAATTTGATTTCTGGGATACACATGGTGGGAGGAGAGAAACACTCCTGTAAGTTGTCATCTGACCTACATTTGCATGCCATGACACATATTTGCCCATGTACATAACACACAATAAGTGAAATATAATAAATATATTTTTAAGGTCAACTTCCCATTCTTCAAACAGTTGTGAACTAGATATTTGAGAAGAAGAAAGGATCTATTAAGTGTATCAATCTCTAATCTCTATTTACCCACATTATCAATCATTTTCATGTCTTAGAACTTACTTAAAACTTTATCAGTTTCAGATGTGGCATATAAAGAGCTTAGAAGTCACTCTTGTCCTTAAAACAAGAAAAAGATGGTTCTGTTAACTTCCATGGCTTTCCGCTCAGAAATTGATACTGCTGTGTAATTGCGATATGAGAAAATCAGACAAAATTAATTTGAAAGACATTGCACAAAATGCCTGGTTAATGTTCCTCAAAACTCTCAATGTTATCAGAAAAAAATTGTGAAACTATCATTATAAAGAGAAACCAAAGAAGGTGTGTGTGTGTGTGTGTGTGTGTGTGTGTGTATAGTTGGTACCCCAGATGGGATCCTGGAACAGAACAAAAAAGGGAAAATGCAAAAATACCCCACAGAACATTAGTAATAGGAAAGGAATCTTGGAGATATGTAGGGCCAACCACTGGGGCCTGGACACCCTATCCATGGCTGCCATTTCCCCAAAGAAAAGTGAGTATTCTTCCCTCTGCAGCCATCAATTATCATTAGCTCTTCAGATAGGGTTGAGCCTTGGTATCCTCTCCCTCTCCATTCTAGTGCTTTTACCTCTCTTGATCTTGTAGAGATTTTGTGTTCATACGCACAGCTGCTAAGCATTCATGGTATGCAATAGCCATGCCATGTCTGGAGGTCAGCATTTTATATCACTCCATCTTCTGGCTCTTATATTCTTCCATTTTTTCAGTGTACCCTGAACCTGCCTTGAATGTGTAGGTGTTTCAGGGTTATTGTAGATATTCTATCTGTGGCTGAGCACTCATACTCAATATTGTCAGAATTTTTCACAGTTATTTGTGTCTGCATTAGGCTTTACCCTCTGAAGTAAAAATGTTGTCTCAATAAACAGAAAGATAAATAGCTAGAAAGTGGTTTGACAGTATGACAATTGGCAAAATAATGCCAATAAGTTCTCATCTAGGGCAAATGAATTCCTTTCCATGGAGCATGTCTCAAATTCAACCAAGAAAGCAGTTGATTATACCTATAAAACAGCCTTTACTCCCAAATACAGGCCCATTGCTGCTTTCCTAACTCTTGCATGTACTTCACACTAAACATGTGAAACACAAGGATTGAATCTCGCATATGTGTGTGTGTGTGTGTGTGTGTGTGTGTGTGTGTGTGTGTGTGTGCTGTTTGTCTTCTGGAGCCTGACTGACCTTATTCAGTATAATTTTTGCAGTCCCATTTATTCATCTGCAAATTTTATGATATCATTTTTCTTTATAACTAAATATACCATTGTTTATATGGACCACATTTCTATTATCTGTTAGTTGATGGTCATATAGACTGTTTCCAATTTTTGGCTATTATGAATGAAGTGGCAATAAACATGGATCTGCAAGTATCTCTGTACTAAGATTAAAAGTCTTTCGAGTATATATTGGATATATCTGGGTCATATGGTAATTCTATTTCTTTCTTAATTATTAATGATCATTTTTATTCCAGGACTAAAATTCTAAATTAAATATTTATTAACAGTGCACATTTGAATAAATGTAATCTTTCCATGGTGATTACTTCTTAAAACACACCTCAACCAAGCCTAGATCCCATTGAATTTTTTCAGTAACCTTGAATACATTTGTAAATGTCAGTATGCAGAGGGTTCACTTAAGATACCGCTTATTTAGTTAAATAAAACTCATTTTATCTAACTAGTAAGTTTAAGCTACAAATTATAGAATAATATACTAGACAAAAATTATGGAATGTGTAATACTGAAGAAAAAAAGTCAAGAGGTTGTTTTTAGTACATTTGAAACATGTTGAAGATAATCCTTATAGTAATAAGTTCTAACTGTAGTTACTTGTATTTTCATTTTTCAAGTATGTTTCCTTTATTAATTGAAACCATTTTTTGGCCTTCATGATTGGTCTGACAATAATCCTTCACTGGTTATTGCTAAGACTATAGAAAATAATCTTTTTCTGTTTTAGCCATGAATTATAAATAGTAGTTTTAAAATATCATATCTAGACCCTCTATGACAATAGAGTTCAAACAGAGGAACACAGATATGAGAGGTAGGATAAAATACCAATAACATTTTTCATGCATTCTAGAAGGCAAATCAGTGGTTACCTTATTATGAGGTCTAATTCATTTTAAAAAGTAATTTAGTCTAGGTTTTCGTAAAATTTAGCTTAGCATCATGAATCATATACCAATGCTGCTTAACTCATGCTTTATGCTATATCGTGTATTAAATGGTAAATGTGTAATTTCATTTTATTTCCACAAAAATTCTCTAGGAAATAATAATGCAATTAGCTTTTCTAAGATTACTTATAAAACAGCAAACTAAAAAGCAAACAGTTGAACAACCTATTCACACTTTTGATTTATAGATAATATATGAAGCCTAGTTAATTTAATTAAAATTAACCCATCAGTATAAGTTCAGTTATGTGCTAACTAGCCAGAAACATTCTACTTTTTATTTCCAAAGCATGTGGTTAAAAATAATTTGTATTATGTGTGTTTATGTGTGCTTTTGTCTACGTTATGTGTGTGTATGTGAACAATTTTTTGGTGAAAATAGATTCTTGTCTCATACAATGTATCCCAACCACAGTTTCCCTTCCCTCCACTCTTCCTAGGTCCCCTCATCTCTCCTCTCTGCTCAGATTCACTCCTCCTCTATTTCCCTTCAAAAAAGAGTCGTTATCCAAGAGATGATAGCCAGACAGGACAAAACAAGATACCATAAGACAAGGCTAACATTCTCATATTGAGGTTAGTCAAAGCAAGCCAACAGGACAAAAAGAGTCACAAGAGCAGACAAAAGAGTCAGAGATACACCGGATCACACTGTTAGAATTCTCATGTGTGTTAGGAGACACTCTGTGTGTGTGTGTGTGTGTGTGTGTGTGTGTGTGTGTGTTTGTGTGTGTGTATGTGTGTGTTTTACATTTACTGTGCTTCCTTTGTCCATGCTATGGAATATTCTCAAAATAATTCATAATCAAACAACACATTAAAACTAGTATTCATAAAAAATCTGTTAAGATCAAATTCTAATTTAAAAATATCATATGTAAATTGGGTGAGTACTATGGAACCTGTAATTTGTACAGTATCTCAGTATTGGACCCCACATCCTTGCTTTGTGGATGATTTTAAAATATTAATTTTCAAAAAAATCAGAATTTTGTTTTTTTTCTAAATTTCATTATATAAATTGTTGCAAAAAAGACATCACAGAATTTCAGTAGTAAGGACAATATGTGGTAATCATGTCTCTTGTATTTCTGTGTCTCTTTGTGACTTATATAATTGATATCAGTTACTATGCAAAGTGTGTAAACTTTTCTATTGACTCCCATTTAAATATACATGATAAATAAACTTTTACAAATCCACTTCTAAATGCTCATTTGTTCTTGGTTTTAAGTAACAATGAAATCAAGCTTCATCTTAAACCAGTGTTTCTCAACTTGTGTGTCACAACCCCCTTTGGGGTCACATATAAAATATTCTGCATATCAGATATTCACATTATGACTCATTATAGTAGCAAAATTACAGTTATAAAGTAGCAACTAAAAAAAATTATGGTTGGGTATCACCACAACATAAAGAACTATATTAAAGGATCGCAGCATTAGGCAGGTTGAGAATTACTCTCTTAAATTGTAAGGAAAATAGTTATTTTTAGATTTTGTAAACACATTTTGTCACATTGTTCCCATACTTGTGTGAAGCTTCAGATTGTTTTATGTAAATGAGATGCAAATTATGAAGGTAGTTTGAATTTTAATAATTATTCCTAGAACTTTTCTTGTGTAAAGTAATTCAAACATTCTTATGCAAGTTTTCAGTTTGTAAAAAAACAGATACTGAAAATTTTCCTTGTCCTTCTTTCCACTCTAGTAAGTTGAGCTGTTCTTAATTTAGCATCTTAAGTTTACTTAGCTAAAAACAGTTTAGCCAATAATTATCCATAAGCTATGTATGTATGTATGTCCTTAGGTTTAACTATGGCTGCCCTGAAATTAGAACTAAAGATGGAAAGCACATGGCTATGAGCTCATCACGCCGTAATGAGATGGGCTTAGAGATTGCAGAGTGCTTTACTTTCACAATATGCAAATTGTGTACAATGCCAGATGCAGAAGCACTGATCCAATTGCCAAATTCTATGGAGGGCATGGTGATTCATTCACAAATTATCACATATTTAGATACTCAGGAATTAGCAGCCTCTTTAGGGCTGCCTGCATGCATGGTTTACTGCAGGCTATTATGATGTTCCAGCACCTGGAATTAGATTGCAACCTTAAAATCTATGTAAGTCTACCATGCTGTTAGACTTGGCTAACCCCAGGATATAACACAGTATGTTTAAATGTTGGTAAATATTGCATGTGTTTACTCATGATATAGAGAAGCCACTAAATTCAAAGAGCAGTTGAACTCAGTGTAAATTCCCCCCTTTCCACATTTAGATTTGTAGATTTCTTGTTTGAAACCTTTGTCTACATAAGCCAATTTGTTACTTTTATATTCATGAAATATCTAATCTTAAATTCTACATGACTTCAAATATATTGTTACCACCTTGCTATATATGTTCATTTATTTAGTAAATAATATTTGATAACTTGCAAGAAGCCAGAAGCTAAGACATTGAGAAAATAAAACAAATTAGATTGTACCTATGAAATACAAAACACTAGTGAAAATGCAAAAAAAGTCATGTATTCCTTTTATCTACATGTGGCCAAAACTATCTAGATTGTAAGTACTTAATTTTTGTATTGGGCAAGTTTGGTGGATGAAATACAAAGTTGATAGTGACAAAAATGCCCTGGCTAGTTATCAAGATATTTATGCCATTGAATAAGAGTCTATAGACAATTTTGTTTATTCACTCAATCATTTTGCTGCTCATATCTCTGAGGTCTAATGTTTTGGTCTAATGTCTTCATTTTATTTTTTACAAAGTATTGGTCTTTTGAAAGAATAAAATAGAGTATAAAAGCTAGCATATCTTTGGGAAACTGGTTTACTTTAAAGAAATAAAACATTTTTTCCTCTTGATAAAAATAAGAGATATGATATATATATATATATATATATGCATGACATATATATGTGAGATATCAATTGTATATATATATACATTTAATTTTTATTTATTTGTATGTATGTATGTATCTGTTGGCTGGTGGTCAAGGAAGAAGAGGGATCAGAACTTCTATAACCAGAGTTATAGGCAGTTTTGGGTAGCCTGTAGTGGGTGATTGGAAATGAACTCCAGTTATCTGCAACAGCAGCAAGTACTTTTAACTCCTGGACCATCTCTCCAGGATCAATGGAATATATTAGTTTCAAAAACCTAGATAGTTTATATCAAGTAAGGCAAGCTATAGTCTATGGAATAGACTATGGCTCCCAATATTTTTTAAATAAATAAAGTACTGTTACCACACAACTGTGATCATTCATTGGCACATTGCTGTAAAAGCTTTCAAACTACAATGGAAATTTAAGTAATTGCTGTAGAAATATGATGGTACATGAAGATTAAATGTTTACATTTTGGCTGTTCCCAGAAAAAATTTCACAGACTCCCTAGCGTAGAGGTTTATATTCTACTCTTATAAAATTGCTGTTATTTTCTACTCCTGTAAAATTAGTGTTATTTTCACTAAATATGTTATTTTCACTAAATAATATTGTTGAAATATAAAGACCTAGACAATGGTAGCCCTATGGAGTTTCTTATAAAATACAAAACTGTTAACAAACCTATGTTTTAAAAATTATTCAGAACTTCTTCATATTTTAGATCTGTGCTAACATTTTGGATGAAATTTTTGATTTCACAGAAGAATAATTTTGAGACTTAGACAGGGTATGGTAGAACTATATATAAGGTATTTCAATGGGCCTATATAGTTTGCACTGTATAGTTTCTTGAAATGGATGTCTATCATTCTAGGATATTTCCCAGCACCTCTGGCCACTACTCATTAGACGATTAGCATTCCCCACACATAATCAAACTACTTTTGGTGCCTAAAACCATCTATAAACATTTACCATGCCTACTTGGGGGATAGTTGACCCTGTTAGAGGATCACTGATTTAGACAAAATCCAATCTACTTTAAGTTAGTAATTGTTGAAGCTCAGTAACAGGCACCTAGTGATTTGTTCTATTATTCTCATTATTTCAGGAGGTCTTAAGGGCTCTGCAACAAAAACTGAATAACCTCAAATGAACTATGTTAGAGAACATTATTCTGCTAAATTTAGTATTTGAATTAAGGTTGTTGGTAAAGGTCACCTAAGTCAATACTTGAGCCAATTAGTAATGATGCTAATGAATTCAGAAGGCCAACTTCTGAAATGATCTTGTGCAAAGAAAAATTGAGTGATTTTATATGCTCTCTATACCATCATCATCATCACCATCAATATTCATGCATTAAACACACACAAAGCACACAATTTACTTACTTAAAAATACATTTATACACACACACACACACACACATATATATATGAATTTTCAATGAAAGTCAGACAGTTCTTTTGCACATAAATAAAGGTCATTGGCTTTATTTTTAATTTGTCACTATAAATATATAGTTTTTTATAACATAAGTGAAGGCACAATAAAATTATTTGAACTCAGTATGATGATCAGAGTTTAAATTCTAGTTGTTATATTATCTAAATTCCTATTTTGAACAAATAATCTGAATCACGAGAGGACAAGAATTCTATCCAGAACTTATACTTGAATCTTCATTTCCTTCTTACACATTTAAAAATCTGTCTTTCTTCTCTCCTCTCCATCTACTTTCCTATAGTAGGCATTCCAATATTCTCAAGGCCCCAGGTTTAAGTGCAACACTACTAATTAATTAATTAATAATGAATGAATGAACACCATGACTTGAACCAAAGGGTTGTGAAGAAGACAAGTTGCACCATATTTTTTCTCCAACAGTAGGTCTGTAAGTTGCCTTGACCTACTTTGCAGATATAAACAGTGAATTCCCACAGATAACTTATAATACGATGAAATGAGCCAAAAAAATCTTCCATTTTCTTCAGTATGAGTAAGTAATTAAGTTTTGAAAAGGAAGGAGGTTGGAAGCTAATAGCACATTTTTGGCTTGAACTTACAACCAGGTTGGGGTATTATTTGCAAATAATTAGTAAGCAGTTGAATCGTTTGCTTCAAGTGCTCTCCCCATCTGTTGGGAGCATTATTGAGTGGTTAGGAAAATTTGAATCAGCTGCCTTTCAAGGGAAATCTAGTATAGCATCAGTTGAACTGGAAAATTACACTGCATATTTGAGACTTTCTTTCAAATATCTGTCCTGGTTTAAAAAAATCACCATTTTCTTCACATATGAAAAAGAACGATAAATCTGCACTTTTGATTCTTCTTTTGTAAATTTGCATTGCTTTAATTTAATGAATTAGGTAATTTTTGTAAACATACCATTCAGCACAAAACATTCATACAGTACTCACTCTGTAGTTGTTATATATGAACACAAAACTTTGTTTCAGTACTTATGCATATCTTTACAAGAAGACAAAACAGGACTTTAGAAATGTATGTTTATGTAAATCTGTCAGAATATATTAAGCTTTTACATATTTTTATATTATTGATCATTTCAAATTTCTATTAAGGCTTGATCTACATATGTTTAATATATATACCTCTGTGATTTGGAGAAATAGGTTACATACATTTACATTTAAGATTCAAACTCTTATTTCCTATTTAGACTAATTATATATCCTAAATAACAAGGAGGAAAGCTGATCATTTCAGATTCCTTTCTGACTTATATGCTCATGCTAAAATTTAACATTCCCTTTAGTATGAAAACTGCAGAAAACAGAGTTTCTATCTGTTGTCTATTTAAAATATCACCCTTAATACATATGTCATTATTATTGAATTTTATTCTGAAGTAGCAATACACTTGACTCCTATGCAAAAGAGACTTGTTTATAAATTAGAAACCAAAGCACTGGTTTAGAATAAAAGCCCCTTTTGGTAACAGAATTTTTAAGTGGCAGATCATTTATTGTCAAGTTCCAGGTAGGAATGCTCAAGGGTGCCTTAAAACAAAATGTTCCTATTTTGGATTTCAAAATTAAAACGTAAAGAGGACATCCAAGCATCCAACAGTCCGGGAATAGAACCATGTCAGAAGTTACGACCTCAGGCTGTGATAGGCTGCTGCATGCTAACAAGGTGGGCCTATAGTTGTATATCTGGGATTGGTGAATCACTCAACCCCTGAGGACATTTTTTGCAAATAGAGGAAAAGCCTTAAGACCTTTCTCCAAAATTAAATCAGCAAGCTTCCTAGTTATCCTTCTGGCTTAAGTAGAGGGAGTAAATTCCTGTTCCCCGAAGCGTCTTGTAAGAGCAGTGCTGTCTGAGCACAGTTCAGAGATGCCTTTAGCATGAGTGAAAGCTGGGAAGAAAGAGGCTTTTCTGAATATAAAGCAGGGAAAGATTTTTTTCTACCTAAAAACCTGCTTGAAATACTTTTATAAAAAAATAATTACTCCATAAATCTTGTGTGTGGGTGTGTGTATTGTGTGTGTGATCTCTAAGTGGTCAGACTTTCAATAAATAATTTACTTATTGTGTGCTTTTTATAAAATTCTATGACTATATGCTTCCATGAAATACTTATTTCATTTAAGATACTATGATCTTTTTTCTTTTAATATTAATTTTTCTTTATTTTTGGGGATGCCATACATGTAGAAAATGAAACATGATCATATCTACCCCTTATTTCACCTCTCTAACTCTTCCCAACTCATCTTCAGCATGGCCCCCTCAAAACTTCATTTTTTCTCTCTTTTTTTTTTTTTTTTTTTTGGTTTTTCGAGACAAAGTTTCTCTGTGTAGCTTTGCGCCTTTCCTGGGAAAGCCTGGCCTCGAACTCACAGAGATCCGCCTGGCTCTGCCTCCCGAGTGCTGGGATTAAAGGCGTGCGCCACCACCGCCCGGCTTTCTTTCTTTCTTTCTTTCTTTTTTTTTTTTAGTCAAATTTGTCCTGCCTGGGTGACTATGCATGTGAGGTTACTGTATCTACTGTATCTAATGTAACAGGAGAAATCTACCAGTGGCCAAACATAAAAAATGATAATTCTCCCTCCCCTTGCAACTATCAATAACCACCGCAGCAAGGGGTGGTGTGCGGAGGGCACTTCCCTTTTCTATGCCAGAATTTTGGCTGGATTAATCTTGTTGCAGTTTTGTGCAGAGATCCATAGTTCATGTGGGTTCACAAGTGTAATAGCCAGGACAAGTCCAAAAGTTTGCATTTCACAGCTCTTCTCCCCATCCATCATGCATCTCTTACAGTCTTTCTGCCTCCTCTGTCATGATGATCCCCGATCATTGGTGGGAGGCAGGTGAGAAAGATGTCTCATTTAGCACTGAACTGTCAGTCACTTATTCTCAGCACATTGACCAATTCTGTATCTCTCCACAGACTGCTGCCTACTGCAAAAGAAGCTCCTTTGACCAAGATTGTGAGAATTCCCAGTCTATGGTATAAACACAAATGTTTAGAAGGCAATTTTACAGCATGATAATTTAGCAAAATAACATTGTTGGGTTCTACCCTAGGGCCTGTGATCTCCTCAGCCATAGGCTTTTGATGAGGAATATAGTACCAAGCATAATGTTTCTTCCTGTGCAGTAGGCCTTAACTCCAATCAGAAAAAAAGCTAATCACCCCATAATAGTCATGCTATACCATTGCACAAGTGGGCACATTTTGCCTGATAGGTTGGTATTATAGTATGTAGAGTCCAGGTCCTGAAGGCCATTGATGTCTTTTTTCCCCCTACCAGCTTGTATAACACCTTCTGGCACTGTGGATGCTAGCCAACAGGGAGGCAATTTCAGCTACTATGATATATTTTCACATTTATCTATTTAAAACTTGTCTTTCTCCAATTGTTTCAAATACAAGCATACCAAAATCTCAACTGCTTTGCACAATAGAATGTGGTGAAATAACATGTTCAATATTTACATCACCCACATAATAACTTCTAGACATATACAAGATCATTGTGCATTTGAAATGCAGCTAGTAAGACTGAACAATTAAAATTTTAATTTTTCACTTCTGCTAATTTAAAATGACAGGGCTTTTTTATTTTTTTAATTTTTTTTTAAAATTTTTATTTTGCATTACAATTCAGTTCTACATATCAGCCACAGATTCCCTTGTTCTCATCCCTCCCGCCCCCCTCACCTTCCCCCCAGCCCACTCGCCATTCCCACCTCCTCCAGGGCAAAGCCTCCCCTGAGGACTGAGATCAACCTGGTAGACTCAGTCCAGGCAGGTTCAGTCCCCTCCTCCCAGGCCGAGCCAAGCGACCCTGCATAGGCCCCAGGTTTCAAACAGCCAACTCATGCAATGAGCACAGGACCCGGTCCCACTGCCTGGATGCCTCCCAAACAGATCAAGCCAATCAACTGTCTCACCCATTCAGAGGGCCTGATCCAGTTGGGGACCCCTCAGCCATTTGTTCATAGTTCATGTGTTTCCATTCGTTTGGCTATTTGTCCCTGTGCTTAATCCAACCTTGGTCTCAACAATTCTCGCTCATATAAACCCTCCTGATTCTCGCTAATTGGACTCCCAGAGCTCCACCCAGGGCCTAGCCATGGATCTCTGCATCCAGATCCCTCAGTCATTGGATGGGGTTTCTAGCACGACAATTAGGGTGTTTGGCCATCCTATCACCAGAGTAGGTCACTTCAGGCTGTCTCTCGACCATTGCCAGCAGTCTGTTGTGGGGGTATCTTTGTGGATTTCTGTGGGCCTCTAGCACTTTTGTGGCTAGGAGCTATCTTATTGGCATAGAACAGACAGTACAACTTTAGAAAATCTCTGTCAATATGTAACAGGTGTTGGAGGATCTTATTTCAAGGAAAGTTCAAATGCAATGTCTACTAGTAATACGGATATGGATGACAATGATAAAAAGAATATGATTGCTGAATCTAGCCACAAAAGGATTGATTGGCTTTTTCAGTGCTTGGAATTAAGATTAGGGTCTCATTCAAGCAAGAAAAAAGTACTCTAACAGTGAGCTATATTCACAGCACTACTTGAATTTTGACTTATTGATTTTTATGAATTTTTGTTATCTTGATACTGAGTCTTGCTCAGTAGCTATGGTTGGCCTAGAATTCACTGTGTAGACCTAACTCACAGAGATCTGCCTACCTCTGCTTCCAAAGAGCTGAAATTAAAGATATGTACCACCATCCAGGCCCATTTTTTTTATTTTTTGAACACCATGGATAATGTGTAAACACCCTTTTGTCCTTTTGTCCTTTTGTTAAAAGGTAGTTTAACTTTGCTTATTATTTGTCAACTCACCAAATTTCTACTGATTATATCTCAGTAAATGTTCTTATTTATTTATTTATTAAATTAATTCATTTATTTTACATCCTGACTGCAATTTTCTCTCACTCCTCTCTTCCAACTGCTTCCCCCAACTCCCATCTGCTGTCCCCCATACAATCCATTCCTCCTGTTTCTGTTCAGAAAGGGGCAGGCCTCTCATGGGTATCAACAAAGCATGACATATCAAATTGCAGTAGGATTGAGCTCCTCCCCTTGTATTAAAGCTGGGCAAGGCAACCCAGTATGCAGCATAAACAAATGTAGCACACTTTTACATAGTTAAAGTAATATTCTGAAACATAAATATAACACATCTTTGCCTAGTTAAAGTAATATTCCACAATACAACTTTGATATGATATTTTTATCTTATATTTTTTTGGTGTGTTTTGTTATTATCTGTTAAAAGCATGTTTTTTTCTAATGAGATACAGAAAAGGAGTAAAACAAGATGGGAGGGGAAAAGAACTTGGAGGAGAAGAGGGAGGAGAAATTGTAATCAGGAAATATTGTGTGAAAAAATGAATCTAATTTCAATAAATGAGAAAAATAAAATGGAGCAATATTAATATTTAGTATGTGTAAATCATGTTCTAGAAGTTAATTTCCATAAATAGTCATAGCTGTAAAACTTAAAAAAAATATAATTGGGATGGGTGCTACTACAATGAACAGGTATGTTTTGGAGAAATGGAAAAGAAGTGAAGTGGTTTCTATACTGTGGAGAGAAGTTGAGCTGAAGATGACAGTGGTGAAGAACAGGTTGATATGGGTAGCCATGTCTGTACCTGTAGGCCTACTGAAGGGGTCTGTGCCGATATCTATTGTTCATGTTACTATAAAAGGTCATTTGGATGCCTATGGTCTGGGTCACCTCCATGTTGATGTCTGAGGGTCGTGTTGCCACTGGGGCCATACTGAACTGAGTGGTCTGTGCAACCACCTGAGGCCATGGTGATGTCTAGACATGAGCTGTGGCTGAGGGCCCTGTCTGAGTCAGTGACCCTATGATAGCTGGTGCCTGTGTTGATGTTCTGTGCCCTATATCACCACTGGGCCCCATGGGAGCGCTGGTCCTGGTGGCCTGGGCACTGGAGAATTGGTCTTGTCCATCACCATCTGCTTCAACAAGAGAGCTGCATTCACTCCGAGGAAAACTGGCCCCAGGGTCATGGGTGCATGCAAGCTGGCCCCAACCTTCCATGGTCCTGAGAGAATTGCCTGCCCTCACTGGCCACAGCAACCAGAGAGCTGGCCCCACACTCTGGAGAGCTGACTCCACCCCTTACTATGCATGTGAAAGAGCTGCCCCAATGGCATGGACACTAGAAAGCTAGACCTGACCGTTACCTGAGGGTGTGGTCCTGGTGGAGGCCTGGACTGACCAACTCAGCTACCACCCTGGCCCACAACCAGGGCTTTGAGTTGGCCCATCCCAACCTCTACCTCATCTACGATCTGCTGGAGCACATGAAGGGACTGGTCCTAGGGAACCACAGCCTCAGGATCTCCATAACCCTTCAGGCAACAGCAGGCTATCTGAGAGAAGTTTCAGTGAGGATCCAGTATTGATGGTGTACCAGAAGTCAGAGGCCTTGAACCATAATGACAAATAATTGCAGTGAACATTTGCATTTATTTGGGCAAGAGGGTATACTGTGTGACACACTGCTGCTCTCAAGGCTACTACAGACAAAAGAATAGATGATGGAAAGGTGGAAAAGGACTGAAATATTTTTCCTTTTTTTAATTTTTATTTTTTGGAGGGGGAGGCTTCAGGAGTGGAGGCCAGACATAGAAGGACTGGGAAATGAGTGGGAGTGGGACTGGAGTACATGATAGGAAATTACCAAAGATTCAATAAAATTATGTTAAATAAAGAAACATATAGTGGACAATAAATCACTGAAAGCAGAAAATCTTTCAAACGCCAGGGTTCTAAACTTCAATGCACATGTAGGTCTACATTTTGCTTTCTTTTGCATATGTAAATCTTCTTTATGTTATTAGGACATCTGAGATCAGCAAAATGAGTTTTCCCTCTGAATTTTCCAATTTAAAATTTAGTATCTTTGGTGTCAGTTTCCTGTGTTTCAAGTCCTTCGACTCATTGACTGACTGTAACACCTTTCTAATTCTTATCCCTCTTTACCCTTTTCATCTGTATTTGTTATTTTGTCTATTCAGTTTCAATAGATGATGAGTGTCTTCCCATAAGAGCAAATTTTCTTGCTTTAAGACATAATAGTTTTTTACTATGTGCTGAAAATTATTCTGGCTTTTATATTATGCCATGGATTGTCCATTGGCTTCTCTGAAACTCTCATTAGTTTTTTTTCTTAGACTTTTGATTTTTTTAACCAAACACAGTCTATTCTACAACTATTCTAAATTAGCTTTAGATACAGAATTAAATTGTTAGAGCAATCATGTAGTCCAAAATGTTAAATTATTACATACTAGGTTAAATGTAGATTGTACAATCAACCTACATTTTATCCTAATTTAACAGAGTAGTTACAAACTGTCCTGGATTGTGATGACTGTGCCTTTTAGTGAACTAAGTTGATCTTAAAAAGGGTTCATAGCTAAGATTCTATGATGTGGAGTGTGAATTCTTAAACAAACTAATGCAGAATTGTCAAATGTGAGAATGATTTTGTTAGTAGAGGGTATCAGGTGTTCACTCACACCAAAGTTGTTGGCAATGGATAATCTTTCATGTGGCAGCAATGAGTAGCAACACTGAATGTCTAAAAGTTCTATAGTCATTATGCCAGATAAAGGATCAAAAATACTTTTTAACGTGCTCAAATTAGTTAAAACACTGTAATTACATAAAGGAAATGGCATATTGGAGACAACAAAGGATACAGTACTTTCCTGAGTATGTACAAGTATTTTAAATAAGTCATTCTGTGGTAATGCTCATGGTTAACTGTAAATCACCTGCCATTCAGTAAATTAAAGCAAGGATACTTTAGTCAGGTTGGAAGAGTGGAGGAGTAAAGTAAGTCGTTCTGTCCTGGTAAGGTTTTTTTTTGGGGGGTGGGGTGGGGTTAAGCATGAGTTATCTGGGAAAGAAGAAATTCAATTCAGAAAATACCTCCATCGGATTGCCAGCAGGCAAGTCTCTAGGGCAATTTTGATTAATAATTGATATAGAAGGGCCCATAAATGGTCTACTGTACTGGGGGTGGTGCCACTCTTGTGCAGGTTGTCCTAGCTTCTATAAGAAAGCAGTCTGAACAAGCCATGGGGAACAGCCAGTAAGCAGCCTTCCTCCATGGTTTCTGACTCATTTTCTGCTTCAAGGTTCCGTCCCTGAGTTCTTGCCCTTACTTCCTGTCAGGATAACCTATGTAGTTGCTTTTTGCCATGGTCTTTATCACAGCAACAGAAAACAAGATAAACAAAAACAAACAACAACAAAAGCTAGGGAAAGCTCCTAGTTCAAAGAGTATGAAAAGATAACAGTTGTGTGCTAAAGAATCTGAAAAGTTTGTAAATGTCTTAGAACTATTGTACAACTACAGTTGTAGTTACTACCTATTTCCATATGACAGAAAATACTGATATTGTCACTAGGGTATCACTTTCTGTATTGTATTCCTGATGACGGTGGGGACTAGTGAGGGAAAGGATTTGGACATTAATCTAAGGCCAGTGGTTTGAATGACCTCAGAAAGATCAGGCTTATCACTGACTAGTTCTTACACTTAAATTAACCCATAATTCTTATCTATGTTTAGCCACATGGTTGGGTACCTTTTCTCAGTTCTGCCTTATCATCTTGCTCTCCCTGTGTCTGGCGACTCCTGACTCTGCTCTTCCTCTTTCCAGCATTCTCCTAGTCTGCTTGTCCCACCTATACTTCCTACCTGGCTACCAGCCAATCAGTATTTTATTAAACCAGTGTACAAGAGCATTATCCCACAGCAGGAGAGGGTATCAGGAGATGGGAAGGCAAGTGGCAGTGGAGGACTAGGTCTATGGGATCAGAATTTAAGGAGTATAAGAGTCCAGAGGGCAGATGGCCTGCCTGTTCTTCTCGTGCTTAAGTAGTTTATATCTCAAATATCAAGTGTCTTTCTTTTTAAGCTAATTAAGTTATCAGAACATGTCCTACTACAATTACTTGTAGGTTTCTTCCATGTGAGTTTCTGACATGGCTCAGAACACTTTTAGCATTTATATGATATAGTTAAACTTTAATTCCAATTGAAGTCATTAAAAGTGAGCCAAAACTCTCATATTAAGTTTATTCCAGTGGAGCATGATATGCTACAGTCCTCATTTCCCCAACCTCATTCTGTGCTGTATATATTTTTCTTCTATTGACTTGGAAATTGATAGTGAAACTATTTTATCCCAACTTAAGGGGCTGTTTTCAAACTTTATTTGCCAGGGGTCTTCTGTGTTAGTGAAAGGGAAAGGGATATAATTTGACCAGGAAATTCCTATTTGAATATCATGTTATTTGGTGAGGTATCTTAAGTTTCCATAGCCCACATTCACCTCAATGTTAATACACAGATCAGGAATATGAGAAGGTATGTTGTAGACGAATTTCTAAATGGTCTTATTAAATAGAAAACACAGAACCAAATATAGGTGTGAAAGCCTTAGAGATCAGGAAAATAGGAAAAGCCACCAGCCAACCTTACCTCACTAACTCTGCCCCTTTCAAATGCAAGCTACTTCCTGTCTACTCATGCCATTATATGTCTTGCTTTTCTGCCCTCTCATTGGCTTTTAGCCCAGCTACCTCACTTCCTTGTCACTGTCTGTTTGTACAGATCTCCAGGTTTCTTTCTATGTTTGGTACTGGGATTAAAGGCCCGTGTCAAAATGCTTGACTCTGTTCCCTAGTATAGCCTTGAACACACAGAGACCCTGCCTGCTAAGTGATCAGATTAAGGGTGTGTGTTGCCTGACTTTATTTACTTAAAATGACTGGGCTTTTCCCACATCTCCAGGCAAGCTTTATTTATCAAAGCACAAATAAAATATCACCACATTTCAGCACAAATAAAATATCACCACAGTATATTAACTGCATTATTTGTTTCTACAAGGATTCTAAGCAGCTATAGCAATATGAAAACAATATGCCATATTTCAAAATATCTAATCTTCTACTATATGGCATGTGGTTAGAATATTTATTATCTATCTATAACATGTAGATCTAATGGTCAAGCAATTACAAATAGTATAAGCCTCTGTGTGTTTACTTGGCTCTGAGGGGCTGCTGAACTGTGGATGAGAGAGATTTGTCTGGACTGTGGGGGGGGCAGGTGAGACTGGAGAAAACTTATGGCTACACCCTCCTCCCAGCCATCAACTCAGGCAGATATCCCCAGCTCAAGTGCAGGTCACATAAGCCAGAAGAACATGTAGGCAAACTCAGGCAGAGACTAACTGCTGGAACAGAGGCCACACGAACCACCAGAACCCCTGTCTCCAACTTGGGAGGAGACTCCTTGATGGAACAGAGGCCATGTTTATTGTCAGAACTCCAGGAAGGCCACCTGCCTGCAGACCCCCTCCACTCTCTTAGAGATCCCTGACGGTATTTCCAATCCCCACTTCCATCCTCTTCACCATGTCCTAGCCCCTAACTTAGGTGGAGACACCCTTACTCAACCAAAGGCCATACTAGCTGCCAAAAGTCCAGGTAGGCTGCTCACCCACAAACCTCACTTTCTTGGTCCACCCCACCACCAAACCTCCTCCTCCCCTCCTCCTTGCCTAGCTGCAGCCCCCAAATTGGGCAGAGACTCCCTTTTGGATCAGAGGCCATGTTGACTGCCAGAAATCCAGTACCCAACTCTGATGGAGACACAGTGCTGGACGAGAGACTACACTACTTACCAGAGGTTCAGCGCCAAAATCAGATGGAGATACTCCCTCTCAACAACAAATAATGAAGCCAGAAGACCAGAGAGGAAACAGAAACCAAGGAACAAAACACCTGTCCAACAAAGACAAACCCAGAAATCAGCATTTTGACCTATAATTATCCCAAACTCAGATGCCTAAATGCCACAGCAAGAACATGATCAGCAACAGCCAGAGCAATATTTCACCACTAGAGTCCAGTGATCCTACTATAGCAAGCCCTGAGTATTCCAACAGAGCTGAAGCACAAGAGAAAGACCTTAAAACCATCTTTATGAAGTTTATATATGCCCATAAAGAAAAACAGAATAAATTTTCTAAAGAATTCTAGGAAAAGACAAAGAAAGATTGGAGAAAATGAGAACATCCTTTAAAGAAAGCCAAAAAAGCTAATACAAAAACAAAGGAAATTAATAAAAGTGTTCAAGAGCAGAAAATGGAAATAGAAGCAATAAAGGAAACAAAAATTGAGGGAACTACGTAAATGGAAAATCTAGGTAAGCAAACGGCAATTACTGACACAAGTATCACCAACAGAATACAAGAAATGGAAGACAAAATCTCAGGCATTGAATACACAATAGAGAAAATAGATTCATTGATCAAAGAAAATGTTAAGTCTAAAAAATTCCTGACACAAAACATCCAGGAAATCTGCGAGACTATAAGAAGACCAAATATAAAAATAATAGGAATAGAAGAAGGAAAAGAATCCCAGCTTAAAAAAACACAGAAAATATATTTAACAATATTAGAGAAGAAAATTGTCCTAATCTCAAGAAGGAGATGCCTATAGAAGTCCAAGAAGCACACAGAACACCAAATAGATTGGATCATAAAGAAAGTTTGCCTCTCCACATACGAATCAAAACACTAAACACATAGAACAAAGAAAGAATATTAAAAGCTTCAAGGGGAAAAGGCCAAATAACATATAAGGCAGACCTATTAGAATTACACATGTCTTCTCAACAGAGACTCTAAAAGCCAGAGAAGCCTGGACAGATTTCCTGGTGACTGTAAGAGATCAAGAATGCCAGCCTAGACTACTACACTCAACAAAACTTTTAACCAACATAGATGGAAAGAACAAGGTATTTCATGACAAAAATCAAATTTAAAAAATATCTATCAATAATTCCAGTCCTACAGAAGGTATTAGAAGGAAAATTCCAACTCAAGAAGGGTAACTTGGAATAAAAAATAGGCAATAAAAAAACCTTACCCCAGCAAAACCACACATATGTATCCCCCTACATACACATACACACACACACACACACACACACACACACACACACACACACTACCACTACCACAAAAATAACAGGAATTAACAATCATTAGTCATTAATATTTCTCAATGTCAATAGACTCAATTCCCCAATAAAAGGACATGGACTAACACAATGGATCCCAAAACAGGATCCTTCTTTCTGCTGTGTACAAGAAACTCACCTCAACATCAAAGATAGACATTACCTCAGATGTCTTAATTCTGAATACCTATGCCCTCAACACAAGAGCACCCACACTTATAAAAGAAACACTACTAACGTTTAATCACACCGACCTTCACACACTGATATTGGGATACTTCAATACCTCACTTTTCAATGGACAGGACATCCAGACAAAAACTAAACAGAAAAATACTGAAACTGACAGATATTATAAACCAAATGGACCTAACAGATATCTACAGACTATTTCACCCAAACACAAAAGAATATACCCTTTTTCTCAGCACATCATTAGAACTTTTTCCAAAATTGACCACATGCTTGGTCACAAAAAGGCTCAATATATGTAAGAAAATTGAAATAACCTGTGGTGATATTTTATTTGTGCTGAAATGTGATACTTTATTTGTATGTTAATAAGTAAAGTTTACCTAGAGATCAGAGGTCATAGTTAGCCATAAACAGAAGTCAGACAGTGGTAGCACTTGCCATTAATCTGATCACGTGGCAGGCAGAGTTTCTGTGTGTTCAAAGACACAGCTAAGCATGATGACACACACCTTTAATCCCAGTACCAACCATAGAGACCTGGAGGTCTGTATAGACAGACAGTGACAAGGAAGTAATGTGGCTGGGCTTAGAGCCAATGAGAAGGCAGAACAGGAAGGCAATAAAGGTGCAGGTTAGACAAGAAGAAGCTCTCTTGGGAAGCTACGGCAATGTGGTGAGCTAAGGTTAGTTGATGGCTATTGCTCTAATCTCTACAGCTTGCACCCCTGTATTTGGCTCTGTGTTCCTTATTTAATAAAACTATTTAGAAGTTCATCTACAATAACCTCTGCATTCTGTGAGACCACCATAGATTAAAGCTGGATTTCAGAAACAACAGAAAGCCTACTAACTCAAGGAACTGAACAACTGTCTACTGAATGACTATTGGGTCAAGGCAGAAATAAAGAAATTAAAGACTTCCTAGAATTCAATGAAAGTGAACATACAACATACACAAAATTATGGGGCACAATTATAGTAGTGCTAAGAGAAAAGTTCATGGTACTACATGCCTTCATGAAGAAATTAGAGAGATCTCATACTAACAACAGCATATCTGAAAGCTCTAGAACAATAACAAGATGCAAGCACACCCAAGAGGAGTATATGGCAGTAAATAATCAAACTGAGGGCTGAAATCAATAAATAGAAACAAAGATTCAATGAAACAAAGAGTTGGTTCTTTGAGAAACTCAACAAGGTAGAAAAACTCTTATTGAAACTAAAAGACAGAGACAGAATTTTCAAATTAGCAAAATCAGAAATGAAAAGAAAAATGTTGTAGCTGGAGTTTTCTTATGTCCACCCAGCCCATGGTCAGGACAAACGTCTCTCACCTGCCAGTCCTGTAGTTGCTTGGACCCAAGTAAACACACAGAGACTTATATTACTTATAAATTGTATGGCTGTGGCAGGCTTCTTGCTACCTAGTTTTTATATCTTAAATTAACCCATTTCTATAAATCTATACCTTGCCATGTAGCTCATGGCTTACTGGTATCCTTACATCTTGCTTCTCATGGCAGCACCAGCTGGCAGTGTCTCCTGACTCAGCCTTCCACTTCCCAGAATTCTCCTCTCTCTTTGTCATGCCTATACTTCCTGCCTGGCTACTGGGCAATCAGTGTTTTATTTATCAATCAATCAGAGCAACACATTTACAATATACAGAAAGACATCCCCAGCCAAATGCAACCACAGACACCAAGTAAATTCAAAGAATCATTATGTCATACTTCAGAAACCAGTACTCCATAAGATTGGAAATCCTAAAAGAAATAGATAATTTTCTCAATAGATAACACTTACCAAAGTTAAAAAAAGATCAAATAATCAATTAAAATATATCTATAAAACATCTAGGGAAATATAAACAGTTGCTGTGGGATGTATGGCAAATGTGTTGCTGATTAATCAATAAAACACTGATTGGCCGTTGGCTAGGCAGGAAGTATAGGCGGGGCAAGGAGGAGAATAAAGCTGGGAAGTGGAAGGCTGAGTCATAGAGACACTGCCAGCCGCCACCAGGACAAGCAGCATGTGAAGATGCTGGTAAGCCACGAGCCATGTGGCAATTTATAGATTAATGGAAATGGATTAATTTAAGCTGTAAGAACAGTTAGCAAGAAGCCTGCCATGGCCATACAGTTTGTAACCAATATAAGTCTCTGTGTTTACTTGGTCGGGTCTGAGTGGCTGTGGGACTGGCAGGTGAGAGAGATTTGCCCTGACTGTGGGCCAGGCAGGAAAACTCTAGCTACAAACAGTCATTAAAAGCTTCCCAACCAAAAAATCCCAGGGACAGACTGTTTCAGCACAATATTCTACCAGACTTTCAAAGAACAGCTAATACCAACACTCTTCAAATTATTCCACAAAACAGAAACAGAGGAACATTGACAAGTTAATTTTATGAGGTCACATTTATTCTGATAACCGAATCACACAAAGACTCAACAAAGAAAGAATTACAGACCAAATTCCCTCATGAGCAGAAATACTTAATAAAATACTAGCAAATAGAACCCAAGAATACATCAAAAAGATCAAGACCATGATGAAGTAGGCTTAATCCCAGAGATACAGAGATGGTTCAACATATGAAAATCTATCACTGTAATCCACCATATAAGCAAGCTGAAAGAAAGAAAAAAAAACACTCATGATCATCTAATTAGTGGCTTAAAAAGCTTTTGGCAAAATCAAACACACCTTTGTGATAAAAGTCTCGGAGAGACTATACAAGGCACATTCCTAAACATAATAAAGGTGATTTACAGCATGCCTATGTCTAACATCAAATTAAATGGGGAGAAACACAAAGCAATTCCACTAAAATCAGGAACAAGAAAAGAGTGTCCACTTTCTTTATATCTATTCAATACAATACTTGATGTCCTACCTAGAGCAATATGACAACCAAAGGAGATAAATGGGATACAAATTACAAAAGAAGAAGTCAAAGTATCACTATTTGCAGATGATATAATAGTATATATAAACAACCCCAAAAAATTCTACGAGGGAATGCCTACAGCTAATAAACACCTTCAGCAAAGTGCTGGACACAAGATTAACTAAAAAAAAAAAAAAAATCAGTAGCCCTCCTGTATACAAATAACAAATGAGCTGAGAAAGAAATCAGCGAAATGACACCCCTCACAATAACCAAAAATAATATAAAATATCTTAAGTTAAATCTAACCAATCAAGTGAAAGACCTGTATGATAAAGCCTTTAAGACTTTGAAACAGAAAATTGAAGAAAATATCAGAAGGTGGAGAGATTTCCTGTGCTCATGGATCAGTAGGATTAACATAGTACAAATGACCATCCTTTCAAAAGCAATCTATGGATTCAACACAATCCCCATCAAAATCCCAACACTTTTCTTACAGACCTGGAAATAATGAAACTCATTTGGAAAGTCAAAACAAAACAAAACAACAACAACAACAAAAACAGAATAGGTAAGACAATCTTGTACAATAAAAGAACTTCTGAAGGTATCATCATCCCTGATTTCAAGCTGTACTACAGAATTTTAGTAATAAAAACCACATATTATTGGCATAAAACAGATACATTAATCAATCTAATCAAAGGAAAGACACAGACATAAATCACTCACCTATTGGTACCTGACCTATTATAAGAAGCCAGAAATACACAAGGGAAAAAGAAAACACCTTTAACAAATGGTGCTGGTCAAACTGGATGTCCACATGCAGAAGAATGCAAATATATCCATATTTATCATCCTTCACAAAACTCAAGTCCAACTGGATTAAAGACTCCAACATAAAACCAGATACACTAAACCACATAGAAGAGAAAGTGGGAAATAGCCTAGAATGCATTGGCACAGGAGACAACTTTCTGAAGAGAACACCAATAACCCAGGCACTGAGATTAACAATTAACAAATGGGTCGCCATGAACTGAGAAGCTTCTGTAAGGCAAAGGATACTGCCAATAGAACAAAAGGCAGCCCACAGAATATGAAAAGATTTTTAACAACTCCATACCTGATAGAGGAATAATATCTAAAATATATAAGAATCAAGAAACTAGATATGAGAAAACCAAATAATCCAATTAAAAATGAGGTACAGATCTAAACAGAGATTCTCAACAGAGTAATCCCAAATGGCTAAGAAACACCTAAAGACATGTTCAACCTCCTTAAGACATCAGGGAAATGCAAATCAAACCTAGTCTGAGATTGAATCTTACACCATTCCGATCTTACACCTTTGGCTAAGATCAAAAATACAAGTGACAGCTCATGCTGGCAAGGATGTGGAGCTAGTGGACTACTCTTCTATTGCTGGTGGGAGTGTAAAATTGTACAGTCATTATCAAAATCAGTATGGTGGTTCCTCAGATATTTGGGAATAGATGGACCTCAAGACCCAGCTATTTATACTCAAGGGCATAAATCCAAAGGATGCTCCATCCTACCATAAGGACACTTGCTTAATTAACCATGTTCATTGCAACTTTAGTCATAATAGCCAGAAACTAGAAATCACCTGGATGTTCTTCAACCAAAGAATAGATAAAATGAGGTACATTTACACAATGGGGTATTGCTCAGCTTTAAAAAATAAAGATGACATCAGGAAATTTGCCAGCAACTGGATGGAACTAGAAAAAAAAAAAAGATCATTCTGAGTAAGGTATTTTAGATCCATAAAGACAAACATGGTATATGTCCTGGAGGAGGTGGGAATAGGGGGTGGGCTGGGGGGAAGGCAGGGGGGCAGGAGGGGGCAGGAGAGGGGAGGACAAATGAATCCGTGGCTGATATGTAAAATTAAATTAAATTATAAAATAAAAAAATACAACATATAAAAAAAGAAAGTAAAAAAAATTCTGGAATAAATCATCCAGGAAATCTGGGAGACTATGAAGAGATTAAGTATAAGAATAATAGGAATAGAGGAAGGCAAAGAAACACATGTCAAGAAAGCAAAGAAAAAATGTATTTTCAAAAAGATCATACAAGAAAATTTCCCTATCCCAAAGAAGGAGATGCCTAGCAGGGTACAAGAAGCATACAGAATGATAAATAGTCTAGACTCGAAGAGAAAAACCAAAATGTGCAAAGAAAGAAAGAATATTAAAGCCTGCAAGCAAAAAAGACCCTGTAACATGGATTAGCACCAGTTGTGTTCCTGGAGCTGAAAGAAGTGTGACACATACTCGCTCTAAAGAAGAAGCAATCTCCAATTGATAACCATCTGCAAATGAAAATTTAGTTGCCTCCAGTGGAGTCTCACTGGGTAAACCAACTACTCTTAAGTGTTAGCTGCATGCCCAGCAGTAGACGGCTAACAGATGAATTCATGGCATCTCTGGAGGTCTCTTATCTCATAATTTTGAATCAGGGCTCTTCTTTTAATAAATGTATTTCTTATTTTATTTATATATTGTTCCTCTCTCTGTCTACCCTATAGGTCCTTTGTTTATATACTATGAATTTCAGGTTAATCCCTTTATGGAATTCTTGAGTGTGTGAACAAGTGCATCTCTTTTCCTTTATTTTTTTTTATAATTCAAATGTTTTAAGCTCATTTGTTTTTCAATGACAAACAGAAATGAGGTGGATATGAATGGGAGGGGAAGTAGGTATGAGCTGAGAGGAGTGGAACCCATAATCCGGATATATTATGTGAGAAAAAAAATCAAATTTCAATAAAAGGAAAAAAAGAGAAGTGATAACAAATATTAGATAAGAATATCTTAGCTTAGGTTAGACATAAGATATGTAGGAGTGACTGTCTACATGGATATGGATTTCAGTGTGTGTGGTTGGAAAGATGTGGGCTCATTCAAAGAACTTATATAATGAAAATAAAACATATATAAGAATGTTAAAGGTCAACAAACTGTGTGTGCAACAACAGATAGACTATAAAATATCCAAAGGCAGTATTTGAACAAATAGATGTAGCAACAGTCTAATAAAACTTTATTTACAAAAACAAAGCAAATTCGAAATTTTGCTTTAAGACATAGTTTGATGGTCATTGGCTGAAAGGAAACCAGAATTTCAGAAATGAATCGAAAAACAATTATCAAAAGACATCAAAGACAGGACAATGCTGTTCAAGCAAAACAATATCAAGTGTTGCAAAGTCAAAAGTAAATAGTTTTAAAAAGGCAAGACAATATCGTAATCACAAACACAGGATTTTTTAGTCTTAAAATCCTAAAATATCTTACTGATAAAAATATTTACTTTATTTTTAATTATGTAGTGTGTCTGTTTCTTTGTGTGGTTATATGCACATGAATGAAGGTACCTCCAGATGCCAGAAAAATGTGTTAGATCGCCTGGAGCTGAATTTAAAGGTGGTCATGAGACACCTGATATGGGAGTTGGGAACTCAGCTAGGTGTTCTCTACAAGAGTAGTGTACACTCATCCAATGAGCATTCTATCCAATTCCTCTGTGGGATTTTGATACAGCAAGATGCCATTGTTTGCATATCAAGTTTCAGCAGTGCTCCAGAAGTCAGATTTCAATAAACTGGAACAAATGAAATGAAGCAAAATCATTAGGCACAGAGAACTCTTTGATACAATTTGGTTATAAAGGAAATAGATATGATAATATCTGAATGTGATGATGCTACAAAAATATATTTTAATGTAAGAGAGAATGAAGGATATTTAAAAGTGAATAGGAAAGAACTAAAGAGAAGTAGTAATAGAAGATACATGATATACGTAATTTTAAAAGAGCATTGTTGAAAAAAATAATATGAAGGAAAAATGAACAAAAAAAGTTATTTCATTTTTGAGAGGAAAGAAATATTCTTCATTAAAATTATAGAGAATAAGAATACAGTACATTTCAACTACTCTTCCCAATTGTCAAGGATTTCCTATTCATACTTCTGTATTTTCTTAGGGCTCACTTATCCTTTTTCAAAACTTTATATATGATGGCTTAGGTTACTCATGTGGTCCAATTATCCAGAGGCTCAGTTGAGGCTGGGTATCCCCAAATAGTTGTGTTCATGCCTAGTTATTAATACATTTAGTGAAGACCATTAGCAGACTTTTCTCTGCAGCAGGCTAGGCATAACTTCTCACAATGCGAGAGTGTGAAAATTGAAGTTTGCAAAATCATTTAAGGATAGCTCTTAGAGTTTGCTGTGTCTGTTCCATCACATTCTCATTGTTAAGAAGATTATGGGAGCAGCCTGAATTTAAGGCAGAAATGAGTACACTAGATCCCTTAGAAAGGGTAGAAACATTCTATTGCCAGACAGCATGTAGATAGGAGAGGATACTGCCACTATTTTGTGAACCATCTCTCACAAGCTTGTTTAGAGACAATTTATCTTGAAACATCCTCAATTATCTCCTGTTCTTCACAAAATGGACTAATTAAAATGACCAAATAGAATTAAGAACATTTTCTTTTAGTTTTGATATAATTAGTAATACTTTTTTTATTTTTATTCATATCTTCCTAATACTATAAAAAAATAAAGTAGCTGGAGTACATTTGATTCTATAATCTTTAACAGTTGAAAATGTGACAATGTTTCTTTAAGTTCATTTCAAACACTAACATCGAAAATACAGTATGACAACCCTTTGAATTTTGTCTTAAGGTTTTGAGTTATAACATGCATCCATGATGCCAAAACATTCATCACACATAAAATAAAATAAATAGTAAAAATAATTTCATAAAATCTCTCCTATATTTCATTACTTTAAAATTGGGAGCTCAGTTTTGATGATTCTCCAAACTGCTTTATTCCAAATTTCTCTTTTAGCCTCTCCTCCTACTTTATCCTGTCTCTGTTTTTTCCCCTTTCTTG
Source organism: Peromyscus eremicus (assembly GCF_949786415.1). Lineage (NCBI taxonomy): Eukaryota > Metazoa > Chordata > Mammalia > Rodentia > Cricetidae > Peromyscus > Peromyscus eremicus. The sequence goes on from NC_081439.1 coordinate 46,128,260, forward strand.
AATCTGTACTAAAATTGGTTTGCAAATATATAGGGTAAATCACCAGGTTATCTATATAACAGGAGTTCCAGAGCAAATGAGAACAAGGGCTGGGGATGAGTAGGTTTTATGTTTTTACAGGAGATTTTGCAGTTGAGCAAATAGGACAAATTAAGTGTGACTTATCTTAGTTACTATCTTCAGGTCCTTGGATATAGGAATTTATTTATAAAATACGGGAGATTAAAAAGATATGCCAAATGTGCAAGTGCTATGAAGTACAATGTGCATGAAATGGGCGAGCATGCAGCAGGGATCTAGTTTGCACACACTATCCCAGTTTATGCTATTGACCTGACATCTCACCTGTTTAGAACGTTCTTTCGTGCCCACACTGGATAATAAAGAGCATGGTCATGGTCATGCTATCTAGTATTTCTGTGACAAAGAACAATACAGTGCAGGATAAGGGACAAAACGAAACTCAGGTTCCTCTAAATCTTTGCAGATTTTATTGACAACAAATATGTCATCTACGCCATTTTCAAATATCTTTTTATATATCCTCAGCAAACATAGTCTAGAGCAATGATTCTGAACCTGTGGGTCACAATCTGTTTGTGGCTATACATCAGATATTTACATTATGATTCATAACAGTGGCAAATTTACAGTTATGGAGTAACAACAAAGTAATTTTATGGTTGGGGGTCACAACAACATGAGGAACTGTATTAAAGGATACAGCATTAGGAAGGTTGAAAACCACTAGTCTAGAACATAACAATGGGTATATGAGATACTCCTATTGACCAAGAAACTAAATAAGACTATGAGGTGCCTAGTTAACCTGCGTAAGCAAGGAAGAAGGAGAAAGAATGAAATGTAATTCATTTTGTTAACATTCTCCATATTTGTAAACATGGTTTGGAATTCCTTTTTGTTTGTTTAGATCTGCACCCCATTTTCTATTAAGAGATTTTCTATTCATTTACATATCAACCACAGATTCCCCAGTCCTCCCTCCTCCCACCACCCAGGCTTACCTCCCAACCCACCCCCCCATTCAGACCTCCTCCAAGGCAAGGTCTCCCATGGGGAGTCAGCAGAGCCTGATAAATTCAGTTGAGGCAGGTCCAAGCCCCTCCTCCTGCATCAAGGCTGCGCAGTGTCCCACCATAGGCACTAGGCTCCAAAAAGCCGGCTCATGCACCAGGGATGGGGCCTGATACCCCTGCCTGGGGGTCCCCTAAACAGTTCGAGCTAAACAACTGTCTTGCTTATTCAGAGGACCTAGTCCAGTACCATGTTGGCTCCTCAGCTATTGGTCCACAGTTCATGTGTTTCCACTAGTTTGGCTAGTTGTCTCTGTACTTTTTCCAGTCGTGGTCTCAATATCTCTTACTCATATAATCCCTCCTCTCATCGATTGGACTCCTGGAGCTAAGCCTGGGGCTTGGCCATGGATCTCTGCATCTGTTTCCATCAGTCACTGGATGAGGGTTCTATCATGACAGTTAGGGTATTCAGTCATCTGAACACCAGAGTAGGTCAGCAGTTTGGAATTCTTTAGAAACGAAGGCTATACTAAGTATATTTTGATTTTCAAGTAATTTTTGCTTTATTCTGGTGTTGATAATTGTGCTTTTAGGAAATATTATCTCTATAGTATATACTAATGACCTTTGATAACTTTTTAAAGGATTTATTTATTTTATGTGTATGATTGTTTTGTTTGCATGTATGTACCTGCATTGCATGCTTGCCTAGTGCTGCTGAAGTTCAGAAGAGGACATTCAATTCCTTAGAAGAGGAGTTTCAGATACCTGTGAACTTCCACGTTGGTGCTGAAAACTGATCCCTGGTCCACTACAATAAGTACTTTTAACTGCTGAACCATCTCTCCTTCCATCCTTTGATAACTTTCAAAAAAAACACTGGATAGGAAAAAGTAGCTTTTTATTTGTGCTACATAGTGAGTAACGTTTTTTGTTTTTTGTTATTTTTTTAATTTCAAGTCACTGATAACTCACTAAATTCTTTAATTATTAGTTTGATATGGGCCATCAAGTTATTAGGGTTGTTAGAAGAATGTGATCCCAGCTGAAACTGAATATTTTATATTTCTAGGTAGTACAAACACCCACAAATGAATGCAGTTATCCAGTTGTTTGTCCACACTTTGGAAATGGTTTTCCTTGATTAAGAAAATAATAATGGTACTAAATACATAATGGCAAAAAGTTGGTTTTTTAAAAAAAATATTATTGAATTAGGTGATAAATAGCAATGCTAGCATAGATCACTTAATGTTTTTAGTATATTCTGCATACATGATATTAAAATATCATTTGTGATTTTTCTTTTCACACTTTCCACTCTATTATTAGTTTATTTTTATCCAGAATCACTGTAATAAAACTTCATTGATCCCCAAATTTTCCCACAAAAATCTGTTAATTTGTTGAATCAACTACGTTTCTGTTTTTAACTTGTTTCAGTAGATAACATTTTTACTGTCACATTGCAGTTTAAGCCACTCTTATGCAATGATGATATGCCATACTTGGCATTTAATAACAGCAACAAAAACCCTTTGTTAATTAGCAAGTAACTCTATTTAAGTTGCTTTAATATAGGAATTCTTCAGTTGAGATTAAGTATCTAGTTTTTATTTGCCTATAAATAAATGATATAATTTGGGAAGAATTGGTTAGTCTAATTTTGGGTTGACCCTAGGGAGTTTTTACTTTAGTGTGTTTTAATATGTTAGATATGAAATGTATTTAGAGTACTGATATATTTTTAAACAACTGATCTAACTAGATATCAAATTTCAAGTAGATCATAGACCTAAGGTAAATCTGAAATGATTAAACTCTATGACTATAATGTCAAATCCTATATTTGTAGCTTTTTGCTAGGAAATGGCTTCATATGTATGGTACTAAGTACATAATGACAAAAGCATATATATTGGACATCATCTTAAGTCAAGTGTTTATACTTTAAATGATACCATCAAAGAAGTAAAAAGGTCACCATATGACAAAAATATTTGCTAATAATATATAGTGGTTTTTACAACATTATCCATAGGGATACCTCTCAAGATAACAACTGGTATGCCTGACACCTCAGATAGTACAGAGCCATACATTCATTAACCAGTGGCTATGAATGTATTTTAAGAGCTATTTAACTGAGTCAGGATGACCCACTTTAAACGGAGGCAGCACCATCCCATATGCTAGTACCACAGACTGAATAAAAAGGAAAAAGAGGAACATTAAGAAGGAGAATAGATTTTTAAAAAGATGTGGAGTGTAGACAGTCATATAACATGAAAGTAGAAGTGGAGCTATTAGAGTGACAAAAGGTAACCACAGGGGTGGAGCGGTAGGATGGGGAGGGCAATGGGAGAAGTAGATGAATGAAAAGAAATCATGTATGAGAGTGTTGTAACAAAACCCATTATTCTGTATGCTACCTTGAAAATAGATTAAAAGAACAAAGCAGAATATAAAAGAGCAAAAAATGTAACTGAACTGTAGAGATTTCTGTTTAAGCATATGGCCTCCTCTAGAACACATTAGGTGAAGGCCAAGCTGGATGAATATCGAACTGGCCTTCTACCCCTAGACATTACCCAAATGTTTTCCTTCTTCTAGTATGTAGGAAAATGTTACAGGAGTGAAGACACAGAATACAAACCATTTTCATAGTTTCTGACTAAGGTGTTTTTTAAAGCACATCCAGACATTTTTGCTGTTCACATTCCCATTGAGGCCAATTTCATTGAATCTGAGCTGATCTTAGTGACTTTATTATAACCTGTAGAGGGCAGTCTTTAAACCCATTTTTCCTTTCCCGCTTTACTTTGGAATCCCTGAATCCTTCTTACTCATTTTTTTCTTCATTGGAGAGAAAGTTTTTTTGTTTTGTGAAGAAATTCTGAAGATAACATGTTATCATAAAAATCAATGTGCAGAGTATCAGAATATAGGTTCTTATGTTTGTAGTCCAGCAGAGATTCCCTCTGTGACCAATATGAACTGATGATTATGTAAATGGAAATGTCTCTACATGATTGCATACATTGCTGTTGTGTCCTGCTAGCTGAGAGACAACTTCTCTCATTATGATTAGTTCATATTTTTACACAAAGAAGCATCACACGTAATACAGTATGAACTTTTTTCTGTAAGTTCTTGTGCAAGTTCCTATATAGAAAAGTAAAAAATTAAAGAATATTGAAAGTCCCTTCTCTAAGTTTCAAGCCACATAAAAGGAAATAACAAAATAAAAGATGGAAAGTGTGTAAAAAAGAGGACATCAGTTTTGCATGAGTCATTTTGATATTTATGAATGTAATAAATTGACTAATTTGCCAATGAGCATATCCTCTTAGAAGAGTAAAAGGAGAATTTTGTGGAGTGAAAAAGACAGTGGATCAGTTTGGTTTTTCTGTTTTGACAGGAAGTGAACACAAGTTTAGGTAATTGGGGTTCAGCATTCTTACTGCTATCTTTACTAAAAAGGCTACCAGTCACTCAATCATTGTGACTTTAAGAGTGTTTCACAGTGCCTTTGTGATAGAAGTTAGAATTTGCACTTGGATGGATGGAGAATGGAGGACTGAAGACAAGAAATGGAAGACACATCCTTATGGGACCCTTGTTGAACTTATCCTGGTTACAAGCCCAAGATGTGGATTGCAGCCAATTAACCCAGGTCACTTATCCAAGATTAGTGGAAGTGAATATGTCTGAATAAAGATCAGTCACGGCACAGTGACAAATGCAGGATATCAAGAAGCAAGATAGAAGCTGGAAAAATAGAGGCATGGAAACTAACTGTCATGGAACATCATGGCTCAGGACCAATTATAGAAATGTGGTGAGTATACAGGGGAGCTGGTACATATGGGCATAATGAAGAATTCAAAACTTTATCTCCATAGTCATTTGCATTGTAGTTGGAACAGAAGACCTGAATTAAGTCTTACATATTCCCATGCAGTCCTTAACATTAATTCAAAGTTACACCACAAATTAGGAAGCCAGAAAATTGTGCATCAGGGAATCCCATAATGATGTATCCCACGGACAGATTCCCCCTGAATACCTGCCACAGGTATACCAGTCAGCACCAGGTAAAGACACAGTAATAAGAAAGCAAAGGGACAGGATTGTAACATTGCCAGCTTTGCAGAAAGATTTTTTTTTTTTTTTATAATCTTGTACTGTCTTATGTCAAATTCCTGGCTTTAGGAGATAGCTGGAGGTAGGGGAAGGGATATTTGTCAGCTGCCTTCTTAACTTCATCCACAAAAAGCTATCAAGGTCCTTGATCAAAACTGTACTGGGAAATAGGAGACACATACTTGAAATATCACTATGGAATTATACATGATGTCACATGCCTATAATCCTAGCACTATGGAGGTAAATGGAGGAGCATCATGAGTTTGGATCTAGCCTGGCCCACATAGTGAAATTGATATTTTTAATACATCAATATAACATCACTAACGCTTCATTTTAGGCATTAATTGCTTATATTCTCAAGATTCATCAGTGAGAAAGAAAATATGCATGAATAGCATGATATAATACAATTGAACACTGGGTCAGTCATAGAGTATTCAGTACTAAAATTACTAGCTCACTCTGTGTGGTGTGATGGATAAATCCAAAGTCTCAGCATGAAATAATGATTATCAATCTCTCCAGGCTAGCAAAGGGAGGAAGACCAAAAATAACTGAATGTTATTTACAAAACATTCCCTATGTATCTTGGCAATCTGTTCCTGGCATTTTTCTTTCACATCCTTCATTGTCTTATCCAAATGCTTAGCATATTTTGCAGCCTCCTCCTTATTTTCCTTAGTACATTTTTCTTCAGAGCAAACAATAGTTTGGGATTTATGTTGCAGGGCATGTGGAGCAACAAGACATTGAATTTTGCGTGCTTTGGTGGACATCATCTTTAAAGAGATTGAAAAGTTTTCATATTTTTGGTAACTCTTTGGTCCCAACTGCAAAGGCACAGTAATATCTATTAGTTCAGGAATCTCTCTCTCTCTCTCTCTCTCTCTCTCTCTCTCTCTCTCTCTCTCACACACACACACACACACACACACACACACACACACACACACATCTATATATCTATATATCATCTCTTAAAATAACCAAATTAAGAATACTCAGATTGGCTTCCACAATGCACCCCTAAGCAGACTTGGGCTTCCTCTCTCTAGTTCTTCATCTATATAACAAGAATGTCCATTACTCAACAAAACAGCACACACATGAGTCAAGACAGCTTGCTTTATGGGAAATCCTGGTTTGTCATTCCCACTACTGATTTGGACCACACAGGCCTTCCACTCTTCACTCAGAAAATCAGCAGCTACTTCTGTGGCCATGTGCTTGTCACAGAAAGTACAAAATCTGCATCCACCATCCACTTCAACGAATGTCTTACAGCTGGTAGGTGGTAAAGAGATATTCAACTTCATCTTAACATGGCTGACCATTTAGGAGGTACCATGGGAAAGGGGCATGATTTTTTTTATACAACTTCCCCATTTCCTGACCTAGAATTCATCTTCCATCATTTCTTTACTTGGTTTTACTTATTATTGTCTATGACAAGATTACTTACATTTTGCTACAACTTCAATGTGTATTTTCTTTTATTTTCATAACATTGTCACAAAAGTAAAAGGTTTCATATGAGGAAAATGAAGCATAAGCTTTTCAAAACTATTTTAAAAATTCACAAAATTAGAAGGAAGTGCTGACTAAGTTCTTCAACATTTCTGCCTATCACTGTTTTCCTAATTTTGTGCTTTTGTAAGGAGCACACTGAAATGAACACAGATACTTTATGAATCTGACAAAGAAACCATAAAACGGATTATAATAGCTGCACAGAAAAATTAAAGGAATGATTTTAAGTTTTTTGAAGTTTCCCAAATGTATTAAAATTGCAAAAATGCTTAAATAAGAAAAATGTGAATTTTTTTCTGTATCATATCATGAAGTAGGATAAATAGCCTCAAATGACATATTTTTAAATAACCTGCAGTTTCTAGTGAAAAAATATGATGTAAAAATTTGTGATAACTGGATATCAACATGTAGAAGGCTGCAAATAGAGCCATATCTATCACTGTGCACAAAACTTAAGTCCAAGTGGATCAAGGACCTCAACATAAATCCAGCTACTCTGAACCTGCTAGAAGAGAAAGTAGGATGTAGTCTTGAATGCATTGGCATAGGAGATCACCTCCTAAATATAACACCAGTAGCACAGACACTGAGAGAAACAATCTGCTGTGGGATGTATGGCAAATGTGTTGCTAATTAATCAATAAAACACTGATTGGCCATTGGCTAGGCAGGAAGTGTAGGCGGGACAAGAAGGAGAATAAAGCTGGAAGTGGAAGGCTGAGTCAGAGAGACACTGCCAGCCGCCACGATGAGAAACAGCAAGTGAAGATGCCGGTAAGCCACGAGCCATGTGGCAAGGCATAGATTAATGGAAATGGATTAATTTAAGCTGTAAGAACAGTTAGCAAGAAGCCTGCCACGGCCATACAGTTTGTAAGCAATATAAGTCTCTGTGTTTACTTGGTCGGGTCTGAGTGGCTGGGGGACTGGCAGGTAAAAGAGATTTGTCCTGACTGTGGGCCAGGCAGGAAAACTCTAGCTACAACAATCAATCAATGGGACCTCTTGAAACTGAGAAGCTTTTGTAGAGCAAAGGATATGGTCAACAAGGCAACAGCCTACAGAATGGGAAAAGGTCTTTACCAACCTCACATCTGACAGAGGACTTATATCCAGAATATATAAGGAACTCAAGAAATTAGACATCAAAATGCCCAACAGTCCAATTAAGAAATGGGCTATAGAACTAAACAGAGAATTCTCTACAGAGGAAACTCAAATGGCTGAAAGACATTTAAGGAATTGCTCAACATCCCTAATCATCAGGGAAATGCAAATCAAAACAAAACTCTGAGATACCACCTTATGCCTGTCAGAATGGCTAAGATCAAAAACACTGAAGACACCTTATGCTGGAGAGGATGTGGAGCTAGCGGAACTCTCCTCCACTGCTGGTGGGAATGCCAGCTTGTACAACCACTTTGGAAATCAATATGGCACTTTCTTAGATAATTGGGAATCAATCTCCCCCAAGATCCAGCTATACCACTCTTGGGCATATACTCAAGGAATGCCCAATCATACCACAAGAGCACTTGCTCAGCTATGTTCATATCAACATTGTTTGTAATAGCAGAACCTGGAAACAACCTAGATGCCCTTCAACTGAAGAATGGATAAATAAAATGTGGTACATATACACAATGGAATACTACTCAGCAGAGAAAAACAATGACATCATGAGGTTTGCAGAAAAATGGATGGATCTAGAAAAAATCATCCTGAGTGAGGTAAACCAGACTCAGAAAGACAACCATGGTATGTACTCACTCATAGCAGGATACTTGTTGCTGGAGAATTTCTCTCCAGCTCCCACCACCAAGTCCCGCCAGTCTCAGAGCCCACTTATAAAATAAACACACAGACTCTTACATTATTTAAACTGCTTGGCCATTAGCTCAGGCCTGTCATTGTCTAGCTCTTACTCTTATATTTAGCCCATTTCTATTAATCTTTATTTTGCCACATGGCTTGTGGCTTACCGGTACCTTACATCTTCCTTGTCCTGATGGCGGCTGGCTGTGTCTCCCTCTCCGCCTTCCACTCCCAGAATTCTTTTCCTTGTCCCGCCTATACTTCCTGCCTAGCCAATGGCCAATCAGTGATTTATTTACTGACCAATCAGCAACACACTTGACATACAGATCATCCCACAGCACTTCCCCTTTTCTTTTCTTAAAAAGGAAGGTTTTAACTTTAACATAGTAAAATTATATATAACAAAACAATTATTAAGCAAGAATTACAGTTACAATATTAAAGAAGAGATCCTATCTATCTTATATTTGTAAGTTTAAGGTTTTATATCTAACTTATCTTTTATTATCATTAAGGAAAATTGTAAGTATTTAGTCTTTAACCACATCAAAGACCTCAGAAGGATATACTACTACCTGAGAAATGGAGAAGGATATAAGCAACTTTTAGGAGTCTTGTAGGGTAGACAGAGACAGCTGGCAGCCTGGACAGTCATTCAAAGTTCTCTTGTAAAGTTGGGGCATCTGTCTTCAGCCCACAGGCCTAGAGTCTCTTATTTATTTTTCTCTGTGTCCTGTAGAATGTCTGGCAGTTTTCTCTGCAAAGCAGGAACCTGAAGGACCATTTTGTCAAGCAGAGTTCAGTGGTCACCTTTGTATGGGTCCTGCATGTCCAGTTGATCAGACAGTCCAGGCAAGAACAGTTTCTTGCCCAAATGGCTATTTTTGTCAAGGTGAAGATAAACTCCGTATGGAGTGTCTTCGATGCCCATCCTCCTCTCTGAAGTAAATCGGTGCTGTCAGGAGCAGACATGTCTCACTGTCCAAAAAGTCTAAACTTTTAAAACATTTTAAATGCCATATTCTGTAGGTCTTTGAAGTGTTTGAAGACTACCTATCTATCTGAAATATAACTATGTATACCTAGAAGACTTAACTAACATGGCTACAAATATTATCATAGATGACTAACTATTAATCTATTTTTTAATTATCCATTATAATTTTAAATGAGTTACATAAACATAATACCTCAAACAAGAATAGAAATATATATATAGTATAACAAAATTAAGTTTAAACTTGTATCAATAAACTAAAATCTATAGCGATGTAAAACATTTTAAATAAGTTGTTATTCTTTAAAAGTAGGTTCATTAATCTACCCTTTCATCCTATCATATCTAAACTATCCCCTTTTTTTCTTTAGAAAGAGATTGTATTTATAATCAACCTGCTTTAAATAAAAATATTGGTTTTTCTCTGTCCCACACCAGAGGGCTCTTCTGATTTGGGACATAAGAATCTCTTAACCATTTTTTTTTTTTTTTTGAGCAATATGTCTGGGTTTAGAGGGGGAGTGAGCCAATTCCATCTCTAAAGCCAGCTTGGTATATTTGGGAATTTGGGCGTAGCTTTTCTTACTACTTCCTGCTGGAGGGGGGCGCTGTATCTTTTGGAGACAGAAAGAAAATTTTAGGATCATGGAGTAGTCCGTGAGGCTGTATATCTGAGCCAGTTGACTTGAAACCATTCTGGATGTTGAATCATCTGGGCCATGGTGTCATTGGAGACCTTTCAGGGGGTCTTGGCTGGTCAAACCTGATGTATCTTAATCTGGAACAAATCCATAGTCTCTGGCTTTCTGTGGAAACAAGAGCAGAGACTCTTTTCCAAAGCAACATATCCTTATATCCAAATTTTGAAGTCAAGGTACCTTTAAAATATACATTTTGGCATAACTCAACAGCTTTTACAATCAAATGTTTTTCTGCAGTTACGAATATCAAAGAGAACATAATCCAGATTCTCTGTGTGGTAGTCATCTTTACGTGTTTTTTTTTTTATATTAGCTTGAGCCTATTGCTTTAAACTGCAGCCTTCTAAGCCTGAAACGGCGCAGTGGCTGCTGGCTCCGCCCACTTCAGCTTCCCAACATGGCGGCGGTCCGCTTTCCGCCAGCTAAGGGAGCCATGACTCTCAGAAATAGTGGGTCTACACTTTTACCAAAGTAGCGTGTAGCCCAGAAACCTCTTTTTTTGTTTTGTACTAGCAAAGGCTAAATTCACCACACAGTTTAATGTGCTACTTGCAGAGGCCTCATTCCTGCCATACGGCGGCAGGTCGAGCACGCACGCTAGGAACCCGCCAGCAGTAGCTCAAACACGCAGGCTGCCACTAACTTGAAAGAGACAACTAGGAACTGTTTTCAGCTCCGTTTTAGAATCTTTTTACTCAGGTTTTAGGTGGAAACTCTTGCCAACACGTTGGGCGCCATTTGTTGCTGGAGAATTTCTCTCCAGCTCCCACCACCAAGTCCCGCCAGTCTCAGAGCCCACTTATAAAATAAACACACAGACTCTTACATTATTTAAACTGCTTGGCCATTAGCTCAGGCCTGTCATTGTCTAGCTCTTACTCTTATATTTAGCCCATTTCTATTAATCTTTATTTTGCCACATGGCTTGTGGCTTACCGGTACCTTACATCTTCCTTGTCCTGATGGCGGCTGGCTGTGTCTCCCTCTCCGCCTTCCACTCCCAGAATTCTTTTCCTTGTCCCGCCTATACTTCCTGCCTAGCCAATGGCCAATCAGTGATTTATTTACTGACCAATCAGCAACACACTTGACATACAGATCATCCCACAGCAGATACTAGATGTGGAACAAGGATGACTGGACTGCTACTCACATCACCAGGGAGGCTACCTGGAAAACAGGACACCAAGAAAGACACGGGGATCACCCAATGATGGAGAAATGGATGAGATCTACATGAACAGCCTGGACATGAGTGGGGGTAGTGAAGGGCGAGGGTCGAGGGAAAGAGAGCTTGGGGGAGCAGGAGATCCCAGCTGGATCAAGAACAGAGAGGGAGAACAAGGAATAGGAGACCATGGTAAATGAAGACCACATGAGAATAGGAAGAAGCAAAGTGCTAGAGAGGCCCACAGAAATCCACAAAGATACCCCCATAACAGACTGCTGGCAATGGTCGAGAGACAGCCCGAACTGACCTACTCTGGTGATGGGATGACCAAACACCCTAATTGTCATGCTAGAAACCCCATCCAATTACTGAGAGATCTGGATGCAGAGATCCATGGCTAGGCCCCGGGTGGAGGTCCGGGAGTCCAATTAGTGAGAAAGAGGAGAGTTTATATGAGCAAGAATTGTTGAGACCAAGGTTGGATAAAACACAGGGACAAATAGCCAAACGAATGGATACACATGAACTATGAACCAATGGCTGAGGGGCCCCCAACTGGATCAGGCCCTCTGAATGAGTGAGATAGTCGATTGGCTTGATCTGTTTGGGAGGCATCCAGGCAGTGGGACCGGGTTGTGTGGTCATTGCATGAGTTGGCTGTTTGAAACCTGGGGCCTATGCAGGGTTGCTTGGCTCGGCCTGGGAGGAGGGGACTGGACCTGCCTGGACTGAGTCTACGAGGTTGATCTCAGTCCTCGGGGGAGGCTTTGCCCTGGAGGAGGTGGGAATAGGGGGTAAGCTGGGGGGAAGGTGAGGGGGGCGGGAGGGGGGAGAACAAAGGAATCCGTGGCTGATATGTAGAACTGAATTGTATTGTAAAATAAAATAAAATAAAATTTTAAAAAAATTTGTGATAAGTTTAGGAAGTTTTATAAAGGTTTTTTTGATGTAAGAAGTAAAGTTAGATGATGAGTAACTTTCATTTACATAACTGTCACTAGAATTTGTATAGGACCTCGCAACACATGAAAAAACACCCTATTTAACTAGGTCTTCTAGGCATGTGTGGCCGTTGTCTTTTTGGATTGTGATATAGAATACTCAGCATGTAAACATGTTAATTTTATTTATCTTACTCGTTTTGGTAATCTAGGCCAAGATAGCTATGTGACTAATTCTTTTGTTGGCTCCTTGTCGTTTCCATTTTGGACTTTCCCAGATTTAAATGATAATGAGGCAATACTATGTGGGTGCCAGTACTTCCATAATTATGTTGAGCAATAAGCCATAATATTCTTTGTAAGACAGTCATGGAATACTAATTCTCTTCTTCCTCTGTTTATGTACATGTATGCATATGCATGTGTCTTTTGTGTAGATAAATATCTAAAATAGAAAAGGCAATCCTGAATTTTTTTCTGATTTTGTTTGTGGAGACAATGTCTTTCTAAGAAGTATGGGCTGACTTCAAACTTGCAACTCCCCTGCCTTAGCATCCCAAGTGCTAGAAGTATCTTTTGTATTACTGCAGTACTGTATGTGTATATAAATCATAATTCATTGTAGATGGTGAGTTGATTTCTAATTTCCTTGGCTCAACTTAGATTAAAGCTAAAGACTGAATTTGAATTCGTCAAGGTTCAAGCAAGTATATGAAGCAAATTGTGGGGACATTTACAAACATCTGGAAACTCATAGCAATGTTTTTACACCAAGTTGTTCCTGAGACTTGATTTCCTATACTAGTTAGTTTCTTGCTATGTTTCTAGCTTAACCTCGCTATTTGGTGTCTGCACTTGTTTCTGTGCTCTGTATCAAGGATTTTATTCAAACTTTCATTAATCCAGGATAAAAACACTGCAGTGTTTACTTTCTGCTTTCAACGTGGTTATTTTCAAAACATTCTTCTAAATAAACAAGATAAAAATAATTCCAAAGTAATCAGGAAATGAATATAAAACTAAATTTACTCCTTAAATCTCTTCCAATCAGTGGTATTAGTTCTCAGTTCCTCACATGCATACAACCGTGACTGCCATCTCTGTCTACATTCTAAGCAGATGGTGTTGCCTTTAACCAGTGAAATTTATGTCATTATTTAGATGAGCATCAGGTCCTCACATTGATATGTATCTATCTATAGTTACATTCCTATATATGTATACCTTGTTTCATTCTCTCTTGGTAAACATATGCCATGTATGATGATTTTACAAATGTCTCAAGTCATCTCATCAAAAAAAAATCTGTTGAATACAGTTCTGCTGCAGTACAAAATATAAACAGCACTAGTGGCTGGCTTTGGATGAGTAAAATGCAACTTAAGTGGTAAGTAATAAATGTAACTTCTCTGGCCCTTTTAGAGAAGGTGGTGCAGTTTCTACTAACAAAAGTACATTATCTCTTCCTCTTTCTCCAGCTGGTCATCCTTGTAACTTAGCTATTGTTATGAGAAAGTGGGGGCCATACAGAAGGTTCTTGTATATATGCTCTGTCATTCACTACCAGTCAAAATCCCAGCTGACAGCTGGCATAAACTGCCAGGCATGTAGTTGAACAAAACTTTGAATACAGCTACATCCCAATCAAATGCAGAATAAAATAGAGAAATACTCTATCAAAAGTGTAGATTTCAATGTAAAATAAATGTTTTAGTAATTAACATGGAGACAGTCACTATGCAAAAGATATCCAAAGCAAATTTTGGTGCTTGTAATTTTCTGCTTTTGCAATAAATGCAAACTATGTGGTTCGGTTGTTAAGATCCCTTGCTCTGCAAGTATATGGACCTGAATTTGAATCTCCAGAACCCCCATAAAAGGCTGGACATGTCAGTGCTTGCTTGTAACCCCATTGGGGCCAGAGGCAGGCAGATCCCATGAATTCATTGGCCAACCAGAGCTGCCAAAGGAGCAAGACTCCGGTTATGTGAGAGACCCTCAAGCTATTCAATAAGGCAGAAAATAATCAAAGGATGTTCCTGTTGTCTGGCTCCAGCCTCTGCAAGGGTGTATAAGTGCATGCACTTATGCACTCATGTTTGTGAACAAAACACACACACACATACACACACACACACACACACACACACACACACATACACCTTCAAATATTCAAAGGAAGAAATTGTCATATGAGCACAAAGAAATAGCACAGTGAGACAATCATATAATAATATTAGAATTAGTTTTATATGCTTACAAATAGCAAAGAGGGATACTGAAAGAGATAAAGTATTGAGAATAAACCATAAAATACTCATTTTAAAATGTTATTTTCAAGATGACTGAAAAGGGGGTCATTTCAGGGTCAGGCAGAAACCTGATGCAAAGGAAATTCCCAAGAATCTACAAAGATGACCCTAACTGAGACTCCCATCATTGTTGGATATGTAGCCTGAACTGGCCATTTACTATATGACCAGGCAAGACTTCCAATGGAAGGACTGGGACACCAACCTAGCCACATAACTTTCAACCTGCAGTCTTTCCTCCCTATGTGATGTGCTGGGGTAAAGGTGACAAAGAGATTATAGGAGTGGCCAACCAATCACTGGTCTAGCCTGAGACCCATGCCACGAGAGTAAACCCTCACCTGACACTGCATGGAAAGCCAGGACCTAGAGACTGGATGGCTCAGAGACCTAGAATAGAACAAAATACAACAGGAGAAAAAAATGCCAATGTAATGATGTCCAGCGATATTCTCCTATACTCAAAGATTGTTGCCTATCCCAACTGTCATCAGAGAAGCTTCATCCAGCATTTGATGGATACAAATGAAGACACCCGCAGTCAAACATTCAGCCAAGCTTGGGGAATCCTGATGAAGAGAAAGAGGAAGAATTGTAGGAGCAATAGAGGTCAAGAAAATCACAAGAAAACCCACAGAATTAACAAATCTGGGCTCACAGGTGATCACAGAGACTGAACTGACAACCAGGGAGCCTGCACAGGACTGATCTATGTTCTCTGCATATATGTGATAATTGTGTAGCTTGGTCTTCTTGTGCGACTCCTAGCAGTGGGAACAGGGCCTGTCTCTGACTCTTTTGCTCACTTTTGGGACCCTATTTCCCATAGTGGTGAATTGTCCTGCCTAGCCTTAATACAAGGGGAGGTGCTTAGTTTTACTGCCATGTGATACGCCATGTTTTGTCAGTAACCATGGGAGATCTGTTCTTTTCTGAATAGAAATGGAAGAGGAGTGGATGGGAGGAGGTGGGGGATGCTGGGAGGAGAGGAGGAAGGGGGAAAGTGTGGTCAGGATGTAAGATAAGTAAGTAAGTAAATAAATAAATAAATAAATAAATAAATAGAGTTTTTCACATTAATGAGAGGTTATCTAATTTAGAACAATATTTCAAAAGAGAATAACAAATATTTGTACACATTTTTAAGTAACTGATTTGGAAATATTGAAAAACTAATGTGGAGCAAAAGAGAAGGAACTTTAAACAGAGGAGATAAGAAGATAGGGATTTTAATCTATGTACATCTACCAAACATAAATATTCAGATTAATACTATGGGCAATTTTTCTAATGGGTTCTTAGGGTAATGAGAGTGAAAATTAATGTTCTGATTTCTGATTAAACACCATAATCTTGGTTTTACTAATACAGTGTTCTGTATGCTGTAAGAAAATTGAAAAAATAAAAATAGATGCTTTCTGGGGGATACCTCAAATAAACCTTAAAATCATCTTCAGATTCTGTATGATGCTGTGATTTGGGATATATGTTATAATGCTTTTACCAAAATCCATAGGACTTTATTAAGAAGGTCAGAACCCTAAAGCAAACTGTCAAGTTTAGCAAATAATAATGTACCAAAATTGTTCAGAATTTCTTTTAAAGAATAAAAGCAATTACACTTAGACACACTCAAAATTGTCTCTATGACATTTCATATACTAATCAGAAAAATGAGAATCTATCAAATATACATATAGATAAGAAAAAAATATTCCAGCCAGGAGGATTCAATGGCACACTGCTTGAGCAGAAGAAATAACTAACAAACTTAATGACAGAAACTTAAATCAGAAAATCAAGAGTTAAAAAAAATGTGAAGACACACAATGATATCTTTAGGAAACTGTGGTATATTATCAAGTGAAACAACATACTCATGGGAACATAGAAGATAGATACACATGCAACACTGCAAAGAGCTTAGTAAAAGAAATAAATATGCTCATGTAGATCTCATCCACTTCTCCACTGCTGGGCCATCCATGTGTCCTTCCTAGGGTCCTCCTTACTAGCTAGCCTCCCTGGAGCTGTGGGTTGCAGTCTGTTTATCCTTTGCTTTATATCTAGTATCCACTTACGAGTGTGTACATACCATGTTTGTCCTTCCAAGTCTGAGTTACCTCACTCAGGATGCTATTTTTTAGTTCCATCCATTTGCCATCCATCCATGATTTTGTTGTTTTTCTCTGCTGAGTACTCCATTGTGTATATGTACCACATTTTCTTTATCCATTCTTCAGTTGAGGGGCATCTAGATTCTTTCTAGGTTCTGGCTATTACAAACAATGCTGCTATGAACAAAGTTGAGCATGTGTCCTTGTAGTATGATTGAGCATTCCTTGGGTATATGCCCAGGAATGGTATAGCTGGGTCTTGAGGAAGATTGATTCCCAGTTTTCTGAGAAACCACTATACTGATTTCTAAAGTGGCTGTACAAGTTTGCACTCTCACCAAAAGTGTAGGAGGGTTCACCTTGCTCTGCATCCTCTCCAACATAAGCTGTCTTCAATGTTTTCGATCTTAGCTATTCTGACAGGTGTAAGATGGTATCTCAGAGTCGTTTTGATTTGCATTTCCCTGATGACTAAGGATGTTGAGCAATTCCTTAAATGTCTTTCAGCCATTTTGAGATTCTTCGGTTGGGAATTTTCTGTTTAGATCTATAGCCCATTTTTTATTTGGACTGTAAGTGCCATTGGAAAGGTCATTCAAACATTCACATCTGGGGGCTGGAACGATGGCTCAGCAGTTAAGAGCTCATAGAGTTTGGTTACTAATACCCATGCTGTGCAGCTCACAACCTGACACATTTTTCTGTCCTTTTCAGGTATTCTATTTACTTGTGCACATGCACAGATACACATAATAATAAATAAAAATAATGAAAATAAATGTCATAAATTTCAAACCTGATCATTAAAAAAAATCAAACCTGCTTTTATCGCTCCCATAGTGAATTACTAACATACTTAGGATAAATACACATACCATTACATTAAAGAAGAGATTGCTAGCTAATTATTTCCTTGTTTTTACCTCCAATACCCACTTACTTATCTCTTTGTCTCAACACTTGCCCTTGTCATTTCTTATTATGTCTGATTCAGATACTCCCATAACTTAACACTGCCTGGCTTATGCTTCACTGTCTTGCTTGCCTCAAAATAGATTTCAGTTCCTCCATGAAGTCTTCAATAACTCCTTGTGATTATTTTACAATTTAAAATTTATATTGATTTTAACCTATACTTCTTGTGTTACAAACTTCCACTGCATTTTGCAAGGTTCTAAAATATACTGAGCTTTACAAGCATAGTGACGATTCCTGTTTTATACATTTCTGTTGAAACTACCACATAGGAAGCCTGTCTGAATGAAAATTATTTACAGAGTTCAACAACAGTGGTGCAATGTTAAGTGTTCTAAGCAAGGCTATCTGTTATATAATTCTTAAGTTCTTTTTTCTCCAATAATCTGATTTACAAAATGGGATTTCTATACTTAACCTTGTCATCTTGGTTAGGCAATTGGCATTACCTAGGACACATAAAATCAGTTCTTGATAATTGCAAGAAGCTAATTTTAAATAACTGCATATTTTTCTTTCTGGTTGCTCTTGTTTGCTTTTAATATTTGCTCCTTTTCAGTTTAACTCCTAAATAAGTTCTTTTAAGAAATTAAAGGTTTGACAAAGATGTTGAAAATATTGCAGATTAAATTGAAAACCATTAATAAAGTTTGAGGTTTCTTTGTGGTTTTGTTTTCTTTCTTTCTTTTTGGTTTTCTTTTCTTTTCTTTTTTCTTTTTTTTTTTTTTGAGACAGGGTTTCTCTGTGAAGTTTTGGTGCCTGTCCTGGATCTCGCTCTGTAGACCAGGCTGGCCTCAAACTCACACAGAGATCTGCCTGGCTCTGCCTCCCAAGTACTGGGATTAAAGGTGTGCACCGCCACCACCCAACTCGTGGTTTTGTTTTCTGATAGCAGATAATTGTTCGAGACAATGGAACAAGAACTTTTTATATCACTTAGTATTTTCTAAAACACTGAAAGGTTTTTAGATAAGGAAACTGAGGTTTATAAAGACTTGGAACTCTGTGGAAATGTCTTCAAGCATATCTAAGGCAAGGTTCATTGTATTTCCATGGGAGAAATACTAACTTTGGTATTAAAAACCTGTTCCCTTCATAATTAACTCTTCCCTTATTTAAAATCTGACACTGGAAAACCTTAAAAAAACAACTCTTTCCCAATATATAAAGGGATCAGGGAATATTAATGTCATATGAAAGTTAGTTTGATAAATCACCAAAAAGTGTTTGGGGGAGATAGAGTTTAAGAGAGCTAGAGTAATACTTTTTCAAACATTAACAAATTGAGTTTTTTTTTTCCAACAAGATCTTACATAAACCTACATATCAACAGATAAAATTGCATCTGTCCTGGTAGGATAAAGGATAGATTTGCCCTTACATCCCCTTTTCTCTAATATTGATGCCCTATGACATCTCGGAAAGTAAGTCAGGCATTTACAGGACACAAGAATTACACTTTGTATATTATAAATACCGAGCAGCAGAACGGAGGGAAGGTCCAGAGTTGGCATGGGTGCAAATCAAAGTAGAAATGATACATAGTTTTCTGAACACATTTAAATTATGGTTGAACCTCTTTTGAAAAGTCTAATTTCCATCATCTTCTATCACTTCCTTCACACTTTTACTATGCATATTTATTTTGGAAATTTCTTTAACATCCTGAAAAGTAAGTGGATCTCAGTTGAGTAATACCAATACTCTGGTTTGCTCCTCTTAGGATAACACTCAAACAACATGTGTATTTTTTATTAAGAAAATGTTTATTCATTTTACATACCAATCAAAGATCCTCCTCTCTTCCCTCCTCCCACCCCCACAGCCTTCTCCCCACCCCAACCCACCCCCAGTCTCTTCTCTGAAAAGGTAAGGTCTCCCATGTGGAGTCAGCAGAGCCTGGTACATTCAGTTGAGGCAGGTCCAAGCCCCTCTCCCTGCTTCAATGTTGTGCAAGGTGCCCCCCCATAGGTATTGGGCTCTAAAAAGCCAGCTCATGCACCAAGGATGGATCCTGATCACACTGCCAGGGGGCCCCTTAAGCAGACAAAGCTTCACAACTGTCTCACTTTTGCAATACATATTGAAAATTTCACGGAAAATAGTGGTACTGTTGATCTCATACATTACTAATATTATTATGGCATTCAGACAGCATCTCATGTATACTGTTTCCAATTACTCATTTTCTTTGAAATAACAATTTGTATTCATTTCTAATTTGATATTCAATTACATATATATTATATATATTTTAATTTGGCAAATTTAGAATATTTTACTTTTATTCTGACTTATTGGTGACAGAGATTTCTTTTGTAAATAACCAAATTATGGTAAAGGGCATTTACCACTTTCATAGTTACTCATATATTTCTTAAACAATTATTAAATATCTAGTGGAACGTTTGTTTAATATCAATACTTCATTGCATATAATACAAATGATTACCATGTGATATGTTTTGTACTTTTTAGTACTCATTTCTTAAAATGATAATATATGGAATGCTTTCCTCATCCATCTATATTTTGCAAATGAGATCATTTGTTTGGTGTTTTAGTTATATCAGTGTTATAATCAAGTAATTAAGTAAGTAAGGGGTATTAATTCTGGTTTTTAACTCCTTGAGATATCAAATAAAATATAGACTTCTGTTATCTGCATATAGAAAAACATGGATATTTTGATACATAAAATAGGAATGAAATAATATGCCTCAGTTAATGAGAACTTTTGAAAAATACTGTACTATTAGAATTGGTAAAAAATAAAAGATTCTAGAGAGATGGATCAGTGGTTAAGAACACTTGTTGCTCTTGCACAGGACCCAAGTTCAGTTCCCAGCACCCGCATAAGGCAACACACACTTGACTTAGTCCCAGCTCCAGAGAAACTGACACCCTTTTCTAGCCTTCTTTGTATTGAACACAAATGGTGCATATACATACATATAGGTAAGCACATATATACATAAAATAAGAACTTAACAAAATTAAAGGAAAAAGAATTCCAAATATCTGGAAACCCTATAAAATTTGTTTTTGAATAAAAGAATACAACAAAACACAATTAACTTTCATTTAGAAAACACAATAGTTATTCTTTTTTATCAGATAAACTATAAAAATTATATATCAACTTATTAATGTTTTAAATAATTAACCAAATATACTGTTTTGTCTCATACACAATACTTTTTTTGTCCTGTGAAAAATTAAGTTAGCATGTGTTCAAACCTTCTCTTACTGTGGGCAGCACTAATTGGACTCAGTGGGATTTAAAAAAAAAACAGAAAAGGATGTGTAGTTGGGAAAGGAACATGTGGGGTGCCTCGAGGGAGATAGAGGGGAAAATAGAAGGGATAGATATTATCAAAATACACTGTATACATGCATGAAATTCTCAAATACTAAATAAAATATTATTTAAAATAAATTTTAAAATAAAAAATGAAAATCTCAAGCTCTTATCAATCATGTCCTTACAATTCATGACAATGTCTCCACTTACCATGTTCATTCACTTTTTTGCAACATAAATTTATCTCACTCTTCTAATCTTTCCTATCATTGAAGTGATATTTTATTCTTCCTGAAAGAAAATTTCATAGTTTGTTAAAATTTAAAACAACTTTTTTGATTTTAAGTTAAAATTTTAATTTAAATAACATAGGAAATGATTGTAAGTTATGGAAAGAATAAACTGGTTCTATTGAGTGCTAATAAGGAAAGTCAACAATATATAAAAATGTCGTCATGTATAAGGATGTTGGTACATATACATATACACATATTTGTAGATGTATATGCTCAATTTAGTACTCATTATTTAAATGTTGTTGCACTTATACATGAACATTCCAGATTATCACATAATTAATAATAATTTCTCTAGGAAAAATAGATTTTGTTGATTAAGTCATAATTTGTATTTTATAGACCTCTATTATTTTTATATGTGTTGTTTTGTAAACTTCATCTGTCTGTAATATAAGTAGCAATTTGAAATTGAAAGTGAGTTTTAGCTACATATTCAAGTTCTTTGTATTTCATAGTTAAGGAAGCTTCAGAAGAAACTGAAAATAAGTGAGTACTTATTATAGATCCACTTATTCCTATGTTTACACTTCATTTATAGTATTTTATTATTTACTTAATTTTTATATGTGGCAAATAGTATAATGTCTCTCATAGAAAAAATATAAGTTAGTTTTCCTGTCTGATTTGGTCCAAGTCATGATGAGTGTGTGTTTAATTACTCCGTTTTAATAAATTGATCCCTTCTCTATTTAGAGTTAACAAACATTGGAAATAAACAATACAACAGGAGGATCAAGTGAAAAAGAGGGAGAAATATGTTGTAAGGATTTAACCCATATTTGTTGAGATAATGAGTAGAGGAATTTTATTCAGTTCACTTTATGCTTATATAAGAAAGTAAACACAAAATTAGGAGTGAGTGTCCCTTGATTATAATTCATTGCCACATTCATCAGACTTTCCAGGGAATAAAAGCTCAATACAATTATACAATACAAATTTATTAGTTTTAATTTTTTGAAAATATTCTTTGAAAAACATGGATTGTCAGTTGTAGGTATAGTCTGATCTCTGTGGTCCTGTCTGTGATTAGGCAATTCATTATTATCCTACTAATTAGTGTATTGTTTTTCAACCTTGGCTGCACATTAGAATCACTTGGGGAGCTTTTAAAAATCCCAGGCCCAGGAAGCTGAACTCAGAACCAATTACCTCAGAATCTCCAGGGATGCAACCTAGGCATCAGTCCTTTTTTAAAGCTCCCCAGGTGGTTCCCAAGTGCGGTCACATTTGACAATCACTAATTTAATGAAAGTTACATAATTTGCCCTTATAACAAGAAAGATGAATTTTCTTATCAAAGACACTGTACCTCTGAAAACTGACAAGCAAATAAGCAGAAATATCAATGCACTTTTTCAATGAATTTATTTAAAATGTAGAACAGTAATGAAGCAGAAGGATCAAATATTAAAACATAATCCTGGATCTTCATTTGGGCACACAGCCTGAGAAGGTATTGATGAATTTTGTTTACTTAGGGGAGCTTGGTGTCTTATAAGTAACTTCAGCGGAAATCAAGATGTGCCCAGGGCAATAGTGCACTTAATGAAGAGAAAGAAGTGTTAAGTCACGGGCTTAATGATTTGTGTTTTGATTGACTTCATGGGATTGTGAGAGTAACATTCTGATTCCCATGGGCCTTCTATAATCATGAGTTGAAACTTAAAATAATAATTTCTCCTTCTGAAATCTAAACTTAAAAATGCAGAAACATGTATGTGAATACAGATCATAACTCGAAGTAGAAACTTAATGCTCCCTGTGTATTTGACTCTTCCCTCTAGCAGGAAGTGTCATTATATTACGTATTTAATTTTTTCAATAATTATGTATTATACTTTTAGATTTCCCTTTAATATCTATGACTCAAGTTTTGGTATGTTATTATTCTACATAAAAATAGAATTCCTAGGAAATTTTGCATGATTTCCTAGGGCATTAGAATAAACTTTTCTTAGTGATAATTATTGCATGTAGTTTCTAATACAAAATGTTTAGAAGGCACTCAGCAAAGCATCTTCATGATTCAAAGTCTCAAATTGTAAAATGTTTGCATTCTTTTTTTCAATTATATACATTCTCTTCAAAACACATTTTTGTAAAGCATATATCAATATCACAGAAATAAGAAAAATATATAGACTTAAGCTATTATGAGTATATATATATGAACATAATCATATATAAAAATAAAATATAGATTTTAAACACATAAGCATGAATGAAAAATAAAATATGGAATTAAATCATTTCATTGACCAGTCAGGAACTGTCAACAGGATAGTGACTGATATCTAATTACCATTTAATGACTTGAATTTACATATTCAATCATGTATGTGGAGAAATATAATATTGTATAAGCATGTTTATCAAAAAAATTCAATCACAATGAAAACAGATGTAATAAGAGTATGTTTTATTAACTATGCTAGGTTGTGGAAAAAGTAACAGCAAGTGAAACTCTTGTAAAATATTCGTAGAGAAATACAAGCCAAATGAAAGTATAAAGGAATTGATACATGATAAACTGTGTTTTTAATCACAAGATGGCAGAAAAAATGGCTACAGTGAATGAAAGGTATTCAAATAGAGATTAATAGAGAGGAGGTAGGATGACCAAGGTGAGACTAAAGACAGAAGTACGAGAGTAGTAAAGCTATGTCATAGCAGATTAAGTGAACATTGCGGCAGGGCTATGTCAGGGCTCTAATCAATAGTCCATAGTGGTGCCTCTAGTGCTGAAATTGATGTCTGTGTAGTTATTAGAAGGAAAATAACCTAGAATTTTCATGGTTCAGCATGCTCTACTTTTCAGAAAACAACTCTTAGTTCATCAGGAGAGCATTTTCTCCTTTTACCCATGCCAGGTCAAACTATTCTGTTCTACAATGAAAGACGGATGGGTAAGGGAAAGGCCTTTCTTTCTGTAAAAACCTTGATGAGTACCGGCTTTATTTCCTGAAAATCATTTCTTTTCCTCTGAATTTAAATTCCTGGAAATTTTCTATTCTCAAACAAAGGGATCTATAATATTCACAGCTATGCTAAGATTGTAATAATTCCCTAGCCGATTATCTGTCAGTGTTCAAAAGAGGCAATGGAGATTGTTGAACATTCATAGGTTCGGGATTTTTGACTAATGCCTTTTGTCATTAGGAATCAAATTCTAAATTCACTTTGAAAGAAATTGGGCTTTATTCTACAGTAGAAAAAAACAGTAGACTTTGAAGAACTTTAAACATAAACATGATATGATATGATGGTTGATTTTGCATTATAAAAATATAATTCTGGCTTTATTATGAAGCATTAACTAGAGACTATAGTTCATAACTTCAAGTGGGCAATGTACTAGTGTAATCTCTTCTACTTGGGATGCACACAAAGAACATAAAGGTTATGGATTTTATGATCCACAATTAAGATTAGGTAATACCAGGAGCTGGAAGGCA
Source organism: Peromyscus eremicus (assembly GCF_949786415.1). Taxonomy (NCBI): domain Eukaryota; kingdom Metazoa; phylum Chordata; class Mammalia; order Rodentia; family Cricetidae; genus Peromyscus; species Peromyscus eremicus. The sequence goes on from NC_081439.1 coordinate 46,153,075, forward strand.
GAGAAGAATATTTCAGATGCAATACTGGATAAAATTTACCTAGATGAATTTCTGCTGTGAAATACCTAGATTGTCGAGGAATATTAGTTTAACTATGTAAAGGTGTGTTGCTTTAGTTTATGCTGCATTTGTTTAATAATGTAAAGATGTGTTGCTGTTTTACCTTACCTGCCTAAGGTGCCTGATTGGTCTAATAAAAAGATGAATGGCCAGAAGCTAGACAGAAGAGAGATATGCAGGGCTGGCAGGCAGAGGGAATAAGTAGGAGGGGAAATCTAGGCTCGGGGGTGGGGGGATAGAAGAGAGAAAGAGGAAGAAGGAGAGGGACATGCCCAGGGCTAGCCAGGCAGCAGTCAGACACGGAGTAAGACATACAGAAGGAAAGAAAGGTAAAAAGCCCCAAAGCAAAACAGGTTAAGTTATAAGAGCTATCAAGAAATGAGCCTAAGCTAAGGCTCAACATTCATAGCTAATATTAAGTCTCCATGTCATGAAGTGGGAGCTGATTGGTGGCCCAAAAGAAAGCCTGCTCCACTGAATATTTTACATTAAATGTCAAAAATTTTTAAAAAGATAAATGTAGAACAAAGTTTGCAAAATCTTGTGACAAGACCTTTGCAGATGAAAAATTTAAAGAAAACAAGATACACAGTGATAAATGGTTACAGCACTATAGCCCTAAAATACTATCTGGCTTCATTAACCATAATGATATACAGGAATATAATTCGGAGTAAACATACACCTGACATGCCAAGAAAACTTAACAAAAAACAGTCTAGCTAACTTCAGTAGACGTTAGGTGGGTAAAGGGGATGGAATTAAAATTCTATCACACACAGCAAGCCAAAATAATGTTCATATCTATTAACCTGGTCTCTGGGTGAAAAATTACACATTAATATGTGAACCATGCACATGACAACAAGGCTTGGAAAGTTAATTTATTCTATTTTGCATATACTAGATACCCTGAAGCTGAAAATTGTAACATAAAACTTATATAAGACTCTTAATGAACCTGTAGTATCTAACAGAAGCAAATATTAAAAATTTCTAAGTAAAATATGCCTTCAGGCCAAACCTCAAAATAATTTCCCAGTTAAGTGTCTGCTCAACAGAAGCTCACAATGTACAGTTAGAAAAGATAATAGGAACAATTTTCTATGGGGAAAATATGAACACAATCTTCAAATACTAGAAATGTGGTCCTAAGGTATTATAATGAGATTATTGTTTGTATACAATAAATTGAATATTTTACATTATTCAGCTACAAGATAGGATTACAAGAAAAATTATGAATCATTATATATATTTAAAGAGGAAATGTTGGAGGAATAATAGGAAAGGTATGAAGTTAGCAGAGGAAATGTATGTACTTTAAGGTAGAAAGAAGCTTTCCTTATAGTTTAGGCTATGAACCATAGACAATATACAAAGAATAACAGCTAAACTTCATAATACATATTTTCAGTGGGAAAGAATAAAGATAATTAAAATAAAAACATCTAAATAGAGAAACAAGGCAATTATTTACATTAAGGAGTACATATACTAAGGTTCAAATTTTCTTACTATTAATATTAGATGTTAAGATAAAATGTACCAAAGTTACTAAAGATCTAAAGAAACATAATTTTTACATTACACTTTATTCTTTTTTTAGGTAGTCAAACCACCAATACTCAATAAGTACAAATAGAAATAATTCTGGTTATTTAAGGCATCAGAAGTCATCTCACTACAAAATATGTTCTGAAGTCATTATTAGATAATTTGTGCCAATAATAAAAAGCACAAAAGAGGCAGAAGTATAATATAATATTAAAAATAAGCAAAGAACTAAGAAACACTTATTATTACATACTATTAACTTATAGAATTTATAGTAAAATATATGGACTAGAAAATAGGTAAAATTGAAAGTAAGGTAAACTTCCTATTCAAGAAACTAAAAAAAAAAAATCAGGGTAAATCTTAACAGAAGAGCAAAAAATACTTAGTTAAAATAACATATAGTTATAGAATTAAGTACTAAAATTGATAAAAAAGAAAAAAAGTTAAGCATTTTAGTGAAGGAGAACAAAACCCATTAACTGTTTCTTAGCAGTAAAACCCCAAGAAGAAAAACGATAGTGAGGGACAGCTAGTCAGAGTTTATACAAAATCATCTGTGGGAAAGCTGGTAAAAATGATCAGAAAAAACACACACTCCAAGCGTCTAGAAAAAGATCATGCACAGGGTAGTAGCAACAACAGTGGAAGGAGAATCTGGGAATGAAAAACTCTCCCCATGGCATGGAATGTCAGCAATGGCAACTGACAGAGCAGAGGCAAGATGCCATATCCATATCAAAAACATTTCTGCCATGAAGGTGACCAGCCCAAGAGTCTTGTTGAACCACACTCTCATGGAAACTCAGAGACCAAGTGATACAGGTCTTCATATCAAAACTTGACAAACAGAACACTGTGAGACTGAAAAAAAAAGCAAAACAAAACAAAATAACAACAACAAACCTTTCAATCAAACCAGAACAACCAGGGAGCTGAAAACCTGGCAGGAAACATAGTATACACAGGAACCTTCACACATACTGCCAGTAGTGTGCAGGACATTTGTAAGTACTACAGAGGGGATGAAGTCAGCATTCAAAACCAGAGAAACAAAAGGCTTTGCAGAGGTGTGGCTGAATCTGAGATTCCACATGTGAAGCACTTACCTGTTCTAAAGAATGTAGTCTGGTCTAGTTTATAGGGTCTCTGTGCCTCAGCCCCCTAAGTGATAGGGCAGTTCGGCTATCTGATAGCACATCCTTTCTCCCACCCCACCCCAGTATACCATCAGTCAAAATTCTTTCAACCACTTTCTCCATTTTTTAATCTTTTATACTACCTCATGTATTTATGATCTCCTCCTCTAATTTCTATCATTAAAATAGCACTTATAGTTGTACTGTGTTTTTTCCTCTGTTCCTTTTTGTCTACAGTAACTAATATATTACTACACACAGTACTATCAATGACCATACTCTTTAAAATGATTAGTGTCTTGGGACTGGTTATTTTACCGCTGACTATTATTGAATTTACACAATGGATCTATACCTGGATGGTGACTCTTATTACTTGCAATAATCTACTCAGAGGAGAGGAATGGGAAGAAAGGCTAGTGCTCTAAACACTGGCAAAACAAATAAAAACTACACCTCAACCATGAATATTGAAAACACATCTACCAAGAGATTAAAAATGACCAAAATAAATTTAAAAAATCAACCAACAATCTAACTCTTGGTAGGCAGTTGCCAATTCAAAATTGGCAAAAAGCAACCTAAATAAAACGAGACAACATGTATATTCCCAAATCTACCAAGTCCAGGTGAATGCAGTTCAATGGAGATTGACTTAGACAAATCATCAGACAAATAATTTGAAAGAGTGATAATATGTTCAGAAAATGAAAATGGACACAATGAACTCCTCATAAAATGAAAAAAGAAACAGTTGAATGAAATAAAGAAATCAACCTAGGATATGAAGATGGAATTCAATGAAGCAAAACACTGAAGAAAAAAACAAACAGAAATGATGCTGTAAATAAAAACTTTAATAAGTTAAAACAAATCAAATTGTAAATTTAATAGAAATGGATGAAATTCTAATTGCTTATGACTTACCAAAATGAAACCAAAGTGCAACAAATAATTTAAACAAATCTGTAAAAAATGATGAAATTGAAGCACTAATTAAAAAGTTTCCCTAGTTAAAAAGTCTAGTCCCATGTGGATTCATTGCAAAACTGTATTAGCCCATTAATTTTTCAACTTACTCTGTAAAATGTAAAATGAAAGCGTGCTTCAAACTAATTTTTTGAAGCTAGTATTAGTTTGATATCAAAATCAGACAAAGACACAACTGAAAAATAAATTTGAAGACCAATGTATCTAATGAACATAGACACACAAAAAAATCCCCCATTAAAATGCCTGTAAACCAAATTCAAGAACATATCAAAAAGAACATTAATGCAAAATGATCAGAGTGGCTTCTTTGCAGAGATGCTGAAATTGTTCAACATACACAAATTGGTAAATATAACACATCACATAAATGGACCAAGGACAATAATTACATCATCCTCTCAATACATACTGAAAATGCCATTGACAAAATCCAACATGACTTCATGATAAAAATCCTGCCATGTTTATCCGTGGCAGAGCTATAGCCCACATCAGAAAATAAGGCAAATAATTAGCTAATGGAACCTCAGGAAATTATAAAGTCTCTCTTTACAGCAAAGCAAGCAGTTAACAGAGTGACAGAAACAGCCTACAAATGGGAGAAAATAATTGCAAGCTGTACATCTTACAGAGGATTAAACATCCAGAATATTGAAGAACTAAAAATTCGAAAACAGTAAGAAAAAGAACAATCTGCTCAAATTTTTGATAGGGAAGTGAAGAGAGAGTATTCAAAACAAGAAATACACATAGCCAATAAATATTCTAAAAAGTGCTCAACATACTTAGCCACCAGGTTAATGAAAATTAGAAGTACTTTGAGCTTCCATCAACCCAGTTAGAATGACTGTCATCAAGAAGGAAAAATGGCAAGACATGCTAGTGTAGTTGAAAGAATGTCAGAGCTAGAGAGTAGGAAGAAATGTTTTCAAATGCTGTGTTCTGGTCATGATACATTCAATGTAGTTATGGACTCACAGTAGCTGGGGCTACCTGTGTTTGCTTTACACAAAACTGAGTTCATCAACAATCATAGATTAGAAAAGGGCTCATGGAACCCTGTCCCTCTCTGTTGAATTATTGGCTGTTGATAGATCCTGGGGAAGGGACAGTCGTGGTCTCCAGCTGTGTAACCACTGTGGACGCCAGCCGGATCCCACAAATAGAACAGTTCAAAATCCTTGTTTCTACAGAGGATCCTGGTGAAATTCATTGAGTCTAAATGGGGGGGGGGAAGGCATGAATGAGAGAAAAGACTTTTATAGAAGAGGGGAGACAAGAAGTGTGGAAGAAAAATTGAAGAGGGCCAGGGTGACAATAATCAAATGCACTTTTTGTCTTAGGAACCTGTGAAAGAACAAAATCAATGAACATGTCAAAAGGAACACCCACAAACAAAACAAGAATAAACTACCAAAGGAAACCACAAAGCTGTAAAGAAGAGGCACAGAGTAATCAGGAAAAGGACAAGTTTATCTAAGGTCATTTTAACCATATTATAATTATAGTGTTAGATGGGTAGTAAAAATCAGTGTAACATTATTTGCCTAGTATATGTGCCCTCCGTTTTGCCCCCCCCCAGCACTGCACACAATTACACTGTACGTGTTCCCATTTTTTAGTGCCAGTGTACAATTCTTATCCTTTGTGGCCTTCAAAATATACAGTATAAATTTATTAGAAAAGACCTAGAAACTATTTATTTTTACTTTTAATCCTTATCATCCATGCTCACATCATTGCTGACATTGGACAGAATGTGTGAAAATGTCTGATTGCCCTCTAAAAGATTTCTCATCTTTAACTCCAACTGAAATATCTTCTTTTTATAAACCTTGCCACATGGCAGCATAGAGTAATAAGCTCCAGGGAGAAATCTTGCTGTCCATGTGAAATCGTAATGTTTTAGAACTGGAAGATTATTTAATGATGATCTGATCCAACAACCTCATTTTCCAGCTGACTAAACTAGGGCTACCAGCACTAAGAAGAGCCTGAATACCTTCTTTGGGGGATAATGTAGCATCCTGGGATAATGAAAAAGGCCTCTGTGTAGCATCTATAAAAGAATTAAATGTGAATCTGATTATTTACAGATGTATTGTGATTTTCTTGTACTAGTACTCTTGTCTGACTCCCATCTTGTGTGTCCTTGAAAGAGTTACCCTCGGATTTTCAATTTTATCAAAAGAAAAGGTAAAGGACAATCAACCTTAATAGATACCAGGCATTAAACTAAATCAAACAGTGATGAAATGTGTATCATCGGACATGGATTTCCCATTTAGTTGTCTCATCCAATATTCTGTATAAGAAGTATTGAGATTCATCACTCCTTCTGCAGTTTATAGAAAGAACTCTGAGAGTAAGTCTCATATACCATAGAACATCACAAACTCTACATTATTGAATCTCACAAATTACCTTATGATATTTAAGAATTCCATACACATAAAATCCTAACTTTGCATACTATTTTGACACTTTTTAAGGGTAACAGTAGTAAAGGAAGATAAAAGAAACATATTGTGGCCCCCAGTGCTGAGAAGAAAGCACAACCCTGCTCAACACCATTACAACTGAGGTGGACAAGGAGACCCTCACACAATGCCCAGGGCAGCTTGTTCCAGGCACCAAAGAGAAAACAAGGGCCTGTCAGGAATTATTAGAGTAAACAAATGTATGGCATAGTTTGGGAGAGAAAGAGAGACAGAACGGTTCATATCCTTTGTACAGAGGCAGGTTTGAAGAGGTGAAAGCTGTGAGGAGTGGGCTGAGATATCCCCAGCCAAGGTGCCATCTAAGCCTGGGCTGCTGCCAAGCCCATGTCTGGTTCCATGGCCCTGCTACAGCCTCGGCCTGTGTGGATGTCAGTAGCTCCTGAGAGCACCAAAAGCTGAGAGGACAGTGCTGCACAGGTTGGCCCTGCCCCTCACCGGCTGCTGCACTTGGGAGAGCAGATCCTACACTTCACCTGGACATCACAATACTGCTGACCCTGTTTGCTGTGGAGTAGGCTTGAGAGTGTAGGAGTGGGAGAGTAGGTCCTGCCCTTTGTCTGCCTTGCGGTGGGGTGGGTGAGGGAAAGATAACCTTCCCTCTTCTTGGCCTCTGCCACCTGTGGCAGGCAGGGGAGCTAAACTACCACCTCACGAGTTGCAATACTTGGGAGAATGGGTCCTGTGCACAGTAGAGCTGACTCTCCTGGAAGAGTGCAAGTGAGTAGGCCCTAGGACCTGAGCATGGGAGATCTGGCCCAGTCCCATCCCTCATTTGCCATACTGTGGCATGGGCAAGGGAAAGTTGTCCCCCTGTGTTGGGGAATAATATTTTAAAGTGTGTTGCATTTTTTTCCTACTGCTTTTGTTAACAATTCAAAAATGTGTTTTATTAAATAAATTAACCTGTGAGCAGGAGTTTGAGTCAGTAAGTAGCTGACAGGAAGTGGTAAGGAGAACCCACACGTAGCAAGGGTTTTTTAAGGGGCTGAAAGAAGGACGCAGGACTTTTTGGAAGATGCTAGCAAAGGGAGAAGGTTAGCTACTTGCTATTCAGCCTCCCTAAGAAAGCAGAATTCCACCTAAACCATTGAATCATGAGTTCTTTAGATTTACATAAAGTTTCCCCTAGTAGCTTTGAACAGAATCCCCTCAGGCTGGAGCCCTTGCTGCTGAACTGCTGGTAGCAGTGGAGTTGCAATCTCTGACTAGGATAGTTTTTGCTTAATGGGCAGCCACTGTAGGTCGTAAAAAACAGGTAACAACATCCCTGCCTGTGGTGGGTGGGAGAGCTGGCCCTGAGGTCGTGAGAGTGAGAGAGCTGTCCCTGCCCCTCACCAGTTGCAGCACTTGGGAGAGAGCAAGCCCTGCACCTTGCCTGGGCAGCACAGTAGAGCTGACCTTGTTGATGAGGGAGTGGGTAAATTGCCCCCAAGGGCGTGAACACGGGAGAGCTGGCCTCACTACTTATCTGTCATGCAGTGGCATAGAAGGGAGATATGGCCCCTTGCTCTCTCACCTCTTGCCACTTGTGGCAGACAAGGGAGCTGACCTTCCCCTTACCAGCTGCAGCACTCAGGAAAGTGTGCCCTGAACCTTGCCTGGGCAGAACAGTAAAGCTGACCCTGTTGACAAACCACAGATGAGCCTCCCCCGAGAACTTGTGAGTATGAGAGATCTGGCCCTGGCCCTCATCTGCCATATGTGGCATGGAAGAGGGAAAGACGCCCTCCTCCAACACCCCCCGTGGCCTGTGGCAGTTGAGAGAGCTGTCCCTGAGATCATAAGAGTGGGATAAACTGTTCTTGCCCCTCACCAGCTGCAACACTCGGGAGAGTGGCCCTTTCAAATCACCTAGGCATTATAGTCAAGCTGGCCCTGGTGTTGTAGGTGTGGGTGAGCCAGGCTTGAGTGCCTGAAAGCTGAAGTAGCAGCCTTGCCCCATAGGGTGAACTAGCCAGGGGCAATGTGGGAGTACTCCACCTTGTGGTGGGAACAAGGAAAGCTGGTGGGCTGACCAACCCTGCAACTACTCAGGCCCAGAACCAGGGTTATGAGTTGATCCATCCCAACATCTATCCTATCTATGATCTGCTGGAGCACGTGAAGAGACAGGTCCTGCAGATCCAAAGCTGCTGGATCTCCACAATACAGGGCAATAACAGGATATCCAAGAGGATTCCTAGTGAGGGCCCAGCATTGATAGTGTAGCAGAAACCAGAGGTATCAAGCCAGACTCTTTGCAATGAACACATACAAGTTAAGATATGTGGACTTGATCTACTTGGACTTAAGTTTTGTGCACGGTGATAGATGTGGATCTATTTGCAGCCTTCTACATATTGATATCCAGTTATGCCATCACCATTTGTTGAAGATGCTTTCTTTTTTTCCATTGTGCACTTTTGGCTTCTTTGTCAAAAATTATACGTTCATAGGTGTGCGGATTAATGTCAGGGTCTTCAACTCAATTCCATTGGTCCACATGTCGGTTTTTATGCCAGTACCAAGCTGTTTTTATTACTGTAGCTCTATAGTAGAGCTTGAAGTTGGGGATCGTGATGCCTCCAGAGGTTGTGTTATTGTACAGGATTCTTTTGGCTATCCTGGGTTTTTTGTTTTTCCATAAGAAGTTGAGTATTATTCTTTCCAGATCTATGAAGAATTGTGTTGGTATTTTGATGGGGATTGCATTGAATCTGTAGATTGCTTTTGGTAAGATTGCCATTTTTTCTATAGTCCTGCCTATCCATGAGCATGGGAGATCTTTCCATTTTCTGAGATCTTCTTCAATTTCTTTTTTCAGGGACTTAAAGTTCATGTCATATAGGTCCTTCACTTGCTTGGTTAGTGTTACCCCAAGGTATTTTATGCCATTTGTGGCTATTGTAAAGGGTGATGTATCTCTGATTTCCTTCTTTGTCCATTGTATATAGGAGGGCTACTGATTTTAGCTACTCTGAACCTGCTAGAAGAGAAAGTAGGAAGTAGTCTTGAACGCATTGGCATAGGAGATCACTTCCTAAATATAACACCAATAGCACAGACACTGAGAGAAACAATCATTCAATGAGACCTCTTGAAACTGAGAAGCTTTTGTAGAGCAAAGGATATGGTCAACAAGGCAAAGTGACAGCCTACAGAATGGGAAAATATCTTTACCAACTCCACATCTGACAGAGGACTGATATCCAGAATATATAAGGAACTCAAGAAATTAGACATCAAAACGCCCAACAGTCCAATTAAGAAATGGGCTATAGAACTAAACAGATAATTCTCAACAGAGGAAACTCAAATGGCTAAAAAACATTTAAGGAATTGCTCAACATCCCTAATCATCAGGGAAATGCAAATCAAAACAACTCTGAGATACCACCTTATGCCTGTCAGAATGGCTAAGATCAAAATCACTGAAGACACCTTATGCTGGAGAAGATGTGGAGCTAGGGGAACTTTCCTCCACTGCTGGTGGGAATGTAGCTTGTACAACCACTTTGGAAATCAATATGGCACTTTCTTAGAAAATTGGGAATCCATCTCCCCCAAGATTCAGCTATACCACTCTTGGGCATATACCCAAGGAATGCTCAATCACACCACAAGAGCACTTGTTCAGCTATGTTCATATCACCATTGTTTGTAATAGCCAGAACCTGGAAACAACCTAGATGCCCTTCAACTGAAGAATGGATAAACAAAATGTGGTACATATACACAATGGAATACTACTCAGCAGAAGAAAACAGTGACATCATGAGGTTTGCAGGCAAATGGATGGAACTAGAAAATAGTATCCTGAGTCAGGTAACCCAGACTCAGAAAGACAAACATGGTATGTACTCACTCATAGGAGGATACTGGATATGGAACAAGGATGACTAGACTGCTACTCACATCACCAGGGAGGTTACCTGGAAAAAAGGACCCCAAGAAAGACACAGGGATCACTCAATGACGGAGAAATGGATGAGATCTACATAAACAGACTAGACATGAGTGGGGGTAATGAAGGGCGAGGGTCGAGGGAAAGAGAGCTTGGGGGAGCGGGAGATCCCAGCTGGATCAAGAACAGAGAGGGAGAACAAGGAATAGGAGACCATGGTAAATGAAGACCACATGAGAATAGGAAGAAGCAAAGTGCTAGAGAGGCCCACAGAAATCCACAAAGATACCCCCACAACAGACTGCTGGCAATGGTTGAGAGGCAGCCCTAACTGACCTACTCTGGTGATGGGATGGCCAAACACCCTAATTGTCATGCTAGAAACCCCATCCAACTACTGAGGGATCTGGATGCAGAGATCCATGACTAGGCCCCAGGTGGAGCTCTGGGAGTCCAATTAGAGAGAATGAAGAGGGTTTATATAAGCGAGAATTGTTGAGACCAAGGTTGGATAAAGCATAAAGACAAATAGCCAAAGGAATGGAAGCACATGAACTATGAACCAATGGCTGAGGGGTCACTAAATGGATCAGGCCCTCTGAAAGGGTGAGACAGTTGATTGGCTTGATCTGTTCGAGAGGCATCCAGGCAGTGGGACTGGGTCCTGTGCTCATTGCATGAGTTGGCTGTTTGAAACCTGGGGCCTATGCAGGGTTGCTTGGCTCGGCCTGGGAGGAGGGGACTGGACCTACCTGGACTGAGTCTACCAGGTTGATCTCAGTCCATGGGGGAGGTTTTGCCCTGGAGGAGGTGCTAATGGGGGGTGTGCTGGGGGGAAGGGGAGGGGTGAGGGGGGAGAACAAGGGAATCCGTGGCTGATATGTAGAACTGAATTGTATTGCAAAATACAAATAAAAATTAAAAAAAAAAGATGTGGACTAAAGGGTATACTATGTGACCCATTGTGCAACACTACAGCTTCCATGACAAGATTTTTCTTTCTTTCTTCTCTTCTCTTAAATTTTATTTTATTTTTGGGCGAGGTTGCAAGGACAGAAGGTAGATAAAAAGGGATGAGGAAATGAATGGGATGGAGATCCATGATGTGAAAGACACAAATAATAAATAAAAAGAAAGTTAAAAATGCAAAATATGTTAAGATATAGCAGATTAAATGCTCTAAAATGCCCAAAAGGAAACATACTGCAATTTCCTGTACTAATTTACTCTCTTGTTTTGTTTAAATGTGTAGATTATATAACGTTGTAGCTAGAGTTTTCCTGCCTGGCCCACAGTCAGGGCAAATCTCTTTCACCTGCCAGTCCCACAGCCTCTCAGACCCGACCAAGTAAACACAGAGACTTATGTTGCTTTCAAACTGTATGGCCGTGGCAGGCTTCTTGCTAACTGTTCTTATAGCTTAAATTAATCCATTTCCTTTAATCTATACCTTGCCACATGGCTCGTGGCTTACCGGCATCTTCACAAGCTGTTTCTCATCGTGGCGGCTGGCGGTGTCTCTCTGACTCAGCCTTCCACTTCCCAGCTTTATTCTCCTCCATGCCCCGCCTATACTTCCTGCCTAGCCAACGGCCAATCAGTGTTTTATTGATTAATTAGCAACACATTTGCCATACATCCCACAGCATAACGTGAAGTATATTTTTATACTGCATCGAAATAGAACATTCATTTACAGAGGAAAAAGCTTTTGTATTTTTCTGTACAATGTTTTTCCATTTATATAGATCTAAGGAAAGAAAGCTATATATGTATCCTTTGATTTATGTTTCCTTAGTAAATTACATATCATTTTATAGATTACTCAAGAGCAAACATTACATATTTACAAAGCCAAATCGTATGTCTGAAGGGATGGAGGATAATATGTGTGAGGAGTTGATGAACAATTATTCATGATGATTATGATAATTAAGAATAAATGATAGGTCCTAAATATTTTGTTGTTCTCACCCCTTCCCATTTTTATAACAGATGACAAATGCAAATTACAACTGCACCTGAATTAAATGCATTTTTCTTATTAGAATTATAGCCCTTTCAGATTTTGATATGCTGGGTTTATAAGGCAACTATACACTCATTGATCCAATCTGTGACATTGACAGTCTAACCAAAATCTAGAAAATTATGCCTGCATAAATAATTTCAAAGTTCTGGAAAATATTCATTACATGTGGGTATTAAAAAATAACAAAATGATGTTTAAATTTTCCCAAAGCTATATAAATTATACAGAGAAAAAAAGTATTCATTAATAGCATTGCACAGGTAGCATATTCCTTTTTCATATAAGATTTTTTTTTTTTTTTTGGTTTTTCGAGACAGGGTTTCTCTGTGTAGCTTTGCGCCTTTCCTGGAACTCACTTGGTAGCCCAGGCTGGCCTCGAACTCACAGAGATCCGCCTGGCTCTGCCTCCCGAGTGCTGGGATTAAAGGCATGCGCCACCACCGCCCGGATATTTATTTTAAAAACAGACAGTAACACCAAGTTTTATCATCGATGCCCTTTTGGAATTAATTCTGTCAGCGCCTTTGCAGGTGACATAGGAGAAACAAATTGAAACGTATGTTGATAATATGCAATCATCCCCAAATCCCACTTTGGCTCTCCTCATCAGCATCATTCTAAGCTCCTTGTCCAGATTCATGAATTCTTGTTGACTTTAAAAATAATTTTCTACATCCTGACACTTTTAAAAATGCTATTTTGTAGCAATAATATTTGTTGGATCTCAATATGTTAAGTGGAATTGAAATACTTTCTCTGGTTCAAGAAGATGCTTGTTGTAGCTTAGATGATCCACAAGATAAGCAATGATCACAGTTCATGTACTATTTTCCTTTCCACATTGAATAGACTATTGGCAAGTGTATCAGCAAATAGTCTTAATAGTAATCCTGCTCTCCTCTTGCAGACTTGTGAAATAATGTATTTTTTTCAAAATTCCATTTTTTGTACTTAGTGTTTTGCTTACACATAATTCTTTTAATTTTATTGTGTATTAAAACTTTAAATTCACGAATTTTGAGTTGGTAACTTTTAAAATATCAGTACTTTATTGAAAATAATGTAGACGATATAATTTTCTATTAGTGATAATATTAATAAATAAATTATTGTTACTACTACTAACATTCCTAAATCATTATGAGTAATAACAATAGAAATAGATATACTTCTTATGAGTTTCCAGTGTTATTATTAGCAATTTGATAAAAAAAAAAAACACTATGATTAGTATATGCCCACTGGATTTATGGAAATGCAAATAGTCAAATAGTTCAGTAAAGGGCAATACTTTGAAAATCCCAGGCTGCTTCCCAATTAATTAATTTCTCTTTGACTTGATTTTGGCTATGAAGTAAAACCTACAAAATTCTTAACAGCCAATTCTGGTGCTATAATTAAAACCAACCTTCACTTTTTGTTATTTATTATATGATTCTTCTTATAACAGATAACAGATCTGTTTCTCATAGTGACTGCAGTGTCAAGGTCTCTGATAACTAAGACTCTCAGTGGAGTCATATCAGAAAATATGTGGCATTTAGAATATTTTTGAAAAGAGTTGTATTGCAATGTGTGTTCATTTTGATCTATATAGCATATTTATTTTGAAGGAATTTACTTGTTCTTTGCATTTCAGACATTAAGTAAACACAGTTGCACATATAAATCAGAATTTTCCATGGAGGAAAGAATCAAAAAGATGACATAGACATCTTGAATTTAAAATGCTGTACTCACCAATGTTAATTGTATGGTAAATTTCTTTTGTGTGTAAGACCGCCTGGCAGAAGATAAAGAAGAGAGATATCTCATACAGAAAACATAAACATTATGAAACAAGAGCAGAAATGAGATTGTAAAAGGACCAGGCCTTTGGAGCATCTACAAGATTAATTTCTGGTGTAGCCAAGTTTAGAACCATGTAAATTTCTTATGTTACTATGATCATAAAATAACTTTACATTAGCTTAAATATTATATAACATAATGATATCTACAAAATAAAGAGAAAACCTTTGTATTGTAAACTAGGCTAGGATTTTTATGTCATAAGTCTTGGGTCTACTTATAATTTCATCTTTCAACCCCCTCACTGTATATATTTGTAGCTAGAGTTTTCCTGCCTGGCCCATAGTAAGGACAAATCTCTGTCACCCACCAGTCCCACAGCCTCTCAGACCCAACCAAGTAAACACAGAGACTTATATTGGTTACAAACTGTATGGCCGTGGCAGGCTTCTTGCTAACTGTTCTTACAGCTTAAATTAATCCATTTCTATAAATCTATACCTTGCCACATGGCTTGTGGCTTACCGGCAACTTCACATACAGCTTGTCATGGTGGCGGCTGGCAGTGTCTCCCTCACCCAGCTTCCTGTTCTCTCAATTCTCCTCTCTGTTAGTCCTGCCTATACTTCCTGCCTGGCCACTGGCGAATCAGTGATTTATTTATTGACCAATCAGCAACACATTTGACATACAGACCATCCCACAGCACTTCCCCTTTTCTTTTCTTAAAAAGGAAGGTTTTAACCTTTACACATCTCCAAAGTTAGCTTGGTATATTTGGGAATTTGGGTGTAGCTTCTCTTATTACTTCCTGCTGGAGGGGGGCGCTGTATCTTATGGGGACACAAAGAATATTTTAGGATTATGGAGTAGTCCATGAGGGTGTATCGTCTGAGCCAGTTGCCTTGAAATGGTTCTGGATGTTGGATCATCTGGGCCATGGTGTCATCGGAGACCTTTCAGGTGGTCTTGGCTGGTCAAACCTGATGTATCTTAATCTGGAACAAATCCATAGCCTCTGGCTTTCTGTGGAAACAAAAGCAGAGCCTCCTTTCCAAAGCAACATACCCTTACATCCAAATTTTGAAGTCAAGGTACCTTTAAAATATACATTTTGGCATAACTCAACAGCTTTTGTAATCAAATGTTTTTCTTCAGTTACGAATATCAAAGAGAACATAATCCAGATTCTCTGTGTGGTAGCCATCTTTACGTGGCTTATTTTTTTATATTAGCTTGAGCCTATTGCTTTAAACTGCAGCCTTCTAAGCCTGAAACGGTCCTGGCGCTGTGGCTCCTGGCTCCGCCCACTTCAGCTTCTCAACATGGCGGTGGTACGTTTTCCACCAGCTCTGGGAGCCATCAACTCTCAGAAATAGTGGGTCTATGCTTCTATCAAAGCAGCGTGTAGCCCAGAAACCTCTTTTTTTTTTTGTGCTAGCAAAGGCTAAATCCACCATGCAGCTTAATGTGCCACTTGCAGAGTCCTCATTCTCGCCATACTGCAGGTCGAGCATGCATGCCAGGAACCCGCCACAGTAGCTCAAACAGGCAGGCTGCCACTAGCTTGAAAGAGAAACTAGGAGCTGTTTTTAGCTCCGTTTTAGAATCTTTTTACTCAGGTTTTAGGTGGAAACTCTTGCCCCACGTTGGGCGCCATTTGTAGCTAGAGTTTTCCTGCCTGGCCCACGGTCAGGACAAATCTCTGTCACCCACCAGTCCCACAGCCTCTCAGACCCAACCAAGTAAACACAGAGACTTATATTGGTTACAAACTGTATGGCCATGGCAGGCTTCTTGCTAACTGTGCTTACAGCTTAAATTAATCCATTTCTATAAATCTATACCTTGCCACATGGCTCGTGGCTTACCGGCAACTTCACATACAGCTTGCCATGGTGGCGGCTGGCAGTGTCTCCCTCACCCAGCTTCCTGTTCTCTCAATTCTCCTGTTAGTCCCGCCTATACTTCCTGCCTGGCCACTGGCCAATCAGTGATTTATTTATTGACCAATCAGCAACACATTTGACATACAGACCATCCCACAGCATATATTTCTTTGTTAAGGAACATTTTTAGATGAATGAATTCCTTTGCTCTTTTGGTCTGTAGTATTTCTCCCTCCAAGGTCTTTATTCATTTAGGTAATTAATCTTCATCTTCTACAGCATAATTTAGAGAAGTCTTGGCTGCCTTCTGTCTCCACTAAGTTATTCTTTATGTGTTCTTCAGCTTGTGCACGTGCACATGCACACACACACACACATACACACACACACACACACACACACTCACACACACATTCAGTGGCATGCTATGCATATGAAAAACAAGAAAGAACATTCAAAGAAGAGATCAATGACATACTAGACCTACGTAGATATAGACATACTAAATTGGATATTAAGTCAGGAGAATATTTTAAAATAAAAAAGGTAGAAAAAAATCAGAATTATTATAAAGAAAAAAATGGATTTAGAGTAAGAAAAGAGAAATGACTCACAATAATTTTAAATTGGAATACCAACAGGACAAGAGACAGAAAATGTAAGGAATGATATTTGTAGAGCTACGTAAAACTTTTCTAGAACTGATGGAAAGTTCCATCCTCAGGAATATGAATATATGAATTAATTTCCTAACATATCACTGTAAACAAATGATACTTGTTTAGGCTGTGACATTCTATGTCTAATTCTGCCATAAATGATTGTACTTTGTCCAGATACAAATGGCAAACCTCTTCAATAAACTGTAGCAGGAATCTTAAAAGGTCTTATTAATTAAATCAAACCTGAGGCCAGTTATTGGGGTGAATGCTGGAAGATCAGAGAAGCAGAATAAGCCACAGCTACCTCACCTCACCAGTTCCTCAGCTGATCTTGTTTCCTCAGACTGGAAACCTCTGAGTCCTCATCCAGAATGAATCTCAGCTGAACTGCTGCTCCAAAGCCTGAAAGCTTAACCAGCTAAAAGCTTCTAGTTTCTGGTCCTCACGCCTTATATGCCTTTCTGCTTTCTGCCATCACTCTCTGGGATTAAAGGCTCACTTTCTGGGATTAAAGGCATGAGTCACCATGCTTGGCTGTATCCTTGAACACACAGAGATCCAGGTCGTTCTCTGCCTCTGGAATGCTAGGATTGAAGGCGTGTGCTACCACTGCCTATCCTCTATGTTTAATATTGTGGCTGTTCTATTCTTTTACCCCAGATAAGTTTATTAGTGTGCACAATATTTTGGGGAACACAATACTACCACAATAAACCATTAAGAAGATACCCAGGGAAACTGTATACTGAGCAGTCCATATAAGAAAAATAGACAGTTGGCCAGTAACACTCATTCTAGACAGGAGTTCTCAAGTTTGAGTCTTCATCAAAATCCTATCAGGGGCTTGGTAAAATGCCACTTCAGACTTTTAAATTTAGTGAATTTTAGATAGCACTTAAAATTTGGATTTCTTCCCTTTTCCTTATACTTAACCTATAGACTGTCATTGAATGGCCTACCTAGAGATTTGAGCTTATTAAGTGTGCAAATAAATTTTCAAAAATCTATGCATATCAAATTATCTTCTCTTAAGCATTTCTTTATCCCAGTCTTTACTGAAACTTAACTGAAAAACAAAATAAGCAAGTATCATATCATTTGAAGGATGTGTATTACACAAATATATAAACTTGCACAAGAATACTTATGAAGAAATATTTTATAGGCTCATAAGCAAATAACTTTTGTGTATAATTATATCTCAGTGACTCCATGATACATTGAAATTTTGTTTAGTGTCTGTTTGAGCACACTCATGCTTCATTTCTATAATATTTATTCATTTTATATATATATATATATATATATATATATATATCCTCCATCATAATATATGTTGTTATACAGGTTTTATGTGGAAGTAAAGTTTCTTTATGCATATATTTACTTGTATTTTTAACACAGAGTCTGGTTATGTATCCCAGACTGACCTCATACTCCTTAGCCTTAAACTTATAGAGATCCTCCTACTTTATCCTTCCAAGTGCTTAGCTTGCTGGTTTGTGTAACCATGTCTCATGAATCTTGGTATTAACAATTCAGATTTCTATTATTTAATTTCTTTTCTTGTTCATTTCCAAGCCCTATTCATTAATAGGAAGAAGAATTACAGAGGTTCAATTCCCCATGTTCCCTATATTCCACATTTATATATTAAAGTATTCCATATTTTTAAATGTCTTCGTAGGGAACATCAACTGACTTGGTGACATATCAAACTTTTAATCTAGAGAAAACATTACCTTAAAAGTTACATCTGAAATACAACTTTGTGCAAATTTTCTTACTCCTTGAGTGATCACTGATTATGCCAACATCTGCTATAACAATTATAGCAGATTGCCAGTGATGAGACAATTTGACAGTGAGTAGGTCTCAAATTTAGTGGCTCCAAATATTTCTTGCTACCAATCTTTTCTTTCTCTTACTGTTTTTTTTTTCTTTTCAGTATTTCTTCACAAAGCTTATCATAATTTTCTGAAATATAGAAGTCAAATCTAATGCAGCACAACTATAAACATATCTCCCAGGCAGCATAAAGAGCTCTGCTTCAGAACTGCTTCCACCAATACCCTTTGTCATAAATCCAGAACAAGACACCTCCAGCTTTTGATTACTGCTTGTGACAGGTTGTTTATGCGCTTACACACATTTGCTAAGCAGTGGTTTTCTGTTTGAAGTTCAGGTGGCCCTCCAGGAAGAATGATGGACACTAAATCATGCTTGTAAGCCACAGAGGAGAGGACTTAATGTACACGGTAGGAAGACGTATTGAGATCTGTCACCACCTTGCCATGGGGCAGTCACTATGCTCTTAGGACCTGAAGTTCACAACCAAAAAAAAAAAGGTTGATGGGGAAAACAAGTGGTACAGAAGAGTTCATGCTCAGTGGGTCAATATTTAATCATGATAAACAAAAGTAGTATATGAATTATTTCTCTTTTTTGATTATTTGTAAAGCAGAAAGAAATATACCCTTTAAGAAGTAAGGCTTTCTCTCATCAATTGGATTCCCAGAGCTCAGCCTGGTGTCTGGCTGTGGATCTCTGCATCTGCCTCCATGAGTCACTGGACAAAGGCTCTATGATGATAGTTAGGGTATTCACTAGACCGGTCACCAGAGTAGACCAGTCCAGGCACCCTCTGGACCACTGCCAGCCATCCAAGGTGGGGTTATCCTTGTGGGTTCCTGAGAGCCTCCCCAGCACCCTGCCTCTTCCTTTTCCCATGATGTCCTCATCTATCATAGTATCTCGAGGGATGTCAAGATCATGACGGGAAGAAGTGCAGAGATGACAGACTACACTATTGGAAGCCCATGAACTGTAGACTAGTGGCTGTGAAGCCTCCAGAGGACTGGACTAGGCCCTCTGGATAGGGAAGACAGTTGATTGGCTCTAGCTTTTTGGGGAACACCCAGAAAGGGGGATTGGGATCCATGCCTGGTACATGGGCAGGCTTTTGTGAATCTGGTGCCTGTGGTGTGGTGCCTTGCACAGCCTTGGTACAGTGGGAAGGGGTTTGGACCTGCCTATGCTCAGTGTGCAGGGCTCTGCTGACTCCCTATGGGAGACCTTGATTTGGGGGATGTGGGGATGTGGGGAGGCTTGGGAGGGAGGGCTGGGAGATGGGAGGAAGAGGAGGTAGGATCTGTGGGTGGTATGTAGAGTGAGTAGAAAATTTCTAAATAAATAAATAAATAAGCAAGGCTTTGGCTACTCATGTTAAAAAAATCTATGGTAATCTCAGTAATATATCCCTTGTTTTCATTACATCGTTTTATAATATTTTAGAGCTCTTACGTCTTGGTATTACCTCCCCAATAAAGTATTGAGTCTATCTTGTGGAGTCACATTAAAACATATTGAGTAGTGAGATGCTAGTGCTGTTTATTTTTTGAAAGAATAATCTTTCGTATGAATCAATTTTTACAAACCAAGTATTTTGAGATAACTGTTAGCTTTAAATCAAAGAATATATGATAGGAAATAGATATATATTACACTCCGTTGAACACTGATATGTTAAGTATCTTGAAGCTGATATTTTCTCAGTTATGTGAAATATAATCAAGCAACTACCCTTAGGTCACCATACTATAAGAAAGATCAAATACTTTAAACAAAATGTACAAGTAATTGGTGTGCTTCCAAAAACAGTTTGTTGATTGAACTTCTAATTATAGGGGTAGATTGATATGAAGCAATAGATAATTCAAGCAATCTGGTATATTTTTAATGGTTTCATTTTTCTAAATATTTATTGGATAAGTAGACTATGAGAAAGTGGGATTTTCTTTTTAAGTTTATTAAATTTCATACACATATATTGAAGTTATAAACACCATGAAATATAATAATAGTATGTACACCCTTTACAATCTTATATCCCTCCATTGCTTTATGAGATAACTACTATCGTGAAATGCTGTTTGTTATTCTTTTTATCTTTATTGAAAATTGTAGCTGGAGTTTTCCCCAGTCCTGCCCAGCCCCACAGATGCCACAACTGCTTAAAAAGTAATCACTCAGAAGCTCATATTAATTAAACTGCTTAGCCATTAGCTCAGGCCTACCACTATCTAGCTCTTACACTTAAACTCAGCCCATTTTTGTTAATCTATATGTCACCATGTGTTCTGTGGCTTTACCTGCTGCCTTTACATGCTGCTCCCTGGACGGCAGCTTGGCATCTCCTCTCCTCAGCCTTCCACTTCCCAGACATCTCCTCTCTCTTTGTCCTGCCTATACTTCCTGCCTGGCTACCAGCCAATCAGCATTTTATTTATCAATCAATCATCCACAGCACTTCCCATTTTTCTTTTTTTTTTTTAAAGGAAGGTTTTAAATTTAACATAGTAAAATTACATATAACAAAACAATTATCAATCATGAATTACAGTTACTATATCTAGTCTATTTATAATATCTAGTCTATTTTTATTTGGCAAAATTAAAGATCTATCCTATATTTGTGAGTCTAAGGTTTTATATCTAATTTATCTTTTATCATAACTAAGGAAATTATAACTATCTAGTCTTCAACTACATCAAAGACCTCAGAAGAATGTAATATTACCTGAGAAACAGGAGAAAGGACACAAGCAAATTTCAGAGGCTTGTGAGAGTAGACAGAGACAGCTGGCAGCCTGGACAGTCATCCAAAGTTCCTTTGTAAAGTTGGGGCATCTGTCTTCAGCCCACATGCTTAGAGTCTCTCAGTCACTTCTCTCTGTGTCCTATAGAATGCCTGGCAGTTTCCTCTGTGAAGCACGAACCTGAAGGACCATTTTGCCAAGCAAAGTTCAGTGGTCACCTTCCTATGGGTCCTGCATGTCCAGTTGATATATTTTTTAAGCAGTCCAGGCAAGAACAGTTTCTTGCCCAAATGACTATTTTTGCCAAGAAGAAGATAAACTCTATATAGAGTGTCTTCGATGCCCATCCTCCTCTCTGAAGTAAATCTTGTGCTGCCAGGAGCAGACATGTCTTACTGTCCAGAAAGTCTAAATTTTTAAAAATATTTTAAATGCCATATTCTGTAGGTCTTTAAGTGTTTGAAGATTACCCATCTATCTGAAATATATCTATGTATACCTAGAAAACTTAACTAATATCACTACAAGTTTAACTATCATAGAAGACTAATTATTAATCTGTATTTCTTAATTATCCATTACATTTAAATGAGTTATATAAACATAATACCTTCAATGAGAGTAAAAATCTATATACAGTATAACAAAAATTAACTTTAAATTTGTATCAATAAACTAAAATCCATAGCAATGTAAAACATTTCTAAACAAGTTGTTGCTCTTTAAAAGTAGGTTGATTAATCTATCCTTTTATCCTGTCATGTCTATACTATCCCCTTTTTTCTTTAGAAAGAGATTGCATTTATAATCAACCTGTTTTAAATAAAAATATTGGTCTTTCTCTGTCCCACACCAGAGGGCTCTTCTGATATGGGACAAAGGAATCTTTCAACCTTTTCTTTTAGGAATATGCTTGGGTTTAGAGAAGGAGTGAGCCAATTCCATCTCCAAAGCCAGCTTGGTATATTTGGGAATTTGGGCATAGCTTCTCATACTACTTCCTGCTAGACGAGGGCGCTGTATCTTATGGGGACACAAAGAATATTTTTGGCTTATGGGGTAGTCTGTGAGGCTGTATTGTCTGAGTCAGTTGCCTTGAAGCCATTCTGGATGTTGGATCATCTGGGCCATGGTGTCATTGGAGACCTTTCAGAGGGTCTTGGCTGGTCAAACCTGATGTATCTTAATCTGAAACAAATACATAGCCTCTGGTTTTCTGTGGAAACAAAAGCAGAGCTTCCTTTCCAAGCAACATATCCTTAGATCCAAATTTTGAAGTCAAGGTATCTTTAAAATATATATATATATATATATATATATATATATATATAGGCTTAACTCAACAGCTTTTACAATTAAATGTTTTTTTGCAGTTAGAAATCCCAAAGACAATACAATCCAGATTCTGTGTGATATCCACCTTTATGTGGCTTATTTTTTATACTATCTTTACTGTCTCTTTAAATACTTTATTTTTAAAAACTTTCTATTTCTTTATATAACTGCATACATTTCTTTCTCTCTCTCTTCCAACCCTATATACATTTTTGCACACATTGTAAATCATTTAAAGTCTTGTTCCATCTGAATCTGCCTTATTGTGTAACTATTACTTTAAACTGTAGCACTACTAGGGCTAAAATAGCAGCTTTGGCTGATGGCTCTGCCTACCTCAGCTTCCCAAAATGGAGATGGTACATTTACCCCCAGCTTTGGAGGAATCATGGTCACCACTGGATACAGTGGGTCTATGACTCTATCAAAGTGGCATGTAGTCCAGAAACCTTTTTTTTGTATTAGGAAAGGCTAAATCCACCATGTAGTGTAATTGTTAAGAAAATTTATACCATTGAATTACTTAAAATTTGAACACAAATTTTCAATTTTTATACACTATTAGTTTTCTTAGATTATTTATTTTTTATTTTATTCATATGATTGTTTTGCCTGTGTATATGTACATGTACCAAATGTGTACCTGATACCCAAGTGAGCCTCCTTGTGGATGCTGGGAAGTGAACCTAGGTCGTTTGCAAGAACAGTAAGAACACATAAAAACTGAGACATGACTGTGCATGATTAGATTTTAGACTCATCTATAATTGTACAATTTATTCTGTCCAACAAATTTCATCATTGTATCTATATCATTTCTCCTTGTTCAAACTATAAGGTTTGATTTGACAAGATGAGAATGTAGGTTATTATTTAACAAAGCATTATGAGACAAAGATCCTCCAAAAATGTCATTGATTTTATTTTGTAAGCTGTCCTTACACTGCTGGGTATGAGGCTGGCCTTAGAAAAGTTTGTATAACCAGTGAGACTCCAATTTTTCATTTGCAAGTGGTTATTCATTGGACATAACTTCTGGGATTTGAATGTGGGATTATGTCCACTTCTCTCCTCAGTGCTGGGACCCATCTGGCTTAAGCCTTCCAGGATCTGTGCATGCTGCCACAGTCTCTGTGGGTTCATGTATGTGTCATCCCTGCTGTATCTAGAATGCCTTATTTCCTTGGTACCCTCTCCATCTGCTCTGACTCTTGCACTCTTTCCACATCTTCTTCCACAGGGTTCCCTTGAGCCCTGAGGGGAGGAATTTGATGGAGCTATTTTATTTAGGACTGAGTATTCCAAGTTCTTTTGCTTTCTGTGGGTCTCTATTTGTTCCCATATACTGCAGGAGAAAACTTCTCTGAAACCTTTTCTGATGGTGGCTAAGCAAGGCATTGATCTATAACTATAGCAGAATGTCATTAGGTGTCATTTTATGGCCACATTTCTTTTAGCAGAACAGTAGTATTTGGTTTTTCTCTATGTTCCTGACCTATCTAATCTCAGATTGTTGGCAAACTGAACAGTGTTGTGGATGGGTTTCATATCAAGGAGTAGGCCTTAAATCCAATCAGATATTGGTGGGTTATTCTCACAAGAACCATGCATCTTGCAGGCAGGTCACCATTGTAGATCAAAGAGTGTGTAGCTGGATTGGTGTTTACATTTCTCCTTTAGTAGTAGACAGAGTACCTTCTAGTATTATAAACACTAGTCTGTAGGGGTAATGGCTCTAGGTAGGCACCAGCTTGACTTCTCCATGTTCAATTAATTGTATGGTGTTGTCTTCTTTACTCTTGAGGGAGAGTGTCATATAATTCATAAGAATTTAGTAATTTTGTAAGAAGAAATATCTTCTATGTGTTCCTCTATTCCATCATTCTTGCATAGTGCTGTGGGATGTATGGCAAATGTGTTGCTGATTAATCAATAAAACACTGATTGGCCATTGGCTAGGCAGGAAGTATAGGTGGGGCAAGAAGGAGAATAAAGCTGGGAAGTGGAAGGCTGAGTCGGAGAGACACTGCCAGCCGCCATGATGACAAACAGCATGGGAAGATACCGGTAAGCCACGAGCCATGTGGCAAGGTATAGATTAATGGAAATGGATTAATTTAAGCTGTAAGAACAGTTAGCAAGAAGCCTGCCACGGCCATACAGTTTGTAACCAATATAAGTCTCTGTGTTTACTTGGTCGGGTCTGAACGGCTGTGGGACTGACAGGTATAAGAGATTTGTCCTGACTGTGGGCCAGGCAGGAAAACTTAAGCTACAAATGGCGTCCAACGTGGTGGCAAGAGTTTCCACCTAAAAACTGAGAAAAAAGATTCTAAAATGGAGCTAAAAACAGTTCCTAATTGTCTCTCTCAAATGAGCGGCAGCTGCTGGTTTGAGCTGCTGGTTTGAGCTACTGGTGGGTTCCTAGCCTGTGCGCTCGACCTGCAGTATGGCGGGAATGAAGCCTCTGCAAGTGGCACATTAAGCTGCATGGTGGATTTAGACTTTGCTAATACAAAACAAAAAAAAAGAGGTTTCTGGGCTACACGCTGCTTGCATAAAAGCATAGACCCACGATAGCTCCCAGAACTGGTGGTAAATGTAGCCATGTTGGGAAGCTGAGGTGGGCGGAGCCAGCAGCTGCTGCAGTTTAAGGCAATAGATTCACAATAAGACAGATTCAGATATAATAGTTTACAATGTGTGTAAAAGATACGTAGGCTTGAAAGAGACAAAAAAGGTGATATATAGAATTATAGAAACAAATACATAGTTTTAAAAAATAAAGTCTTTAAAGAGACAGTAAAGGTAGTATAAAAAATAAGCCACGTAAAAATGGATATTACACAGAGAGTCTGGATTGTGTTGTCTTTGGGATTTTTAACTGCAGAAAAACATCTGATTGTAAAAGCTGTTGAGTTATGCCAATATGTATATTTTAAAGATACCTTGACTTCAAAATTTGGATGTAAGGATATGTTGCTTTGGAAAAGAGTCTCTGCTTTTGTTCCCACAGAAAACCAGAGGCTATGGATTTGTTCAAGATTAAGATACATCAGGTTGCCGGGTGGTGGTGGCGCACGCCTTTAATCCCAGCACTCGGGAGGCAGAGCCAGGCGGATCTCTGGGAGTTCGAGGCCAGCCTGGGCTACCAAGTGAGTTCCAGGAAAGGCGCAAAACTACACAGAGAAACCCTGCCTCGAAAAACCGGAAAAAAAAAAGATACATCAGGTTTGACCAGCCAAGACCCCCTGAAAGGTCTCCGAGACACCATGGCCCAGATGATACAACATCTAGAATGGTTTGAAGGCATCTGGCTCAGACGATACAGCCTCATGGACTATTCCATAATTCTAAAATTTTCTTTGTTTCCCCATAAGATACAGCGCCCCCTTCCAGCAGGAAGTAGTAAGAGAAGCTATGCCCAAATTCCCAAATTATATGTAATTTTACTTTGTTAAAGTTAAAACCTTCCTTTTTGAAAAAAAAAAAAAAAGGGGGAAGTGCTGTGGGATGTATGGCAAATGTGTTGCTGATTAATCAATAAAACACTGATTGGCCATTGGCTAGGCAGGAAGTATAGGCGGGGCAAGAAGGAGAATAAAGCTGGGAAGTGGAAGGCTGAGTCGGAGAGACACTGCCAGCCGCCATGATGACAAACAGCATGTGAAGATACCAGTAAGCCACGAGCCATGTGGCAAGGTATAGATTAATGGAAATGGATTAATTTAAGCTGTAAGAACAGTTAGCAAGAAGCCTGCCACAGCCATACAGTTTGTAACCAATATAAGTCTCTGTGTTTACTTGGTCGGGTCTGAACGGCTGTGGGACTGACAGGTAAAAGAGATTTGTCCTGACTGTGGGCCAGGCAGGAAAACTTAAGCTACAGCATAGTTCTATCAAGTGCTTACTTATCTGATGGATTTACATTCACATGGAATTTATTTGTTCATGAATTTATCTGTATATTCAATTAAATACCTACCTGGTTCTAAGATTGATGTCAGTAATGAGGAGAAGAATATGCTTAGAGTATATCAATGTAGTACAGAATGATGGAAAGTTTATTGAAAAAATAATACAATTATGTTTATGTCCTATATTATATACTGTGTTTCCAGAGATAATAAATATTCTTATAGGAAACATATTGGTCTGTTATGTAGGGTGTCTATGTTCTCTAGATTTAGACAGTAATGGAATCAAGTAAAGGTACCATACATATCTTAGTCTTCTCTCTTATACAAGGTAGGGATGTGTGTAAAGCAAGAAAACCCTAAACAACAGTGATTTTTTTAGTGGAGGTTAGAATGTTTTTTAATAAAAGAGTTCACAGGAAGTTGGAGAGATGGCTCAGCACTTAAGAAAATCAGAGACTGGTTTCTAGCACCAGCACAGTATGGCTCACAACGACCTGAAACTAGCTCCTGGTGATTTGAAACCCTGTTCAGGCCTCCACAGTCACCTGCACACATGTGAACACAAACACACACACACACACACACACACACACACACACACACACACACACACACAAAATCATGCGAATATATACATAAGTAAAAATAAAACTTGAAAGAGTTCATGGATGACTTTTAAAGCTTATTTAATTTTTTTCTTTGAGAATTTGGTACATGCATACAACAAATTTCCATCATTCAGCAACCATTATCCTCTCTCCTGCCCCTCCTACTTCTGTGGAACCCCTTCTCCCCAGCTTTTGCCTTCCTACTTTCATGTTTTGAGTTGGGTCAGATGCATCAAATGAAAGAGAGGTAAGACACAAGTTTAGCAAGCAGTTTTACTAAACAGAATTGCACCAGTTTTGCATAATTTCTTTCCACTATGATGTCTATGACTAGCTCTAAGTGTTTGTAGCAAGATAGAACTTGGGTATTGTTGAATAGCTTTCCGGACATTACCACGAGTTCCTCAACCAGTCCAATGCCCAGCAGATACTTACTATCAATGTCATATTACTTATTTATTTATGTCTTATTCTTGGTGGCACACATTGGCACAGTGACATCATAAAGTAATTTAAACTTAATCTTGTTCTTCCATAGCAAGCATTTTTCAAACACAGATCTTAGCAGATTGTATTTATCTATGTACTTGCATGTTTCCAAATACTACTTATATTTTGAATTTTAATTGTTTGCCTGTGACTGGCAAGGTGACTTTGCTATTTTTCTCAAAGAGAGTAATGGAAAATATATATACTTTATGGAAATACATACACAAGTCTTAAATTATTGAAGTTTAATAACACTATGCCTTTTCCCCTAAATAAACTGCATGCATCTCGTTCTTTTCTTCTCTTTAAGCTTGATTACATCTCTGCTCAATTACAGAAATGAGCTTTTAATTGGAATTCCTTAATTGCAAATTTTTTGGTTGCAGAACAGAATTGCTTACTTGTTCGGTAAGAGTCAATTAGGTCTGATCTATGTGAATATAGCATAAAAAATGAAGTTTTGTGTCATCCCTGAAAATATGGTACCAATTGAATACAGAAACCATATCTCACCCTGTTATTGAATGAGTAGCTTTTGTTTGTTGTTTAATACACGTTTTAGTTATATAATCTAAACTGGACTAGAAATTACTATTTAACCTTGACTTTCCTCAATCTTTATTCCTTCCCTCTCAAATGCTGGAATTACAAGGATATACTTCTGTGTCTTCTTTAAGTTAGATTATTGCTCTCTGATAGTACTTTCAAAACATCTATAAATGTAAAATTTTAAATTATCTTTGTAAAAATTAATCACATCATGGTTTGTAAAAACAGAAATAGGCTTATTTGTAAAACAACTTAATTTTTTTCAAAATGAATTAGTTTTCCAAATGCCATTATATTACATGTAGTATTTTAACAATTTAAAGTAATTAATTTATTTGTATTTGTATTTTAAAAGGTATTTATATGTTTATTTTTGCATGTATGAGTGTTTTGAATGCATGTATGTATGTATACCATGTGTATATAGTATATGTGAGGCCAGAAGAGGACATCAGATTTCTTCAATCTCTAGTTACAGAAAATAATGAACTGCCATGTGGGTACTGGAAACTGAACCCATGCCCTCAAGTGGTTCTAGTATTCTTAATCACTGGGCCATCTCTACAGTCCTCATTAGTTTTAATTTATGTAACCAGTAAAATAAAAGCAGACATAAAATAATAGAGCTTTAAATGTTCATTTTTAAATATGAATATGAATAAATTTTAATAAAAGCAATCTTTAAAAGAGTATGAATTTGTAGTCAGTTTCTTTTCAATATGTACTTACATTTCAAATCTAGATGATATCTTTTGAAATGTTTCTTAGAAAATTGCCTTGCAACTGCATAATTTCACCTCTCCTTTTGTTTTTGTTTTGAGATATGGTTTTTATCTATATACCAGGTTGGCCTTGAAATTGTGGCAAATCTTCTGTCTCTGTTGCTTGAGTTATTGGGTTACAGGTGTGTGTCATGATACCACACTAAACTTCATATTTATCCTGACTTACCTTTCATCATTCTCTACTTTTAGCTTCTCACAATAATTTTACTGTCATTAATTTTTATTCACATGTACATGCTCTGAGTCTTCTTAAAAAATAAACAACAATTCTCTCTATTTAACTTGATTCATTTCTCAATACAAGGTATATTCCATCTATATAATTCTCATTTTTTCTTAATTATACAATGAATTAATTCTCCCAGTTTATGTTAGTGAGCTTGATTTGTAGAAATTAAAACAAAGCTGTATTATCTATTTTTATGTGCTTTGGAATATATCCTTTTTTGCTTGAAAAAAAACCAATTTTCTAAATAAAAATTAATGAAAACCCCTTCCCTCACAATGGGGTAGCTTTATATAATTTTGAATTGAATGCTAGCATGTAGAAGGCTAATATCCATCTACATCCTATCACCTTGTAAATCACTTTTTCTCTACAAGTGTCTGAATATTATTAATATATTCCTGATGTTTAATAATTTGCTATATGCTTTGACATTGGCTTTTTGGAGCCCATTGCTTACGGCAGGACACCTTGTACAGGTTTAGTGCAGGGGGAGGGGCTTGGACTTGCCTCAGCTCAATGTGCCAGGCTTTGCTGACTCCCCATGGGAGGCCTTCCCTTCTTGTAGGAGGGAATGAGGGATAGGTTGAGGGGATGGGAGGCAGGCTGGGGGGAAGGCATAAGGGGGAGCAGAAGGGATGAAGGGGAATCTATGGTTGGTGTGTACAATGAATAAAAAATTTCTTAATTAAAAATAACAAAAAAGCAAACAAAAATATTTATGTATTTCTAGAGAAAATGTTGCCCTTTTTATACATTTTAAAAATCTTTATTTAAATAAAGATGTGATTACTTTTATATTTACATAATCAATACTTGTTATGTTATAACATCTATTATTACTTTTCCCATTTTATGCTTTCTATTTTGTTCTTGAAATAATCTCACTCTAAAAAATACATTCTTTGTATTTTAATCATGTCTTTTTGATGTGTGATTTTTACTTCACTACTCTGTTGCAGCCTTGGCAGATCAAAATTTTGATTTTTTTCTTCTTTATAGTCTTTAAGCTGAACATTAAGTGGTTTTATGAAAAAAATAGTTATTTTTGGTAAGGTATTTTAAATGATAAATATTACCTTAAGAAATGTCAGCCGGGCGGTGGTGGTGCACGCCTTTAATCCCAGCACTCGGGAGGCAGAGCCAGGCGGATCTCTGTGAGTTCGAGGCCAGCCTGGGCTACCAAGTGAGTTCCAGGAGAGGCACAAAGCTACACAGAGAAACCCTGTCTTGAAAAACCAAAAAAAAAAAAAAAAAAGAAAGAAATGTCTTTTTTTCATGATCTAGTTACTTATGTACATACTTTGGTCTATGTCTGCATTCATGCATGTATGTGTGTGTGTGTGCGTGTGCGTGTGCGTGTGCGTGTGCGTGTGCGTGTGCGTGTGTATGTGTGTGTGTGTGTTGTGTGCAACCCAAGCTTCTTTCACAATTACTATTTGAATTTTGAGTATTTGTGATGGCTATACTGATTTTGTGCAGGCAGCCCTTGTAGTAATAAATTATTTCTTCTTCTTCTTCTTTTTTTTTTTTGAATTTTTTGGAGACAGAGTTTTGTAGCTGGAGTTTTCTTCAGTCCACCCATCTCCTGCAGCCACTCAGACCCAAGTAAATACACAGAGACTTATATTACTTATAAACTGTACGGCCGTGGCAGGCTTCTTGCGATCTAGTTATTATATCTTAAATTAATCCATTTCTATTAATCTATAAGTTGTCATGTGGCTCATGACTTACTGGTACTTTATATCTTACTTCTCATTGTGGCGGCAGCTGGCAGCATCTCCAGACTCAGCCTTCCACCTCCCAGAATTCTCCTCTTTGCTTATCCTGCCTATACTATACTTCCTGCTTGGCTACTGGCCAATCAGCGTTTTATTTATCAATCAATCAAAGCAACACATTCACAGCATACAGAGTGATAGATATTCACAGCAGGGTTTATCTGTGTAATAGCCCTCACAGAGATATGTTTGCCTCTGCCTCCTGGGTGTTGGGATTAAAGCCATGTGCCACCATACCCAGCTAGTAATAATTTTGTATAAAATTTGCTTTACACAAATGTTTCAGTAACTGTTACTAACTAGAAGGAAATTTATTTATGAAGACTAATTACTGGTATGTATCTGATACTCAGTAATTATAAATCAGTGGATTGATTTTTAAATTATACACTTAACTATTCTTGCTCAAATGAAACCATTAAAGTAAATATGTACTATTACTGAATAGCTAAATATAGATCAACATAATCATATTATGGTCTAATATAATCACAATTGTAGGAGAAAATGCATGCATGACCTTGTGACCAGTCTATTTGCCATACTGCACTGCTAAATAAGAAACATGGCACACCACACCATACCCCAGAAGTCAAAATACTGAATTCTGAGTAGCTGGTAGCTGGCCTGTGGATGAGTTTTCACTCTCAATGTCTCCTTTAATGTGCTTCTTCTGCATAGAGACCCTGGTGATATGAGCACTCACTATCCAATTCAAGGTAATGTACTAACCAATCACAGTCAATACGCTTCCACTGTATAAAGTGGTTGCTCATGTACAATAAAGCAGATGGTATTTGTGAAACCATATCTAGAGCAGTTTATATCCATGCCCTTTCCCGACCCATAGACATTGGGGTCTTGCCAGGGGATGCCCTGGTAATGACGACATACAACCACTTTCAAATTTAATATGTCAAACATAAAAAGAAATACATAATATTATCATC